>NC_142478.1:8655366-8963454 GCF_049115385.1 Moschus berezovskii | reverse complement strand
TTTTTCACCATTGCATATGGTATATTACCTGTGAGTTTGTCATATATGACTTTCTTATGTTGAGGAATGTTCCCTCTATGCCCACTTTCTGGAGAGTTTTTTTTTTTAAAACATAAATGGATTTTAAATTTTGTTGAAAGCTTTTTCTGCATCTATTGAGATGATCATATGGTTTATATTCTTCACTTCATTAATATGGTGTATCCCATTGGTTGATTTGCAGGTACTGAAAAAATCATTGCCTCCCAGGGATGAATCCCACTTAATCATTGTTATGATCCTCTTAATGAATTGTTGAACTCAGTTTTCTAATATTTTGCTGAGGATTTTTGCACCTGTGTTCATCAGTGATATTAACCTATAATTTGTATGTGTGTGATATCTTTGTCTGTTTTTGGTATGAGAGTGTTATAGAAAAAGTTTGAAAGTGTTCCTCTGTAATTTTTTGGAAGAGTTTCAAAAGAATCTGTGTTATCTCTTCACTGAATGTTTAGTGGAATTCACCTGTGAAGCCGTCTGGTCCTGGATTTTTGTTTGTTGGTGGTTGTTAGTTATTCAGTTTCATTACTGGAAATTAGTTTGCTCATATTTTTCTTTCTTCCTTGTTCAGTCTTAGGAGATGGTACCTTTCTAATAATTTGTCCCTGTCTTCTGCTGCTGCTGCTGCTGCTAAGTCACTTCAGTCGTGTCCGACTCTGTGTGACCCCATAGACGGAAGCCCACCAGGCTCCCCCATCCCTGGGATTCTCCAGGCAAGAACACTGGAGTGGGTTGCCATTTCCTTCTCCAATGTGTGAAAGTGGAAAGTGAAAAGTGAAAGTGAAGTCGCTCAGTCGTGTCCGACCCTTAGCGACCCCACAGACTGCAGCCTACCAGGCTCCTCCATCCATGGGATTTTCTAGGCAATAGTACTGGAGTGGCTTGCCATTGCCTTCTCCGGTCCCTGTCTTCAAGGTTATCCATTTGATTGGCTTACAGTTGTTTGTACTATTCTCTTATGATCCTTTATGTTTCTGTGGTGTTGGCTGTAACTTCATCGTTTTCATTTCTGATTTTATTCACTTGGGCCCTCTCCCTTTTTTCCTTCATGAGTCTGGCTAAAAGTTTATTAATTTTGTTTATCTTTTCAAAGAACCAGCTTTTAGCTTCATTGATCTTTTGTATTTTGGTCTTTATTTCACTTATTTCGCCTCTGATCTTTATGCTTTCTTTCTTTTTACTAACTTTGAAATTAGTTCGTTCTTTTTTATCAGGTCCTATCAAGTGTAAGGTTAGGTTGTTTATTTGAGATTTTTCTAGTTTCCTGAGGTAAAGTTGTATCACTGTAAACTTCCCTCTTAGAGCCGCTTTTACTGCATCCCAAAGGTTTTGGATTGTAATGTTTTCATTTTACTGAAATGAAATGCCTCTAGATATTTTTTTATTTCTTCTTTGATTTTTTCATTGATTTATTGGTTGTTTAGTAGCATATTGTTTAGCTTACACATGTTTGTGGTTTTTGCAGTAATTTTTTTTTCTTGTAGTTTATTTCTAGTCTCATAGCCTTATGGTCTGAAGAGATGCTTAATGTGATTTCAGTTTTCTTAAATTTATTGAGACTGTTTTATTCCTAATATGTGATGGATCCTGGAGAGTTTTTCATGTAGTTGAAAAGAATGTGTATTCTGCTGCTTTTGGGTGAAATACCCTGTATTTATCAGTTAATGTGCCATTTAAGGTCAGAGTTTCCTTACAGATTTTCTGTCTGGATGACCTGTCCATTGATGTCAGGGGGCTGTTAAAGTGAAGTCTTTTACTATTATTCTACTATTATTGTGTTACCGTCAAGTTCTCCTTTTATGTCTTTTATTTGCCTTATATATTGAGGTTGGTTGTGTGTATATTTAGTTTTTATATCTTCCTCTTGGATTGATCCCTGAACATTATGTAGTGTTCTTCTTTGTCTCGTATTACAGTCTTTATTTTAAAGTCTATTTTGTCTAAGCATTGCTGCTCTGGCTTTCTTTCGAGTTCCATTTGTGTGGAATATTTTTTTCTATCCTCTCACTTTCAGGTTGTGTTTTTAGATCTTGTGAGTCTCTTGTAGGCAGCATAGATGGGGGTCTTGTTTTGTTTTATCCGTTCAGCCACTCTCTCTCTTTTGATGGGAGCATGTAGTTCGTTTACATTTATGGCGATTATTGATGATGTGTCTTCTTATTGCCCGTTTGGTAATTGTTTTCTATATCTCCCCCCTCCATTTTGTTCTCTTCTCTTGTGATTTGATGACTCGCTTTAGTGTTATGTTGGATTCCTTTTTCTATTTTGAGTGTATATCTATTGTAGATCTCTGGTTTGTTGTTGCTATGTGTTTTTTATATAGAAATCTCTATATATACATGATAGCTTTAAATTTCAATTAAATTAAAATCACAATTTAAGTTGCATTTAAAAAGCTGCATTTGTATTCCCTTCCCCTTGTGATTACTGTTTTTGATACCATGTTTTACATCTGTTTTGAGTATCTCTTAGCTGCTGATTGTGGTTATAGATTATTTTACTGCTTTTGTCCCTTTATCTTTCTACTAGCTTTGTATGTGGATGATTACCTACCTTTACTGTATGTTTGTCTTTACTGATGAGCTTTATCATTTCATAAGTTTACTGTTTCTAGTTGTAGCCTTCTTCTTCTTCTTTTTTTTTTTTTGCCTAGAGAAGTTTCTTTAGCATTTGTTGTAAAGCTGTTTTGGTGGTGCTGAACTGTTAGCTTTTGCTTGGCTGTAAAGCTTGATTTTTCCATCAAATTTGCATGAGAGCCTTGCTGGGTAGAGTATCCTTGATTGTAGATTTTTTCCTTTAAACATATTAAGCCATCCCTTCTGGCCTTCAGAGTTTCTACTGAAAAATCAACTATAGCTATAAAAGAGCTCCCTTATATGTTACTTTTTGCTTTTTACTTTGCTGCTGTTATTGTTCTCTCTTTATCTTTTTCTCATTTCAATTACTGTGTGTCTTGATGTGTTCCTCTTTGGCTAATCCTGTGTGGTACTCGCTGTGCTTCTTAGATTTAGGTGACTACTTTCTTTCCAGTGTTATGGAAATTTTAAGTTATTATGTCTTCACATATGTTCTCAACCCTTTTCTCTCTCTCTTCTTCTGGAACCCCTATAATGTGAATATTATTACACTTGACCTTACCCCAGATATCTTTTATACTGTGCTCATTTCTTTTCATTCTTTTCTCTCTCTTTATTTTTTTCTGTTCAGCAGCAATGATTTCCACTACTCTGTCTTCCAACTCACTGATCCATTCCTTTGTGTCATTTATTCTGCTGTTGAATCCTTCAAGTATATTTTTTCGTTTCAGTTATTTTATTTTTCATCTCTGTTTGGTTTTTGTTTGTACTTTCTAACTCTGTCAAAAACTTCTAGTTTCTCATACTATGCACCCATTCTTCTCCTGAGTCATTTGGCCATCTTTATGGCCATTTCCCTGGACTCTTTCCCTGAGTCGTTTGGCCATCTTTATGGCCATTTTCCTGGACTCTTTCTGGGGCAGATTGCCTGTTTCAAGTTCACTTAGTTATTCTGAGGTTTTATTTAGCTTCTTCATTTGGAATGTATTTCTCTCCCACCTTGTTTTGTCTGAGTTACTGTTTGTGTCTTTATGTGTGTGGTAGGTTGGTTCCATTTTTCAGCCTTGGAGAAGTGGCCCTCTCTAGGAGACAGTCTGTGTATCCCAGCAGTGGCTGCCCTAAACTATGCTCTAGGGGTTCCGCCTCGCAAGGGCTGCATGGGATCTTTCTCTTGGGGCAGGTTGATTGTGTGGGCAGTCTGCTAGGCTTGCTTGACTCCTGGCCCAGTTGGTTTCCAAGCCCTGCCTTTTGTGGAGGCTGTTGACTATAGTCGGTAGGACCCGGTTAAGACACAACTTTCTGCAGAATCCCAGGGTGCTCCAGAGCTAGTGCTGGCCCCATGTGGAGGGGGGGTGGCCTCAGGGCTCGGAAGACTTCGGGTTTGTTTCCTGCGCACTGTTGGGTGACGCCAGGTCCTGGGGTTAGTGCTGGATTTCTGGCAGGCAGAGCCGGGTCCTAGAGTCTGGCAGCAATGCCTGGGCAT
The DNA here is from genome assembly GCF_049115385.1 of Moschus berezovskii. Classification (NCBI taxonomy): domain Eukaryota; kingdom Metazoa; phylum Chordata; class Mammalia; order Artiodactyla; family Moschidae; genus Moschus; species Moschus berezovskii. The sequence goes on along the minus strand of NC_142478.1, from coordinate 8,959,356 downwards.
CCCAGAGCTGGTGTCAGGTTGCTGGTGATGAGGGAATGGTTCCTGACACCATTGGTGTAGGGCTGGTGGACAGAAGCAGGACTCAGATGGTCCCAGAGTGCATGGCCTGCAGTGGGCTGTCGGGGTCTGCAGGCTGCAGGTCTGTGGATTCTAATGTCTGCTGTCTGCCCCCTGGTATGTGGAATTGAGTCTTCGCCCTTTAGTGGACAGGGCTGTTTCTAGAGGCATGTCTAGAGGGGGCTGTGGGCTCAGGAATTCTTTAGGCAGTCTATCTGCTGATGGCTGGGGCTGTTCATCACTTAGCCTGAGGCCTCTCTCCCAACACTTGTACCTATACGCTGTTGAGTGGTGCCAGGTCTTGGCACTAATACGCTAAAGGAAGGACACCACACTGATGCCCATCCATGTGGTAGAAGGGGCTCCCAAGAGTGACTGTCACCAATGTCAATGCCCCTGGGTGAGCTGCAGTCATCCCTTGGCACTCTTGGGAGACCTTTCAACACTAGCACATAGGTCTGGCTCGGCCTCTTATCAAATTACTGCTTTCACTCCCGGTCCCAGTGCCTGAGATTGTGTGTCCTCCCTTTACAAGTGAAGTGTCTATTTCCACTAGACCTTTGGTAAGCCCTGCTGGCCCTCAAAGCTGAATACTTGGGGGCCGTGTTCCTGGTCCAGGACTCCTGGGCAGGGGAGCCCGGCGTGTGGGCTTGTGGTGGAACTTCTGTAATACAGTTATTCTCCCGTTTCTGTGTTGCCCACCCCGACCGATTATATCATGAGTTTGCCTCTTCTGCCAGTCTTGTTGAGGTTCCCTCTTTATGTCTTTAATGGTTGGTTTCAGTCTTTTTCATCAGTGGTGGTTCTGCAAATAGTTGTGATTTCGGTGTGCTGGGAGAGCAGGTGAGCTCAGGGGCTTTCTCTCCCACCATCTTGGCTGATCTGCATCCTTTTTGAAATTGTGATGTAGTATTTCGTTATATTTATTTATATAACCTGACTGTTGCTGGTGGATATTTGGGGTCTTTCCAGTTGTCTCCTGTCTAACCAATGCCTCAAAGGGTGTGTCTGTAGTTTGGGAGGTACTAATGATTAGACCCCAGGATGTGTGTGTGACCTTGATGAGACCGGCACCTTTACTTCTCCGTGCCTGTCTCTGAATCTTGTAGAAGAGGGAAGTGTAGTTCACACGATTGCTGAGAAGACTGAATGGGTTAATGGTATACTGTCTTCAGAATAGTGCCTGGCACAGTAAGTGTCAGCTGTTTGCTGTTATTCAATATGTCATTTTGTAATGTGGAAGTATATTTACAGGATGTACATGTACGTCAAAAAAAATTTTTAAGCCACTTTAAAGATGCATTCATGGTAAAACTATGAAGAGTCCCCAAACAGAGGCTCATAGCCAACTCAGATTCTAAAGTTATTACTGAAGAGACAGTCATGGGACTTCTGTGACTTCAGTCATACAAGAAGTTCCATTTCAGCAGCTTAGGGGTTGTTCTAGCCTGTGAGTAACTGTGATCTTGCGTAATAATCAGGGCAAGACTCTGTGTGTTACAAATTTCACGGCTGGTTAGATACTTACACTCCGACTCAAAACCCTGCAAGGTGTGGTGTCTGAGGTACAAAGTGATTAGCATTTATTCTAATGTTAGAATAGAACAGAAGTGATTTTCTGTTCAAATTCAGTTTTAAAGGCTGTTGCCAAATTGCTCTTTGCAGGTAGAACAGCAGTATAATTTCTCACCTGAGGTGTATGAGATGGACCCATTTTTACTTTTCCTAAGTCCCCTCTTGAAATATGTAAATCTGGACATTGATAATATACAACTGAGGCCCATGTAGTTGTTACTGGGCAAGGAGAACTTTCAAGTTAAATTTTTTTGCCTTTAAATTTTTTTTTTTTAAATTTTTGGTGATTCTGCTACTGCTGCTGCTAAGTCACTTCAGTCGTGTCCGACTCTGTGTGACCCCATAGACGGCAGCCCACCAGGCTCCCCCATCCCTGGGATTCTCCAGGCAAGAACACTGGAGTGGGTTGCCATTTCCTTCTCCAATGTGTGAAAGTGAAAAGTGAAAGTGAAGTCGCTCAGTCACGTCTGACTTGTAGTGACTCCATGGACTGCAGCCTACCAGGCTCTGCCGTCCATGGGATTTTAAATCTTGCTTTTTATTTTTTTATTAGTATGAAATCTTGGTGATAAACTGATTATAGCAATAATATATATGTGAGTGGTTAACTGCTTTAAAACATAGGTTTTTACTATAAACTTCTAGAATCTTTTGCCTACTCTTGGATGAAAAAACAGTGTTTTAAATTTTGGTTCAGCAGTGATACCATTTGTTAGTTTATTATATTTGCATGTAAGGAAGTCTTTCATTAATTTTATGATCATAAAAAGTTCAGAAATGGGGAATTATTAGGTTACCATATAAGTGCTATGTGCAGATGCTCAGTCGTGTCTGATTGTTTGCGACCCCATAGACTGTAGTCCGCCAGCCTCCTCTGTCCATGGGATTTTTGGGGCAAAAATACTGGAGTGGGTTGCCACTTCCTCCTGCAGGGTGTGAGTGCTCACAGTGCTAATGTCATTCCGCCTGTGTGAAGTCAGGATAGTTGCACCGGATATTTCAGGTACCGGTGACTTCTTCCACTTCTGTTGTGTTTACATGCACAGAAGCACCCAGACTCTTCACGGCCCATTTCGTAGACTGGTGAGGAAAGGTCCTTTGCCCTAATTGGCATGGGACTGTGTTCTTTGAGCCTGTTGCTAATATTAGAAGAATGCTAATCACTTTGTACCTCTGACGCCACACCTTGCAGTGCTTTGGAGTCGGAGTGTAAGTATCTAACCAGCCATGAAATCTGTGAGGCTCTGCGGCTTGCCCTGACTGTTACTCAAGATCATAGTTGCTCACAGGCTGGCACAACCCCTAAGCTGCTGAAAGGGAGCTTTTTGTATTTCCAAAGTCACAAAAGTTCCATGACTGTCTCTTCAGTAACACTTTTAGAATTTGAACTGGCTGTTAGCCTCTGTTTTGGGACTCTTTATGAATGCAATTTAAAGTGGCTTATAAACATTTTTGAAGGCAGGCAATTCATGGACCCTTTTTAGAATTGGCTGGAAACTGTAGCCACCTGTCTCCAGGGAAATATGCCCACGATTTGTGAGATTTGTGAATACATATGGAATTTTATTGTTAGAACACTCATTCCTCTTAGTACGTCTTAAACCACGCATGGATGAAGGACATTTTTGTAAAGGAGATTTTTTTTTTCCTGTTGCTGTTCCAAAAGGTAATCAGCACATCGGCTTAATTACGCTGCAGGTTGCATATTTGAAATTTTTCACATAAAGGCATTTGAAAGACTGCTGGTAGGGAACTAATTCTGATTGATAGAGCTGCAAAAATAGGTATTAAACTAAGCAGCATAACTTCCCAAAGGTGCCTCCTTTTCCAGGGAAAATGACCAAGACGTGTCGGTCAAAAACTTAAGGTGTTTTATTTTGTTTTTTTTTTCCAGGAGAATTTCTTGAGAAGAACTTCATTAGTATGAGAGAGTTCTTAGAAATTCAGAGCATCTACCTCAAATCCCTGCTTTAAAATATTTCCCCATGGAATTTGTCAGATAAATTTATCTCTGAATTTACCTTAGCTAAATTTTAGAGTTTTACAGCAGATATTGTAACTGAGTTACCCCTTAATAGCTTTCAACAAAATAGTTATGTGACTGGATGGTGCACACTACCAAAATTATAGTGATTGATTGGGTTGTTGGGGAGACTTTGCCCAAGAAAGGTCTGGTTTTCACATTCTGACAAATCACTCCACGTGTGGAAGAGACTTTTCCTGTTCAGTCACCAATGAGCTGATGTCTCAACATTTGCTATAATTTTCAAAAGCTATAATTTTTACTGTCCAAATCTTTGCCACTAGGGGTTTGGTTTCTTAAGCAGCCTTAAAAATTAAGTCCCATAACAAATTTTTGGTATGTTTTAGATAATAGCTTTCATTTTTCTTCTTCATTCATTCTGCTTATCAGTCACTTGCATGGCACTTGGGTTTGACCTAGTTGGCTGGCAACTTGTTCTAGTGAAATTAAGATGTAAAACATGGTGGAATTATTTCCTGGCATTATTAACAGTTTTCTGAAATCTGGTTACTATTTTGAGGCATGCATTTATCAAAGCCTAAAACCATTTGGAATGCACGCATCGCAAGCATTTTCTCTGTTTTCACCCTATGTCTTAACAGGTTACCTACAACTTAGGGGAACAAAACAGTATGTGCTTTGCTGAAATGATGGATAGTGAACTGAATGAACCAACAAGTTGAGGGGTCTTAGGACAATGTCCAGGAGTCAGGGGCCATTAAGATGCTGGCTTTCTTTTCCACAGCCCAGCATTCCCCTGTGGTACAACAGCAAGAGAGAAAAGGAAACTGGGCCAGAGATTAGAGCGTAGGGAAGATTTCCTCTTAATAGATTTTTATAAGGCTCTACGGAGAGGTTGTCTGAGGTAGTTTGACCCAAAATGAGTCCTCCCCCATCACTATTAGTTATAATTGAGGGCACACAGTTCCCCTCTCTTCAGGTTTTCCCAATATTTGAGGAGTCTTCACCCTTAGATGGAATTTTATTTGATTAGCACATTTATATTAATAGACTATGTATTTAATAGCAGCCAATTCAGAGCCTTCTAAAGTACATACTAAAACAATGAGTTTTTTTTTTTTTTTTTCCTACTGGCAGTTGCTCAGATAAAAAAACCAACCAACCATCTACAGGTTATATTTTGAGATGGTGGTTTTCTGTGCTCTGGGTTCCTTAAGTGAAATGTGCTTTACTCATATAAAAAAGATTACAGATAGAATCCCTTACAACTGGAATTCTTACAAAGATTTTTGTACCATGGCTGTCATCCTCTTTTAATAGTTATCTGATTGCGTACTATGCTCAGTTGTGTCTGACTGTGTGCAACCCCATGGACTGTAGCCCACCAGGCTCCTCTGTCCATGGGATTTCCCAGGCAAGGATACTGGAGTGGGTTGCTATTTCCTTCTCCAGATTATCTGATTCAGTTCAGTTCAGTTCAGTCGCTCAGTCGTGTCTGACTCTTCACGACCCCATGAATCGCAGCACACCAGGCCTCCCTGTCCATCACCAACTCCCGGAGTTCACTCAAACTCATGTCCATCGAGTCGGTGATGCCATCCAGCCATCTCATTCTCTTTCTTCCCCGTCTCCTCCTGCCCCCAATCCCTCCCAGTATTAGACTCTTTTCCAGTGAGTCAACTCGTCACATGAGGTGGCCAAAGTATTGGAGTTTCAGCTTTAGCATCAGTCCTTCCAGTGAACACCCAGGATTGATCTCCTTTAGAATGGACTGGTTGGATCTTCTTGCAGTACTCCTCCACAGTTAGTATAATGGTTGCAATAAAGGATAGAAAAGAATGACTTTTGAACTGGGAGAGACCTGAGAAATAATCATTTAATCCTAATTACTCCCCCAAGCAAGGTTTCAAACCAAGAGCCTCCTGCTGTCTTAGACCCCATCTCCCAGTCAAAGCTTAAGTCTCTGAAGAAAGTGAAGTCTCTCAGTCGTGTCCAACTCTTTGCGACCCCATGGACTGTAGCCCACCAGGCTTCTCCATCCATGGAATTTTCCAGGTATGAGTACTGGAGTGGGTTACCATTTCCTTCTCCAGAGGATCTTCCCAACCTAGAGATTGAACTCTGGTCTCCTGCATTGCAGGCAGATGCTTTACCATCTGAGCCACCAGGGAATTAGGGACCTTATGTTTTCTGCCTTCCATGCTTGGAGAACTGAGCTAAAAACTCTTAGCACTGATACTTTGTTCCCTGCTTTAAATCCACCTAAACTCTGATCCTCATGCGACGAGTTGACTCACTGGAAAAGACTCTGATGCTGGGAAAGGTTGGGGGCGGGAGGAGAAGGGGACGACGGAGAATGAGATGGCTGGATGGCATCACCGACTCTGTGGACATGAGTTTGAGTGAACTCCGGGAGTTGGTGATGGACAGGGAGGCCTGGCGTGCTGTGATTCATGGGGTCGCGGAGAGTCGGACACGACTGAGCGACTGAACTGAACTGAACTGAACTGAAACTCTGATCACGTCCAGAAACCAGCCAGAGGTATATCAGGAGGGAAGGAGAAGGGAAGATGGAAAGGGAACCTGCCATGTTTGTCCATCAAGTTCAAGATTTGGTGACTTGCTATGAAAAGAGCCTGGTGTGCTGCAGTCCATGGGGTCGCAAAGAGTCGGACATGACTGAGCGACTGAACTGAACTGAACTGTAGAGTTGGCCTTGCTTCTCTTATCTCTAGGTCTCTCCTACCTGTGCTCTTGACCGCACCTTTCTCCTGATCCTCTTGCTCCATCAGAATTTTTGAGAGCGGGGCGGGGGAGTGGTCAGGTGGCGGGTATCTTCAAATTCTCCATGATAGTTGATTCCTTCTCATTAGATCTGAAAACAGGATCAGTTTTCCCTTAATAAAAATGTTCCCTAGGCTATGTCTCTCCTTAAGGTCACCATGCATTTCTTTCTCTTCAGTATTTTTAAAAATAATCCATTATTCAGTTCAGTTCAGTCGCTCAGTCGTGTCTGACTCTTCGTGACCCCATGAATCGCAGCATGCCAGGCCAGCCTGTCCATCACCAACTCCCGGAGTTCACTCAAACTCATGTCCATCGAGTCAGTGATGCCATCCAGCCATCTCATTCTCTGTCGTCCCCTTCTCCTCCTGCCCCAAATCCCTCCCAGCATCAGAGTCTTTTCCAGTGAGTCATTATTAGAAGATATTACATTTAAATACTGTGATATCCCTTATGTGCACTTTAAAAGCAGTATGAATGAATGCACATGCAAAATAGAAACAAACAGATTTAGGGGCTTCTCTGGTGGCTCACTGATGAAGAACCTGCCTGCCAATGCAGGAGATGCGGGTTCGATCCCTGGGTCAGGATGATCCCCTGGAGGAGGAAGTGGCAACCCACTCCAGTATTCTTGCCTGGAGAATAGCATGGACAGGGGAGCCTGGCAGGCTACAGTCCAAAGGGTCATGAAGAGTCGGACACAACTTAGCAACTACACAGATATTTAAATATGGAAAAGGATATTTAAATATGTTAAATTGAAGGATGGTATGAGCTCAGTTCAGTTGAGTTCAGTCGCTCAGTCATGTCCCACTCTTTGTGACCCCATGGACTGCAGCACTCCCTGTCTGCGGGGAGTTCCCAGGGAACTGCAGGGTTCCCTGTCCATCACCAACTCTCAGAGCTTGCTCAAACTCATGTCCATCGAGTTGGTGATGCCAACCATCTCATCCTATGTCGTCCCCTTCTCCTCCCGCCTTCAATCTTTCCCAGCATCAGGGTCTTTTCCAAGGAGTTAGTTCTTCGCATCAGGTGGCCAAAGTATCAGAGCTTCAGCTTCTGCATCAGTCCTTCCAATAAATATTCAGAACTGATTTCCTTTAGGATTGACTGGTTGGCTCTCCTTGCAGTCCAAGGGACTCTCAAAAGTCTTCTTCAACACCACAGTTCAAAAGCATCAATTCTTTGGGACTCAGCTTTCTTTATAGTCCAACTCTCACATCCATACATGACTACCGGAAAAACCATAGCTTTGACTAGATGGCCTTTTGTTGGCAAAGTAATGTTCCTGCTTTTTGTATGCTGTCTAGGTTGATCATAGCTTTTCTTCCAAGGAGCAAGTGTCTTTTAATTCCATGGCTGCAGTCACCATTTGCAGTGATTTTGGAGGCGAAGAAATAAAGTCTGTCACTGTTTCCACTATTCCCCATCTATTTGCCATGAAGTAATGGGACTGGGTGCCATGATCTTGGTTTCCTGAATGTTGAGTTTTAAGTCAACTTTTTGACTCTCCTCTTTCACTTTCATCAATGGGGCTCTTTAGTTCTTCTTCGCTTTCTGTCATAAGGGTGGTGTCATCTGAGTACCTGAGGTTATTGATATTTCTCCCAGCAATCTTGATTCCAGCTTGTGCTTCACCCAGCCCAGCATTTTGCATGATGTACTCTGCACAACAAGGTGACAATATACAACCCTGATGTACTTCTTTTCCTATTTGGAACCAGCCTGCTGTTCCATGTCCAGTTGTAACTGTTGCTTCCTGACCTGCATACAAGTTTCTCAAGAGGCAGGTCAGGTGGTCTGGTATTCCCATCTCTTTCAGAATTTTCCACAGTTTGTTATGATTCACACAGTCGAAGGCTTTGGCATAGTCAATAAAGCAAAAATAGATGTTTTTTGGAACTCTCTTGCTTTTTTGCTGACAGTATGAGATAATGTTTTATTAAATATCGAAATGTGTACATTGTAAGTTCAGCATGATAGTGAAAGATATTAAAATATAGTCACTGGTAGTTCAGGGAAAAAATGTGATTTTGACACATTTATAGCTCTCGTAAGTATTGTAGTTTTTGAGAGAGACTGAAATTAGAGGTCTGTTTGGGAGTGACATTGAAGGAATTTTTACATTGGGAAGAAGTATGATCTGTGTGACTAGAATCTAGGCTTTTATGATTATGTGGTATATTTTATAATTCTGTGATATGGAAACATATGTTTGTGCTTTTTTCAAAATCAAATAAAAATATGTACTTTCAAAAAAGGGCAAATAAAGACACAGGTAATTCTTATGTCAGTTATTCTATCTTCAGCAAAATTTAATAAAATTTCCCCCTCTATTGATGGAAACTATTTCTGTATATATTATTAATGAGATATATAAATGTGACTACTCAGTAGTGTCTTTGGAAATAATATAGTCAGTTCTGTCTTTGCAGTATAGAACCTGTGTTAATATCTCACCTTACAGACAACAGACAGACAGGCAGACGTGTATTTTGACAGCTCATTTCTCCACTCCAAGACCAAAAACCTCAACTACCATACCACAATACCACTCGCAACCACTGTGGGAAAAAAAGAGTCATTTGGGTATTTTTTATTGGTGGTGGTTTGTCTGAAGAACAGAAAAACTTCAGTCCTTTAAGAGCGGAATGATTTCTAGAGCTTTTTCTGGGCATGGAATTTGAGTTGATGTCCACTTTTGCATTTGTGGGGAGAACGGGTGGTGTGTGGGCCAGGAGCAGCACGCTCCGCTCTGAGCTTGGCCCTGACCGTTCCCAGCTCCAGACGCCTGCGGCTGAGGAGGGCAGAGGGCCAGAGAGGGTGGCATCCAGTGATGGCCCGTGACACGCATGCATGATCTAACACCTGTAGCCTCTCCTGTCTGCTCACAGCCTTTTGCTTAGTTTTGTCCTCTGTCTTCACTGGGGATTTTTAGCTGTTATCTGAGAGTTAAAGAAAAAGCTTGGAATTGGAAAAAGGAAAGGCTGATAATGGGAAAATGCAGAAATAGTTTGAAAACCTTGATGCTTGAGGAAATGTGTCCTTACACATCACTCCCAAATATGGAACCGTTGCTTTCAGTTCTACACTGTCCTGGGGCCATGCCAGCACTTCGCCACTCTAACCTGGGAATGAGAGAGTGGAAGAAACCACCTGGCCTCTTGGTGCTTGGGAGGTGTTTTCATTGACAGGGTCTCCTGATACAGCCGTTCCTTTCCCAAACACGATTTTCTGGACTTGCCTCCCCTTCTCCTTTCTGTCCAAGTTCTCTTGATGTTGTGGTTTCTGTAATCATGGCATATTTATATTTTCCAGGCATCTGCCTCAAGAGTGTGATTGGATAAGCCTCAACCAAGTGAAGTGTGTTTTTCTCAGAGAAGATACGGTTTCCTTAAGGGACTAGGGTCAGGGATTACAAGCATTACAAAGGAGAATATAGTTTCTAGAAAGAACACTGGACTGGGAGTCAAGAGACATTTCTGTCTCTGTCAGAGCAAACCTGCAGGACTTCCCTGCTGGTCCAGTGGCTGAGATCCTGTGTTCCCAGTGCAGGGGCCCCAGATTCCATCCATGGTCAGGGATAGATCCCACATGCTGCATCTAGGACTTGGCACAAATAAATAAATACTTAAAAAAAGAAAAAAGAAGCAGTTGTAATAGTCTAATTAGAGACGAGGGATATTTGGACTAAGGTGGTAGCAATGGAGATGAAGAAATATTTTTTAAAAAAGAACTAACTAGTAAGATTGTGGCCTTGGCTAAGATATTTGTCCTGTCTGTACTGTGGCCTCACTATCTGAAAAAACGGCATGTGAAGTCCCTTTGAGAACTAACGTAAAGCATCTTAGAAAGCACGTTTCTATTTTTGGTTTAGAGGCAGTTGGCATGATTTATGTTCCCTTAATGCCTTCGAAGAAGAATCTGAAAATCCTGGAGCTGGAAGGCATCTGAGAGAGTCTTCTACTTTTTCAGCCTCTGGAATAAACCCAGGCACTCTGATTTTCCCTGTTGTTATCATCTGAATAAGACACCTCGACATTTTCAAAGAGATCCAGTGTTTAGGACAACGAGGAAGTTGAATCAGAATTTCTTTTATCTCTTATCACTTAAAACGAGGTTGCACACTGAGATGTTGTCTAGAAGGGCTAGCCTGCTAATCAGAGTGAGGCGGGAGGATCATAGGGAGTGTGCATGCATGCATGTGTGTGTGTGTGTGAGTTTGAACATGCACCTGGGTGTGAGTGGACAGCCACTCCTGATTTTTAAACACCAGTTGGGCCCATGGAAATATGCCTCTCAGTGGCAGAGAGCCATGGTTGTCATTGGACAGTGTCTCATTGAAAGCACATTTGTATTATTAAGAATTATATGTCGGGGAATTCACCAATTTACATAATGAAACATAGTCATGGGAGATAGAATTTAACTGTTCCTTTCAGGTATTACCAGGTATACAGTCCTCCTTCCAACAGGCCTCCCTCTTTCTGCATACCTGTTCCTCTGACATTCTCCTTAAAAAGAATTTCTTTCCTCAGATGACTAATTCTTACAAGTTTTCTATTTTATGTACTAAAATTTATTTTAAAGCTCTTTTAATGTTGGCTGGTGCATCTTCTGCGCCCCCCAGCAGAAACATTGCATTAACCAAAACATCCATTTGGTTCCGGAAGAGCTTATGGAAAAACCTGAATGAGCATTTTGATCAACCCAATATTTGTTTTGCATATTCCTTTGACTGTCTTCCAGTGTTGTGCTCTACTTCCCACAAAGAAGTTGACCCATAAGTCTAACCTGAATCATCACCTTAAGTCCACCTCTCACATTTCATTGTGTATAGGAGGAATAGTTGATCAGTTTGATCAGCGTTCTTCTTGTAATACCTTTCATATTACTCAGTTGAAAATAATGTCTTGGGACTTCACTGGCGGTCCAGTAGCAAATACTCTGAGCTCCCAATGCAAGGGAACTGGGTTCCATCCCTGGTCAGGGGACTAGATCCCACATGCTGCAATTAAGATTTTGCATGCCACAACTAAAAATCCCACATGCTGCAACTAAGACCCAGTGCAGCCAAGAAAATAAATATTGAAAAAAGAAAGAGAGAAAATATTCTCTTTAAAAAAAAAAAAAATCAAAAAACTCTTTTGTCAGTGTCTGGAAATTTTATCATGGACTTTGTTTCAGTGCTCTGATAATTATAACTCCTTTCCCGTGTACTCTCTCTAGTCTGTACACTAAAAAAAAAATAATAATAACATTTTGAACTGTTGTTGTCGTTCAGTTGCTCTGTCATGTCCGACTCTTTGTGACCCTGTGGACTGCAGCACACCAGGCTTTCCTGTCCTTCACTGTCTCCTGGAGTTTGCTCAAATTCATGTCCATTGAGTTGGTGATGCTATCTAACCATCTCATCCTCTGCTGCCTGTTTCTCCTTTTCCATTCAATCTTTCTCAGCATCAGAGGCTTTTCCAGAGAGTCGGCTCTTTGCATCAGGTGGCCAAAGTATTGGAGTTTCAGCTTCAGCATCAATGAATATTCAGGGTTGATTTCCTTTAGGATTGACTGGTTTAATCTCCTTGCAGTCCAGAGGACTGTCAAGAGTCTTCTCCAGCACCACAGTTCAAAAGCATCAGTTCTTTGGTGCTCAACCTTCTTTATGATCTAACTCTCACATCCATACATGACTACTGGAAAAACCATAGCTTTTGACTATTCAGACCTTTGTTGGCAAAATGATATGTCTACTTTTTAATACACTGTCTTGGTTTGTCATAGCTTTCCTTCCAAGGAGCGTCTTTTAATTTCATGACTGCAGTGATTTTGGAACCCAAGAAAATAAAATCTGTCACTCCTTCTACTTTTCTCCCTTACATGTGCCATGAAGTGATGGGACCAGATGCCATGATCATAGTTTTTTGAGTGTTGAGTTTCAAGCCAGCTTTTTCACTCTCCTCTTTCATCCTCATCAAGAGGCTCTTTAGTTCCTCTTCAGTTCTACCATTATAGTGGTCTCATCTGCATATCTGAAGTTATTGATATTTCTCCCAGCAATCTTGATTCCAGCTTGTGCTTCATCCAGCCTGGCATTTCGCATGATGTATTCGGCATATAAGTCAAATTAGCAGGGTGATCATATATAGCCTTGACTATATATGATCAGTTGTTTTGAACCAGTCAGTTGTTCCGTGTCCAGTTCCAACTGTTACTTCTTGACTCACCGGTTTATCAGGAGACAGGTAACGTGGTCTGGTGCTCCCATCTCTGTGCTCAGCCCTGTTTTGGGCTGATGAAACTGAGGAGATGATACTAATATCTTACTGCTTTTGTCAGAGTTAGCTCCACACAACTGGATACTATTCCCTGTGTGTTCTATGACCTCAGTATCTTTTTTCTCCTCACTGACTCTGTTGGAATCTGACTTTCTTTGTATTTTATCCACGCGATTCATTTTTCATTGATAAATAATACTGCTACCTTTCATTGTTAAGTGTGCTGTGCTTTACTTACACTAAGTAAACACTATCTCATTTTTTGATGGATCGTTTCTGTCTGATTTGTCAAGGTTACTTGGAATTCTATTTTTATATTTATTTTTCAGGGAAGTTAGAAACCTTAACTTAGTTTGTAGCCATGAAATTACTGAGAATGTTTTAAATTCCATTATGACAGTCACTGATTAAAAAAAAATTGTTATTATTGGACCCGGTAATCTGGGTACTGTGCTATAACTCCCCTAAGTTATGTCAAGCCATTTATTTTAGTCACTATTAACTAAAGATTTTTATGTTTCTTGGTGTTTTTAAACACCACCAACATTGATAATCGTAGTTGATTGCTTGAAGCTAGATTTGAATGGTTTAGAAGAATAATCTAGGGGGTTGTGGTTGGTGGTGGTAGAATAAACTCAATAATTTTTTAATTTATTCATGTATCTTTGATAGCATCATTTTATGTTTTTAGTAGCAAAGTGAGAGAAAAATGTAAGAAATGCTTTGGATTGAGCTTAAATGTCCATTTTGTAGATATTTTGCTTAGTGCTGGACTTTGAGAATGACTATGGTTTGATTTTAATTTAATCATATCCTATTTAGTATGTGAATATAATGGAATGTGTTTTTTTTTGGTTATTGTCATTACAGATTTCAGAAGGTGACAATGAAATGTGAAGAAGTTACGTTTCTACTGTGATACTTGAAAATTAGTGGCTACCTACCAAATTTTCATGAAAATTAAATATGACTTAGGAGCATTTGATTTATGAAGGCTTATGATGTCATCTGTTGCGACAGAGAGCAAAATCCAGAGGGCGGTGAGCCTACAGGGAGTTGACCCAGAAACATGCATGATTGTATTTAAAAACCACTGGGCGCAGGTAATGTATGAGTTTTACCCTCTCTGCTGGTTAGGTAGCCTTAGAGGCTTCTATTGGGCTGATCCATGGGTCCCTACAAGTGTGACAAGTTCCAGAAACATAGGGAGGAAACCTTTTTAGGTAGGAAGAAAAGCAAATTTCTCTTCTTGCTTTCCTAGAATAGGTAGCTGGTTAAAAACCTTGCTTTTCATGAAAGCAACTACAGGACATGAATGTTCCCCATAGAGGAGCAGCAGTTGGCCTTCAAGTGACTTGTGTATCACTTTGCAATATACTTGACCGTGAGTACATCCTCTTCCTTTCCCTTCTCCTGCTGATTTTAATTCAGTCCTTTAACAATAGTGAAAGACACATTCATTAAGTATTCGCCAAGTGCTGTCCTGAATACTACAAATGCCTTGTATCATTTAATCTTCTCCACAAGCTGGTAAGGCAGTTAGTTTTAGCTTCCTCATTTTACAGATGAGGGAATTGAAAATCATTAGCTTGCCTGAGGTTATATGACTAGTGACTTTCCATGCAAGTACTTAGACCTTGGTCCCATGACTCCAAGACTCGTGTATTTGACCTCTGTGCTCTACCGTTTTTCAGGCTTGTGGTCCCTCTGTCATTTAAGGAAAAAAGGTAGCTAGAAGCATCTGAATTCATTACAAAGCTGTTTATAAAAGGTTTTTAAAATTATTATTATTCACTTTGACTTCTCTGTGACTCTTCTTGGATCTACTTGTATGGATAATTAAGGGTTGAATGGTCAGGAAATTTACCAGCTTGCCCCTTCCCTCAGAGAGTTTACAAGGAGAAAAATAAATTAAATTGGCATTCTTTACTACTTGTCTACCATTACACTCCCCAGGTGAGCTGGTAAGTGGCTATTTATGTGACAGTTTTTTAATGACTACCCAATTCCTTCCTGTGGCCGGAAATAGCACATAAGTTAAAGCACTGAGCCTGTAGATTATAGCAGTTACAGGGACACAGTTTAGATCAAAAACAAAATCAATTCTGCTTCTGGGTCATTAACACTTTGCAGCTTCTTGTCACTATTCAGTGTAAAGCTTCTAAAATTCTTTTTATGCATTTCCCTTTCTCTGACTTTTAACTGTTAAAAATCTTAATGGGTTTGCCCTGAATATTAGGGGCACATCTGCTTTAGCAATGGGAAGAAAGTAATCCAGGAGTTTTCCAGATAATTTGAGTAATTTTGGCTTTGCACTTGAGTGCTGACGCATAGCACCTTTTGTTTGGCGGCGCCGGTTTAGTCACTAAGTTGTGTCCAACTCTTGCGACCCCATGGACTGTAGCCTACCAGACTCCTCTGTTCATGGGTTTCTCCAGGTAAGAATACTGGAGTGGGTTGCCATTTCCTTCTCCAGGGAATCTTCCTGACCCAGGGATCGAACCCTGGTCTCCTGCAGTGCAGGCAGATTGTTTACTGACTAAGCTACAAGGGAACTCCCTTTTGTTTAGTGCAGAAAAATACTGAATTGAGGGTAAGGATAAGTTTGTCAGAGGGACTGGAGTTTAGTTATTAAACATTTTCTTTTGAAAAGTGAGTACACTCTTGGTCCAACTGTGTTTCAGCCATTTCTTTAACTTTGGCCAATCTTACCCGTTAGTCTTGACTTTTCTTTTAAATAAATCTGGAAAATGCCCTCGGTCTCTCTCTATTTCCCAAGGATCTTGAGGGCCCAACTGTTACCTTTATGAATAAAAATACTGGTTAAATCAATTCATGTAGACGTCAATATAATTACAGTCATCCCCTGGTATCTGTGGGGTATTGGTTCCAGGATACCAGCAGATACCAAAATATGAGGATGCTCAAGTCCCTTATACAAAATGATGTTTCCATATCACCTGGGCACATCTGCACATGCTCCAAATCATCTCTAGAGTACTTAAAATAACTAATACAGTATAGACACTATGTGAATAACTGTAAATGCAATGGAAATAGTTGCGCGTGTGTGGCAAATTCAAGTTACACATTTTGGAACTTTCTGAAAATTTTTTCCAAAAATGTTCCATCCGTGATTGGTTGAACTTGCAGAGGTGGAACCCACAGATACAGAGGACTGACTGTATTGTTAAATGGAGATGTAGTGAGCCCGAACTTCCGCTACCTCACTGTGGGCATCACCGGTGGGACAGGGAAAAGCATAAGCCTTGGTCTGGGCTTTTCTTTTAAACTTATGTTTAACTGGAGGATAATTGCTTTACAGTGTTGTTGCTTTCGGCCATACAACATGAATCAGCCGTAAGTTTACATATGTCCCCTTCCTCTTGAGCCTCCCTATGCCCCCTCACCCCTTCCCACCCGTTTAGATCGTCAAAGAGCACTGGGTCGCGTTCCCTGTGTTCTACAGGCGCTTCCTACTAGCTGTCTGTCTTATACATGGTAACGTACATGTTTCAGTGCTATGCTTGCAGTTTGTCCCACCCTTTCCTTCCCCTTTACCGTGTCTACAGGTCTCTTCTCTATGACTGCGTCTCTATTCCTGCCCTGCAAACAGGTTCATCAGTTCAATTTTTCTACATTCCATAGGTATGCATTAATATATGCTATTTGTTTTTCTCTTTCTGACTTAAACTTCATTCTGTGTAACAGGCTTTAGGTTCCTCCACCTCACTAGAACTGACTCAGATGAGTTCCTTTTTATGGCTGAGTAATACGCCATTGTGTGTGTGTGTGTGTGTGTGTGTGTGTGTGTGATGAGTTCCTTTTTATGGCTGAGTAATACGCCATTGTGTGTGTGTGTGTGTGTGTCCCTGCTTCTTTATCCGTTCATCTGTTGATGGCCATCTAGGTTGCTTCCCTGTCCTGGCTATTGTAAATAGTGCTGTAATAACCATTTGGGGTACATGTGGTTTTTTGAATTATGGTTTTCTCAGGATATATGCCCAGTAGTGGGGTCCTTGCATCATATAGTAGTTTTATTCCTAGTTTTATTTTTTAAAGTAATTTCCATACTATTCTCCATAGTGATCAATTCACATTCCAGTGCAGTAGGGTTCCCTTTTCTCCACATCCTCTCCAGCATTTATTGTTTGTAGATTTTTTGATGATGGTCATTCAGATTGGTGTGAGGTGAATATCTCATTGTAGTTTTGATTTGCATTTCTCTCATAATGAGTAATGTTGAGCTTTTTAAAAAAATTTTCGTGTGTTTATTGGCCATCTGTATGTCTTCTCTGGATGTCTTTTTAGGTCTTCTGCTCATTTTTTCATTGGGTTATTTGTTTTTCTGATATTAAGCCTCATGAGTTGCTTGTAGAGATTAATCCTGTGTCAGTTGCTTCATTTACAGTTATCTTCTCCCATTCTGAAGGTTGTTTTTTCATCTTGTTTATGGCTTTCTTTGCTATGCAAAAGCTTCCAAGTTTAATTAGGTCCCATTTGTTTATTTTTGTTTTTATTTCCATTACTCTAGGAGGTGGGTCATAGAGAATCTTGCTGCAACTTATGTCAACGAGTGTAGTGCCCATTTTCCTCTAAGTGTTTTATACTTTCTGGTCTTACAGTTAGGTCTTTAATCCATTTTGAGTTTATTTTAGTGTATGGTGTTAGGAAGTGTTCTCATTTTATTCTTTTACATGTAAGTGTCCAGTTTTCCCAGCACCACTTATTGAAGAGATTGTCTTTTCTTCATTATATTTTCTTGCCATCTTTGTCAAAGATAAGGTACCCATAGGTGCTTGGGTTAATCGCTGGGCTTTCTATCTTGTTCCATTTGTCTGTATTTCTCTTTTGTGCCAGTACCATACTGTCTTGATGATTGTAGCTTTGTAGTATAGTTGAAGTCAGAAAGGTTGATTCCTCCGGCTCTAGTTTTCTTTCTCAAGATTGCTTTGGCTTTTCAGGATCTTTTGTGTTTCCATAAGAATTGTGAATTTTTTTGTTCTGGTTCTGTGAAAAAAGGCGTTGGTAATTTGATAGGGGTTGTACTGAACCTGTAGATTGTTTGGGGTAGTAAATCATTTTCACAATATTGATTCTTTCAATCCAACGAACATGGTATTTTTCTCCATCTGTTTCTGTCATCTTTGATTTCTTTCATGAATGTTTATAGCTTTCTGTATACAGGTCTTTTATCTCCTTAATTAGGTTTATTCCTAGGTATTTTATTCTTTTTGTTGCAATGGTGAATGGGATTGATTCCTTAATCTCTCTTTCTGATTTCTTGTTGTGAGTGTAGAGGAATACAAAGGTTTTCTGTGTATTGATTTTGTATCCTGTGATGTTACTAAATTCATTGATGGGCTCTAGTAATTTTCTGATAGTATCTTTAAGATTTTCTATGTCTATTGTTAGTTTATCTGCAAACGGTGAGAGTTTTATTTCTTTTCCAATCTGGATTCCTTTTATTTCTTTTTCTTCCCTGATCAACATGGCTGGGACTTCAAAAACTGTGTTGAATAATAGTGGGGAAAGTGGGCATCCTTGTCTTGCTCCTGATCTTAGAGAAAATGCTTTCATTTTTTCACTCCAGGTGGCACTAGTGGTAAAGAACCTACTTTCCAATGCAGGAGATGTAAGAGAGAGACGGTAGGTTTGATCCCTGGGTTGGGAAGATGCCTTAGAGGAGGGCATGGCAACCCATTCGAGTATTCTTCCCTGGAGAATACTATGGATAGAGGAGCCTGGTGAGCTACAGTTCATTGGGTTGCAAAGAGTCAGACATGACTGAAGCAACTTAGCATGCACATACAAGAAAAATTATTGTTATGAGTTGTCCTATATAGCCTTTCTTATGTTGAGGTAGGTTTCTTCTGTGCCCATTTTCTGAAGAGTTCTTTTTTTAAATCATAAATTGGTGTTGAATTTTTTCAAAAGTATTTTCTGCATCTTTTGAGATTATCATATGCTTTTTATGTTTCAATTTCTTAATATGGTGTGTCACATTGATTTGCATTCATTGAAGAATACTTGCATCCCTGGGATAAACCCCACTTGATTATGGTGTATGGTTGCTGGATTCTGTTTGCTAGTATTTTTTTTGAGGCCTTTTGCATTTGTGTTTGTCAGTGATACTGGCCGATAATTTTCCTTTTCTGTGATATCTTTGTCGGGTTTTGTTATCAGGGTGCCAGTGACCTCATGGAATGAATTTAGAGGTGTTCCTCCCTTTACAATTTTTTGGAAGCGTTTGGGAAGGACAGGTGTTAGCTCTTTGCTAAACATTTGATAGAATTCACCTGTGAAGCCATTTGACCTTGGGATTTTTTTGGGGGGGAGCGGGGGGGGGGGCAGATTTTTGATCGCAGTTTTGAATTCAGTGCTTGTGATTGGTTTGTTCATAATTTCTATTTTCCTTTTTCAACCTTTGAAGACTGTACGTTTCTAAGAATTTGTCCCTTTCTTCCAGGTTGTTCATTTTATTGGCATATAGTTGCTTAGAGTAGTCTCTTATGATTATTTGTATTTTTGCATTGTTTGTTGTAACCTTTCTTTTTTTCATTTATAATTTTGTTGATTTGAGTCTCCTTTTTTTACTTGATGAGTTTGGCTAATGGTTTGTCAATTTTTTTTTCTTCTTTGTAATTTTTCAGTTTGTAATTTTATTGATCTTTGATATTGTTTCCTTCATTTCTTTTTCATTTATTTCTGCTCTGACATTTATGATTTCTTTCCTTCTGCTAACTTTGGAGTGTTTTGGTTGTTCTTTTTCTAGTTGCTTTAGGTATAATATTTAGATTGTCTATTTGATGTTTTTCTTGTTTCTTGAGATAGGACTGTATTGCTATAGACGTCCCTCTTAGAACTGCTTTTGCTGCATTCTATAGGTTTTGGGTCATTGTGTTTTCATTGCCGTTTATTTCTAGGTATTTTTTTGTTTTCCTCTTTGATTTCTTCAGTGACCTCTTCGTTATTCAAAAGCATATTGTTTAGCCTCTATATGTTTGTGTTTTTTACAGCTTTTCCCCTGTGATTGATATCTAATCTCATCGTGTTGTGGCCAGAAAAGATGCTTGATACAATTTCAATTTTCTTAAATTTACCAAGTCTTGAATTGTAACCCAAGATGTGATCTATCCTGGAGAATGTTCTTTATGCACTTGAGAAAAAAGTATATTCTTCTGTATTTGGATGGAATGAGCTGAAGATATGTTAGGTCCATCTGTCCTAATATGTCATTTTAGACTTGTGTTTCCTTATTAATTTTCTGTCCATTAGTGTAAGTGGGGTATTAAAATCCCTTACTATTGTTGTGTAAAATCCCCTACTAATTTTGATTTCCTCTTTTATGTCTGTTAGTGTTTGTCTTATGTACTGAGGTGCTTCTATGTTGGTTGCATAAATATTTGCAGTTGTTATGTCTTCGTGGATTGATTCTTTGATCATTATGTAGTTGTCTCTTGTAATATTCTTTCTTGTCTCTTGTAATATTCTTTATTTTAAAGTCTGTTTTGTCAGATATGAGAATTGATACTCTGAGATCCAACCAGTCCATTCTAAAGGAGATCAATCCTGGGTGTTCATTGGAAGGACTGATGCTAAAGCTGAAACTGCAATACTTTGGCCACCTCATGCGACGAGTTGACTCACTGGAAAAGACTCTGATGCTGGGAAAGGTTGGGGGCAGGAGGAGAAGGGGACGACAGACAATGAGATGACTGGATGGCATCACCGACTGGATGGACATGAGTTTGAGTGAACTCCGGGAGTTGGTGATGGACAGGGAGGCCTGGCGTGCTGTGATTCATGGGGTCATAGAGAGTCGGACACGACTGAACGACTGAACTGAACTGAACTGAATATCAATTACAGAGTCTTGTCTCTTGTAATATTCTTTATTTTAAAGTCTGTTTTGTCTGATAGGACAATTGATACTCTGGCTTTCTTTTGATTTCCAATTGCTCTTGTAATTGCCTTTCTTGTCTCTTGTAATATTCTTTATTTAAAGTCTGTTTTGTCTGATATGAGCATTGATACTCTGGCTTTCTTTTGATCTCCAGTAGCTCTTGTGATTGCCTTTCTTATCTCTTGTAATATTCTTTATTTTAGAGTCTGTTTTGCCTGATATGAGAATTGATACTCTGCCTTTCTTTCGATTTCCAGTTGCTTGGAATATCTTTTTCCATCCCCTCACTCTTAGCCTGGGTGCGTCTCTCCGTCTGAAGTGGGTCTCTTGTAGACAGCATATACATGAGTCTTGTTTTTGTATCCATTCAACCATTCTGTGACTTTTGGTTGGAGCATTTAATCTATTTACATTTAAAGTAATTATTGATATATATGTTCCTGTTGACATTTTCTTAATGTTTGGGGTTTGTTTCTGTTTCCTGCCTAGTGAAGTCCCTTCAGCATTTGTTGTAAAGCTGGTTTAGTGGTGCTGAATCCTCTTAACTTTAGCTTTTCTGTAAAGTGTTTGATTTCTTCATCAATTTTGAAAGAGATCCTTGCTGGACAGAGTAGTCTTGGCTGAGTTTTTTCCCTTTCATTACTTCATATATATCCTGTCACTCCCTTCTGGCCTGCAGTCTTTCTTCTGAAACATCAACTGTTAATTTTATGGGGTTTCCCTTGTATGTTGCTTGTTGCTTTTAATATTTTTCCTTTGTGTTTAATTTTGTTAGTTTGATTTATATGTGTCTTAGCATGTTTCTCCTTGGGTTTATTCTGTATGGGATTCTCTGTGCTTCTTGAGCTTGATTATTTCCTTTTCCATGACAGGAAGTTTTTGACTATAATTTTTTCTTCAAAAATTTTCTCAGACCCTTTACTTTTCTCTTTTTCTTCTGGAACTCCTATAATTCAAATGTTTCTGCAGTTAATATTACCCCAGTAGTCTCTGCGATTATCCTCAAGTTTTTTCATTCTTTTTTCCTTATTCTGCTCTTCAGCAGTTATTTCCACTGTTCTCTCTTCCAGCTCACTTATCCATTCTTCAGCCTCAATTATTCTGCTATTGATTTCTTCTAAAATATTTGTAAACTCAGTAATTGTGTTGTTTGTCACTGTTTGTTTATTGTTTCTTTTAGGTCTTTTTAAAATGTTTTATATGATTCTTCCGTTTTCTCCCTTGTATTATTGAGATTTTATATCTTTACTATCATTACTCTGAATTCTTTTTCAGGTAGTTTGCCTATTTTCTCTTTGTATACTTTGTCTTGCGAGTTTTTCATTGTTCTTCGTCCGCATAGTATTTCTCTGTCTTTTCATTTTGTCTAACTGACTGTTTTGGGTTTCCTTTCCCCAGGCTGTGGGGTCATAGTTCTTCTTGCTTTTGGTCTCTGCTCCTGGTGGATGAGGTTGGTCCAGGGGCTTGTGTAGGCTTTATGTTGGAAGGGACTTGTGCTTGTGTTCCAGTGGGAGGGGGTGAGTTTTTCCCTCAGGTGGACAGGGTTGTTTGAGGTGGTGCGTTTTGGGATGTCTGTGGCAGCCTCTCTGCTTATGTTTATGTTCTTGTCTTGCTTGTTGTTTGGGTGAGGCGTCCAGCACTGGGTACTGCAGGCAGTTGGGTGGTGCTGGGTCTTGGATTCAGGTGGAGGCCTTCTTGGGAGTGCTCACTGATTAATATTCCCTGGGGTCAAGAGTTCTCTGGTGGTCTAGTGTCCTGGACTCAGACATCCCATCCAGAGACTCAGGCCTGACTTCTGGAACGAAGATCCCACAAACTGTTTTGGCAATAAAGGGTATTAAAACAAACAAGCAAACAAATAAAAAAACCCTGAGAAAAAAAAAAAAAGAAACCCCCCAAACCAACTAAACACCAAAAATCCTTCCCCAAGAAACAAAAAAATGAAGCTGAAACAAATGGTAAGAGCAAATTCAGACAAATAGAAGCAAAAACAAGTGAGCACTGGCAGACACACACACAGACACACACAGACACACACACATATAGACACATACACACAGACAGATACAGATACAGACACACAGACAGACACATACATACACACATACACACAGACAGACACACAGACACACACAAAGACACACATACACACACACAGACACAGACACACACACATACACACAGACAGACACAGACACACAGACACGGATACAGACACACAGACACACACAAAGACACACACACACACACAAACACAGACACACACGAAAGCAAAACAGTCTACAGAAAACAAAGTACAAGAGGGTGATCAGGGGAGTAAAGGAAACCAAAAATGATATCAACCAATTAAAAAATAGAATTAACAACAACAAGACAAAACTAACTAAAACAAAACAATAAATAAGACAAAAGCAGAGTGCCAACTGAGGAATAAAGCAAAGAAAGCAAACAAACAAACAAACATGGTGGGAAAAAAAAAATTGGGAAGCAAAGTTAAATAGAAATATGTAAAAGAAGGTCTACATATGTTAAAGAAAAACTACAATCAGAAGGGGCTTCCCAGGTGGCTCAATGGTAGAGAATCCATCTGTCAAGCAGGAGATGCAGTTTCAATCTCTGGGTCAGGAAGATCCCCTGGAGAAGGAAATGGCAACCCACTCCAGTATTCTTGCCTGGGAAATCCCATGGACAGAGGAGCCGGGTGGGCTACAGTCCATGGGGTCACAAAGAGTTGGACACAACTTAGCAATTGAACAACAAGCAACAATAAGAAAAGAACCCTCCCCCAAACAAATCTCATACAAATCCATAGAAAGCCAAAGGAGAAATATATAAAAGAAATTTTAAAAATGTTATTAAAATGTTTCCAGCAGCCTAAAT
Source organism: Moschus berezovskii (assembly GCF_049115385.1). Lineage (NCBI taxonomy): Eukaryota > Metazoa > Chordata > Mammalia > Artiodactyla > Moschidae > Moschus > Moschus berezovskii. Next base: position 8,935,898 of record NC_142478.1, on the reverse strand, counting down.
AGAGATAATAATAATAAAACAACTCCAACAACAGAGGAAAAAGAAAGTGAGGAACATCTAGAATCAACTGCAGAATGAATCAAAATAAGAATAATGTTTTTCTCAGATCTCAGCTGTCAGTGTTCTTTGCTCTGCTGTGACTCACAGTCCACCTCTGCCTCCCTAGGAAGCCTTCCAGTACTGGGGAGGGCTAATCTCTGGACCTTCTGTGGGGTCAGCTCAGACTCTAATCTGACCCTACTCTGGCCCTACTCCTACATGTGTTGCCTCCATTGTCCACAGCTGCCAGAGCTAGAGCTTTTTCTTTCGTGGGAACAGTCATTGTCCTTTTATATATTCCACGGACACAGAGTCTACCTTGTTGATCATTTGGATTTAATCTATAACTTGTGCAGCTAGTGGAAAGATTTTGATCGTCTTCCTTAGGCATAGTTGAGCTCAATTGTGGTTTGATCTCTTCCTCACATGAGGGTCATCCACAGGAGTTTGCTCCTGAGGCTGCCCTAGAGGACTTTGGTCTGCCCAGTGAGGACCAGGTATAGAGGTGGTGTGGCCGCTTGGATTGCGGGGACCCTGGCCGTGCCAGGTACACAGGGAAGCCAGTGGCCACAGATGCAGGAGATATGGTTCTGTGAGGATTCTTTTCTAGCTCCTGGCAGCTGCTGCTCAAAGGACCTCCCTGGGTAGGCCTTCTCTGTGGCTCAGCCCAGCAGGCACTCAAAGGACTGCCTTCTCTGGAGTCTCTCTGCATTGGTCAGCTGTGTGCTGACCATTGTCAGGCGTGTGTGGAGGGAGAGGCATCAGTGATGGCTCCTCCCCCTGTATGTGACTCAGCAGTAGCGCCTTATCTTCATGGCTGCCCGGCGTTCCTCCAAAGGCGCTCCCCGCCATGGATTTCTTTTCTCCCATCCCTTCCGGCCGTCTCCCCGCAGTCAGCAGCAGTCCTCGTCCCCGGATTGCCCTCCAATCCCCACTCTCCAGCTCCCAGCCGCTGCGCCTTCTGGTGGATTCCCATCCCTGTCCGGGGTATGTAGGGCCGCGGCATGCTCCACTGAGACTATCGCACATTGGCTGCCTTACTCTCTGATAGCTTCGGATGCTTCCCTTCTGTTGCAACCAAATGTCCTGGATTCAGGGATCTCCCCCCTGCTTCAGCTCCCCCATCCCTGGATGCAGATTGGTCCTGCTCTCTCTCATCCTCCTCCTTCCTTTGTCCTACCGAGTTTTTCATGGATCGGTATATTCCTTTAGGGTGGTCAGGACTCCTGCTAGTATTCACCTTCTGCTTGGTGAGAAACTCTGCATCTGAAGATATATTCCCGGTGTATCCACGGGGAGAGATGTACTCTATCATCTTGTCGACCTACTCCCCCACTGTATTGTCGACCTCCAGTCTACGCTTTTATAACAAACAGCTAGTTTGGATGACAACATGAGATACGTTATTACAAAGCGAATAATATTGATCATAGGAATTAAGGGAAGGGACTATTATGGAATGAAATGGCCTGTGGAATCCAGGAAGTGAGATTTTGTTAGCTTGACTGTGGGAAAAGAAGGTTTTGATGACAGAAAGGATAAGGATATATTTTTTTCCTTTCTGAAGGGAGGGGTATTAGGAGCAAATGATCAGCTTTGGCTTTTTTCAATGGTTTTAAAAAAAAATGGTGAGGAAATCAGGGCAAGGCAGAGCTGTGGTGCTAAGTTTGAGATAAGGAATGAGACCTTCAGTTGATAAAAATAAATGCTGTCTATTTATTGTTTTTGGTCATGCTAATACTTTGCTGTGAGTTGTTCAGGCTGGAGACTGATTCAGATGAAGAGCAGTTGCAGAGGACTGGGAAATGAGCTACAATCTGACATAAACTCCTGTGACTAGTGTGATATAGCCCCCAGGTTCCCCTGAGGCAACCCAAGGAAACCTGTAAGGCTGGTAGGAAATGTAACATAGATAGAATGGTGTGACTACATTCTGTTTACTGGAGTGTTCCATTAGCCAGCAAGCTGGATGGCACCGACTCTGTGGACATGAGTTTGAGTGAACTCCGGGAGTTGGTGATGGACAGGGAGGCCTGGCGTGCTGTGATTCATGGGGTCGCGGAGAGTCGGACACGACTGAGCGACTGAACTGAACTGAACCATGCTTTTGTAGATGTTTGATTAGGGAAGATGAGGGAACAAAAGTCAGTGGTGTCCAAAGTTCTGTTTGTTAGGATACTTGAGTACAAATTCAGCACAACTAACATATATTTGACAGATTCTGTTCTCCTGTTTACTAGGAGCTTCTACTTCAGACCTTATACTTCAGGGGTATCCACTTACCCACCAACACTTTCCAATCTGTCAGGGTCTGCTAGTTATACAACCACCCATCATCTGAGGCTGTCCGTGATTCACAGGGGTCACCAAAGAGGGACCTTGAGTGCCACTGGTGCACTTGAGTTTCCTAACTGGTTCCAGGGTCCAGTGACCTCAGGGCCTCCTCAGAATAGTTCTATAGTGGACTTCCCAGAATAGTGGACACTGGAGAATCCAGGCTGTAGGAAGTATCCTCTGGCCTGTACATCCTGTCATCTTCTGATATGTCATTTTCTGCCATGGTAGCCAGGGCAATGAATCTAAAACCCAGGTCTGTCCAGGGCATTCCTGTAATTGGATACTTCAGTGGCTTCGGGCCACCTACATGCCTGGCTGGGAGACAGGGTTCCTTATGTCATGGCCTCTTTCACTCCTTGTCTCTCATTTAATCTCCAAAAATGCAAAGTTACTTGGAGTTCCTAGCCATCCCTTCTCCTGGCATCACACCTTATGCTGTTCCATGCCTCTCTGCCTCAGGCACTTCCTCTTCTTTCTGCCTGGAATATACCTCCCTCTGGTTAGTGCCTTCCACAAGCCCCATTTAGAACATCCTTTCCTCCAGGAAACCTTCTCTGCCCTCTTTGGTGTTCCCACTCTGTGCTCCAACAGCATCTGGAGTGTTCTTGCACAGTTACACCCACCACCTTTTATGAAAAGTACATATATAGTATCTTCTTCCCAGCTTCATTACAAGCTCCTCATGATCGGAAACCATTTATTTGTAGTTCACAAAACCTCCAGTGCCAAGATTATTGTAGGCATATGTAGCTGTTTAATAAATTATTGAACTGAAAGACAGGAAATATGAAATATAACTTTAGAAGAGTTAAGAGACTTGGAAAAGGGACATCAGTATTAAAACATTTGCTATAATTTGCTACTGGTAAGATCTTTAGACTTGAGAAAGAGTCAGAATATGTTTAGTTTTTATAGTAGTCTAGAAGAACAGGCTATAGTGTAGCAGATTATTGTTTTTATCTCTTGCCTTTGCTTCTTCTGAATGGAAGAGAGAGCAGGACATAAGAAGCATTGGTCCATCAGATAATGAACTATCCAACTGTATCGCCATATGAACTAACGCCCTCCCCGCTCAGCTATTCTTAATGGCACATTTTTATTTGTAAAGCTTTATGGCCTTTGCTGTATTCTTTCTCTATCCTTTCCTTTCACGCATTGAATCATTGTTAGTTATATACTAAATGATGTCTGCTCTTAAAACCAAGAGACCAGAGGTTGAACAAACTCAATTAGAAATGAGAAATGCACATTTCTGTGTGCTTCTTAATAGTGCAGAGCTTCTCCTTACTGCTCTCAGCCTCCAGAAGATAAGCTGTTATATAATTTTTTAAGCTAAGAGCGTATCAGAGCTCAGATCATGTAGTGGTGATGAAGAAACACTGGTGGATGTAGTAGCCATTTTCTTCTTGGAGGGGATGGGACTGAGAAAAAAACTGAATCTGGCTTGATTAAGTGAAGTGTCTTCCTGTAATACTGAAGAATAGATAATATGTTCTAAGTATGGTGACCTGTGCAGAGCCCCAAGTAGCCTGACGCCATTGAAGAAGCCCAGAGATCACAGTGAAGATGGCTTTGAGATCAGTGTTCCCTGATTTCACAGTCAGGGGATTTCAGTCTGCTCCCTGTGAAATTCATCCTCTTGCTCTGCTCACCTTCACTCTTCTGGTCTGTGCCTCGTCACAGACTCAGTAACACAGGGAAGTTACGTGACATCTTTAAGAGACGAAAGCCTGGAGACTGTTAGAGAGCTCTGTGATCAGTCTTCTCAGTATCTTTCTTAGTAAAGCGATGTCTGTTAATATTTAAAAATTACATGTCTCTCTCCTCAGCTTTTCAAGCAGCTCTAGACTTGACAGTAGAAAGTAAAGCAGAACAGAAGCTATGCTTCCGCAAAGGGCCAAGGCATTGGATTGTGCCTCTGTTAGACTCTAAGGTTGTTGAGTATGTTGAAATTTCAGAAGCTCTCCCACTGTATGCTTGGTGGGAGTTTGCTGTGCTTGGAATTACAGGGGTCTTGGGGTCGCGGAGAGTCGGACACGACTGAGCAACTGAACTGAACTACGAACAAAGGCCCGTCTAGTCAAAGCTGTGTTTTTTCCCGTGGTCATGTATGGATGTGAGAGTTGGACTGTGAAGAAAGCTGATCGCCGAAGAATTGATGCTTTTGAACTGTAGTGCTGGAGAAGACTCTTGAGAGTCCCTTGGACTGCAAGGAGATCCAACCAGTCCATTCTGAAGGAGATCAGTCCTGGGTGTTCATTGGAAAGACTGGTGCTAAAGCTAAAACTCCAATACTTTGGCCACCTCATGCGACAAGTTGACTCACTGGAAAAGACTCTGATGCTGGGAAAGGTTGGGGGCGGGAGGAGAAGGGGACGACAGAGAATGAGATGGCTGGATGGCATCACCGACTCGATGAAGGTGAGTTTGAGTGAACTCCGGAAGTTGGTATTGGACAGGGAGGCCTGGCGTGCTGTGATTCATAGGGTCGCAAGGAGTCGGACATGACTGAGCAACTGAACTGAACTGACTGGAATATTATTACACAGATCATTACTCTTAAATCTCTCCTCTAATATTGAAACTTTAGGAAAAAAATTATTGCACTGGCAAGCCACTCCAGTACTCTTGCCTAGAAAATCCCATGGATGGAGGAGCCTGGTAGGCTGCAGTCCGTGGGGTCGCTAAGGGTCGGACACGACTGAGCGAGTTCACTTCCACTTTTCACTTTCACACATTGGAGAAGGAAATGGCAACCCACTCCAGTGTTCTTGCCTGGAGAATCCCAGGGACGGGGGAGCCTGGTGGGCTTCCGTCTATGGGGTCACACAGAGTCGGACACGACTGAAGTGACTTAGCAGCAGCAGCAGCAGCAGCAGCAACTTAAAGATTAGTTTACGTATTATCTTATTGGTTGATGCTCCTACTATGTTTCTGTATTATAGTGATTACTATACTACTCTGGTCCCAAGGAGGTATAGCATATAGATATAGTCTCTGCTTTATCCTGTTTAATTCTAGATTTCGACACATCTCTGTAGTTCGGAGTTGAAGCAGATGTCAACCAAGTTCTGCAAGTACACATATATTATTAGGCTGTTACCTTCACATAAGAAGAAATGATTGTGTAAAGGTCTCGCATGGGAATAGGTGTGAAAGAACTACCCTAAATTGCAGGACACAGCTGCTAAGTAATAAACAAGGATTGAATGGAAATTTGCTTTTGTTGTAATTAATTTGGTACATTAAATGGAATTTGGCTTTAAGATCACTAAATCCTGTCCTACTTCTATGTGATGGAAAAATGTTGCTTAGTAACTTGTTTTTTTCCACAATGCCACTTTAACATTCCAAAGGGTTTGGAAGTATGGATTGTATTCATGTGACTTTCTTAAAATAACTAGGCTCTAACCAAGGTAGCATAAATAGTCATCTATTGTTACCTGAGTGTATATAAGACATAGAATGATGGTAAAGTGGAGTCAAAACTAATCTTCTGTCAGAGAAACGTTCATTTTTATCATGAAGAATTTGTTGTCGTGTGGTGAGATTATGTGATTTATGTATATCTTTCATTCTGAAAGCATTTGAGCTTCCTATTTAGAATTTGTGCAGCAGCAGCAGCATATTTGAAATTCAGACCCATTTTCACTGAGTCATAGGAGCCATCATTAAGGTTAAGGAGGAGTAGCTGATATTCCTTAATGGAAGAAATATGCTATTTGTTCATCTTACTGAGCTCTACAGGTCAAATAACTTTGAAGTTAGGTTAAAAATTTAGCTGTGTTGGTCAGATGATAATTTGTATACCATCGCTCAAAGTGTTGATTTTTTTGTGTATTGGTTCTTTTTAGAATCGTGATACATGATTTGGGCTTTTGATCCTTTTGTATTTATATCCTTATGTATATAAATTTACACCTATATTTTTATTATATTTACATTAGACATGTGGAATATATATATAACATATATATTAAATTTATATGTGTAAATTTACAGATATGTAAATTTAATTTATGTGAATTTGGACATATATGTAAAATTTATGCAAATATATAAAGGACTCCATATTTCTATGTATGCATGTGTGTATATATAGTATATATACTAAAACTTGTATATATTACAGTTGGTAGATCAACAAATGTCTGGATGTAATTGGAAAACCATTTACAGTGCTGTATTTGATCTTCAGTTCAGTTCAGTTGCTCAGTCGTGACTGATTCTTTGCCACCCCATGAATCACAGCACGCCAGGCCTCCCTGTCCATCACCAACTCCTGGAGTTCACTCAAACTCATGTCCATTGAGTTGGTGATGCCATCCAGCCATCTCATTCTCTGTCGTCCCCGTCTCCTCCTGCCCCCAATCCCTCCCAGCATTAGACTCTTTTCCAGTGAGTCAACTCGTCACATGAGGTGGCCAAAGTATTGGAGTTTCAGCTTCAGCATCAGTCCTTCCAATGAACACCCAGGATCGACCTCCTTTAGAATGGACTGGTTGGATCTCCTTGCAGTCCAAGCGACTCTCAAGAGTCTTCTCCAGCACCACAGTTCAAAAGCATCAATTCTTCGGCGATCAGCTTTCTTCACAGTCCAACTCTCACATCCATACATGACCACAGGAAAAACCATAGCCTTGACTAGACGGACCTTTGTTGGCTAAGTAATGTCTCTGCTTTTTAATATACTATCTAGGTTGGTCATAACTTTCCTTCCAAGGAGTTCAGTTCAGTTCAGTCGCTCAGTCGCGTCCAACTCTCTGCGACCCCATGAATCACAGCACGCCAGGTCTCCCTGTCCATCACCAACTCCTGGAGTTCACTCAAACTCATGTCCATCAAGTCGGTGATGCCATCTAGCCATCTCATTCTCTGTCGTCCCCTTCTCCTCCCGCCCCCAACCTTTCCGAGCATCAGAGTCTTTTCCAGTGAGTCAACTTGTCGCATGAGGTGGCCAAAGTATTGGAGTTTCAGCTTTAGCATCAGTCCTTCCAATGAACACCCAGGATTGATCTCCTTTAGAATGGACTGGTTGTATCTCCTTGCAGTCCAAGGGACTCTCGAGAGTCTTCTCCAGCACCACAGTTCAAAAGCATCAATTCTTCCGCGATCAGCTTTCTTCACAGTCCAACTCTCATATCCATACATGACCACGGGAAAAACCATAGCCTTGACTAGACGGACCTTTGTTGGCTAAGTAATGTCTCTGCTTTTTAATATACTATCTAGGTTGGTCATAACTTTCCTTCCAAGGAGTTCAGTTCAGTTCAGTCGCTCAGTCACGTCCAACTCTCTGCGACCCCATGAATCACAGCACGCCAGGTCTCCCTGTCCATCACCAACTCCTGGAGTTCACTCAAACTCATGTCCATCAAGTCGGTGATGCCATCTAGCCATCTCATTCTCTGTCGTCCCCTTCTCCTCCCGCCCCCAACCTTTCCGAGCATCAGAGTCTTTTCCAGTGAGTCAACTTGTCGCATGAGGTGGCCAAAGTATTGGAGTTTCAGCTTCAGCATCAGTCCTTCCAATGAACACCCAGGATTGATCTCCTTTAGAATGGACTGGTTGGATCTCCTTGCAGTCCAAGGGACTCTCGAGAGTCTTCTCCAGCACCACAGTTCAAAAGCATCAATTCTTCGGCGATCAGCTTTCTTCACAGTCCAACTCTCATATCCATACATGACCACGGGAAAAACCATAGCCTTGACTAGACGAACCTTGGTTGACAAAGTAATGTGTCTGCTTTTTAATATACTATCTAGGTTGGTCATAACTTTCCTTCCAAGGAGTAAGCGTCTTTTAATTTCATGGCTGCAATCAGCATCTGCAGTGATTTTGGAGCCTAAAAAAATAAAGTCTGACACTGTTTCCACTGTTTTTCCATCTATTTCCCATGAAGTGATGGGACAAGATGCCATGATCTTTGTTTTCTGAATGTTGAGCTTCAAGCCAACCTTTTCACTCTCCTCTTTCACTTTCATCAAGAGGCTTTTGAGTTCCTCTTCACTTTCTGTCATAAGGGTGGTGTCATCTGCATATCTGAGGTTATTGATATTTCTCCCGGCAATCTTGATTCCAGCTTGTGCTTCTTCCAGCCCAGCATTCCTCATGATGTACTCTGCATATAAGTTAAATATGCCAGGTGACAATATACAGCCTTGACGTACTCCTTTTCCTATTTGGAACCAGTCTGTTGTTCCATGTACAGTTCTGACTGTTGCTTCCTGACCTGCATACAGGTTTCTCAAGAGGCAGGTCAGGTGGTCTGGTATTCCCATCTCTTTCAGAATCTTCCACAGTTTATTGTGATCGACACAGTCAAAGGCTTTGGCATAGTCAATGAAGCAGAAATAGATGTTTTCCTGGAACTCTCTTGCTTTCTCCATGATCCAGCGGATATTGGCAATTTGATCTCTGGTGCCTCTGCCTTTTCTAAAACCTGCTTGAACATCTGGAAGTTCTTGGTTCACATATTGCTGAAGCCTGGCTTGGAGAATTTTGAGCATGTCTTTACTAGCGTGTGAGATGAGTGCCATTGTGCGGTAGTTTGAGCATTCTTTGGCATTCCCTTTCTTTGGGATTGGAATGAAGACTGACCTTTTCCAGTCCTGTGGCCACTGCTGAGTTTTCCAAATCTGCTGGCATATTGAGTGCAGCAGTTTCACAGCATCATCTTTCAAGATTTGAAGTAGCTCAACTGGAATTCCATCACGTCCACTAGCTTTGCTCTTAGTGATGCTTTCTAAGGCCCACTTGATTCACATTCCAAGATGTTTGGCTCTAGGTCAGTAATCACGTTTCGTGACTATCTTGGTCATGAAGATTTTTTTTGTACAGTTCTTCTGTGTATTCTTGCCACCTCTTCTTAATATCTTCTGCTTCTAAGTGTCTTTTAATTTCATGGCTGCAATCAGCATCAGCAGTGATTTTGGAGCCCCCAAAAATAAAGTCTGACACTGTTTCCACTGTTTCCCCATCCATTTCCCATGAAGTGATGGGACCAGATATATTTGATCTACGCTGGCTTATATAGTGAGCATGGGCTTTATTGGGGGTTGATTAGGTTTGTTCAGTGGTATTTGGCCTAACAAAAGTGAAAATGAAGTGAAAGTTGCTCGGTCGTGTCCAACTCTTTGCAACCCCATGGACTAAACAGTCCATGGGATTCTCCAGGCCAGAATACTGGAGTGGGTAGCCATTCCCTTCTCCAGGGGATCTTCCCAACCCAGGGATCGAACCTAGGTCTCCCACATTGCAGGCAGATTCTTTACCAGCTGAGTCACAAGGGAAGCTGCCTAACAGAGTGAACTTGTTTAGTAAAGGAAATATTTGCAAAGTATATTTTCCTCCTTGGATCTCTCTGCCCCCATAATTGTGTTCTCTTCCCGTAAACTGAATCCTTGAGACTAAGCACATATGGCTGAGAAAGAGCCAGGGCTGGGGAGTTGGAGGCAAGGTTGAGAGTGTCAGAGGGTAGTCGGAGGAGTGGGTCAGGCGACTGTGAGCAGCAGGGACCTGCAGTAGATGAGTGAAAGCAGAAATCGGGGGCCCAGGGATGCTGGAGTTTGGTGGGAGTGATGTGAGAAGAGGACACATGAGGGAAAGATTAAAAAGTCAAAGTCACATCAGGAATCAGCCGACAGAACCCGAAAGGGCTCAGAGCCCGTCTGGATGGCTGCCGTGGGACATCAGAACAGAAGCTCCTGGGTGTTGCCGTGCCAGTGGTGCTCTGGCCGGGAAGCTTCCTGGGCATTCCCTGTCAGGGTGGGAACCAGGCGCGGGGTGTGGCCCACAGAGCCCACTTGTAAAAGCAGGTCCAGGGTGTGTCTGCCTGAAGGGGAAAGGGAGGTGGCAGCTGAGGAGGGAGGTTAAGGGCGAGTGGCAACACAGGCAGAATCGGCGCTTTGCTGGGCGTTGTGTTTCCGTGACTCACAGTCCCTGGTTGTAACACACCAGGCTCTCGGGCAGTAAAGCCTCCAGGCCAGACTGGGGAATGAGTCAAGGGCCCCGTTCCAGATGACCAGCAAACCTTTTCTTTCTCGGTGGGGTTATCACAGCTCTGTTCTCATGTTCCTCTGCCCATGAACCCAGAAGGTGGTGTAGAAGAGCCTCTGTAAAGGGGACACAGAGAGAGCTTTCAATGTAGAAGCTGCTGTGTTACATTCTCTATAAACATCTCAATTCTGCTTTTTGGTTTTTTTGTGGCCCCCTTGCCACCAAAAGTAGGTCTGTAAGGAGAGGAGTGTCTTGGAATAAATAATATAAATGAAGATTAACCCATGGGAAAAGTGTGGCTTGTGATCGTGTAAATAGTTTTGCTTTATATTTACATGTATACATTTGGATATTTTATAAATATTTAAGAGCATGCACATAGAATAAACACGCATATATGAAAATTTACGCTGGTTAGGAGTTTCTGTTAATTACTGTCTTAACTCAGCGTTTGGTCCTTTGTTTAGACATAAGAACAAAATTACTTTGTTTTTATTTTTACTTATATTATGAAATTAGATCAATTTTTAGGAAAGAAGAACTGATTAACCTTACAATCTCATTATATCTTCAAACTAATTTCTAACTATGGGTTTATTTGTCAGTATATTTAGTTTTTAGCTTAAATTATTTCTCCTTATATATTGGATGTAATGATATGACTCACTTCGTATTTATTTTTAATAGCATTAGTGTATGGTGATGTAATGTTGTGATTATAGCTCTCTTATTCTTGACCATTTGGGTCAGTAATATTTTTATTTTTCATTATTGAAAATATAGCTGGTGTAAACATTTTAAAACAAATTATCTTTGTGTTGTTTCCTTGAGGCATTTTCCCCAAAGTGAGATTAACAAGTCAAAGGGCAGGAACAGCTTTATAGCTTCTGTACATGTTGCCAGATTGTTTTCTAGAAAGATGGAGCTCCTTTGCAGTGCCACTATCAATGTACAATGCACAACCCCAGTTTCAGTTAGTTTAGACAGTCTAAGCACACATGAGAAGTATAATTACATTTATACCCCGAGGCCTTGCTATATAGATAGCCGTCATAAGTAAACTCAATATGTGAACTTTGAAATTATCTAATTAATATAAGTATAGAGCTAATTTGCTCTTCAGAATGTGGAGCCTTGAAGGGGGCTTTGGGGCGGGAGAGCATGCTGTATCGAGGTGGTGCCCCCTTTTGGACGAGTGTGGTACTGCGATCCCACACTGTGAGACTGTCAAGGCCAGAACCAAGGGAAAGGGGGACAACAGATCCCAGTGTTTCTCACAGTGAGGTCCTCAGGCTTGTGAGGAGTCCTGGAGGGCTTCATGGAGGTTGGGGGAGGGGGGCACTCTGCAGCATGCAGCCAAGAAGAGGGGATGGCCGTTGGGAAGGCCTAGGCCACAAGTCCCTGAGCTGTGCATATCCCAGGTAATTGCTAGCCACAGCCATCCTCATTGAAACTGTCAACTCAGGGGTGTTGGGGGCGATGTTTTCGGCATCATCCTGGCAGTATTTTTAATTTTATAATGGAAGCCAATGGGGATTACAGATTCTGTAGAAATTTATTCATCCGCAAGGATAAGTAGCCTAGTCTATAAATGTTCTTTTACTGTGCTTCAGAAAGGGGAAAATCTTAGACTTTTCTCTGAGAAGTAAATTTCCCTCATTGCTCACGCCTGCTGACATAGCCTTGTGCTTTTGCCAGTTTCCGCAGTGACTTGCAGAAATTCTATAACCTTAATACCAGAACACGTAACAACATGTCCTAGAACTGGGCTTGGAGGGTAAGACCGAAGTGAAACATATTCCACAGAGCGTGTGGTTCAGAAAGGCAAAAAGTCATTGATAAAATGCTTGAGAATTAACATGTGTACACATTTTAAAGGAAGTGAATTGAGTGGATATTTATCGTAGAAATTCCAAGTCATAAAGTTTAATGGAAGCTGAGATATAAAATTGTTTTAATTTTCGGGAACCAAAGTAGAAGTTAAGTATTGATGGGTGGAGAGAGGTAGTAAGCGTTAAAAGGCCAGCAGTTAGGGATAGAAACGCCTAGACTGTCACATGAGATTGTTTATTTTTAAATTTTCAATAATTTTTTTCTTTTTTGATGGTACATATATAAGACAAACTCTGCCATCTTTATCATTTTTAGTCAGTGGCATTAACTACATTCACAATGTTGTGCACTCATCACTATTATTTTTATTACCCTAAACAGAAACCCTGTGCTTTAGGGATTTATTTTATAATTGGTTATCTCAAAATTTTTTTTCTGGCTTAAAAAAATACACCATTCAAACTCTTCATGCTTAAAATTTCAACATATGCCATACGTTAGGGGATCCTTCTAGGTATGTGTCTCATGGTCATCAGTTTCCTCTCCTTCCTATTGATGCATGCTTTACTGAAGACGGTGCCAATCAAGGAGGGCAGGGAGGGCTGTTGTTCTGTCAGGGGCACGTGAGGAGCTGCATTTTGTGGCTGAAAGCTTCAAATCAATGCTATTTCTGGGGGAACAACAGTAATCCTGCTTATTTAATGTATTTTAAAATTTAAAAGCTCTATTATGTTCTTGACAGCTTAAAAAAATTTCAGACCTTGTCATTACTTTGAACACAACAGCTATTACTATTTTTATGTATTTTTTTAGTCTTTTTTCACTTTCATGTTTTTGACGTAATTGATCATGATGAGTCTAATGCAGATGACAGCACCCTTATGGCAGAAAGTGAAGAAGAGCTAAAGAGCCTCTTGATGAAAGTGAAAGAGGAGAGTGAAAAAGTTGGCTTAAAGCTCAACATTCAGAAAACTGAGATCATGGCATCCGGTCCTATCACTTCATGGCAGATAGATGGGAAACAGTGGAAACAGTGGCTGACTTTATTTTTCTGGGCTCCAAGATTGCTACAGATGGTGATTGCAGTCATGAAATTAAAACACGCTTACTCCTTGAAAGGAAAGTTATGACAAGCCTAGACAGCATATTAAAAAGCAGAGACATTACTTTGCCAACAAAGGTCCATCTAATCAGGGCTATGGTTTTTCCAGTGGTCATGTATGGATGTGAGAGTTGGACTATAAAGAAAGCTGATCGCGGAAGAATTGATGCTTTTGAACTGTGGTGTTGGAGAAGACTCTTGAGAGTCCCTTAGACTACAAGGAGATCCAACCAGTCCATCCTAAAGGAGATCAATCCTGGGTGTTCATTGGAAGGATTGATGCTAAAGCTGAAACTCCAATACTTTGGCCACCTGATGCGAAGAACTGACTCATTGGAAAAGACCCTGATGCTGGGAAAGACTGAGGGCAGGAGGAGAAAGGGACGACAGAGAATGGGATGGTTGGATGGCATCACCGACTCGATGGACATGGGTTTGGGTAGACTCCGGGAGTTGGTGATGGACAGGGAGGCCTGGCGTGCTGCAGTTCATGGGGTTGCAAAGAATCGGACACGACTGAGCAGCTGAACTGAACTGAACTGGACTTATTTTTTCATTTAACATATCACTTAACAGTTTTTTTTTTTTAAATTTTGTTCAGTAGTCTTCATAATAATAGGCCCAGGGATGTATGTAGCTTACTTTACACAGCCATATTACTTTCTTTGACTTTTAGGTTGCCAACATGTGTAACTATGATAAGCGAACAAATTCAAACATCTTCTTCCTGTAGTTTTTAACCCCTTCTTTTTATTCTCATGAGAGGGAGGCACAGAAGACTCACATATCTTTTGTTCCCCAAACTTTAAACTTTTTATTTTATATTGGGATGTAGCCGATTAACAATGTTGTTGTAGTTTCAGGTGAATAGCGAGGGGACTCAGCCGTACATACACATGTATCCATTCTCCCCTAAGCCTCCCTCCCATCCAGGCTGCCACATGACACTGAGCAGAGTTCTATGTGCTATACAGTAGGTCCCTGTTGGTTATTCCTTTTGAATATAGCAGTTGCTCACATATATCTTGTTGGGGGGTCGTGGCTCTTGCATTTTCCATGAAGATTTGGTACAGTCAGCTGTGGTATGTTTTTGTAAGCTATGTGATAAACATCAGATGGATGACACATATTTGATTTGGTTACAGGTTGTGAAAATCTTAGAGAAGCATGACCCCTTGAAGAACACCCAGGCAAAATATGGGTCCATCCCTCCAGATGAGGCCAGTGCTGTCCAGAACTATGTAGAGCACATGCTCTTTCTGCTGATTGAGGAGCAAGCCAGGGATGCTGCCATGGGGCCAATCCTGGAATTTGTGGTCTCCGAGAACATCATGGAGAAACTCTTCCTTTGGAGCTTGAGGCGGGAGTTTACCGATGAGACGAAAATGGAGCAGCTCAAGATGTATGAGATGCTGATCACCCAGTCCCACCAGCCTCTGCTGCACCACAAGCCCATTCTGAAGCCCCTGATGATGTTGCTGAGCTCTTGTTCGGGAACAACCACCCCCACTGTGGAGGGGAAGCTGGTGGTCCTGCTCAATCAGCTCTGTTCCATTCTTGCCAAAGATCCATCCATCCTGGAACTCTTCTTCCACACTAGTGAGGACCAAGGGGCTGCGAACTTCCTCATCTTTTCCCTTCTGATCCCCTTCATTCACCGGGAGGGGACCGTAGGCCAGCAGGCCCGGGACGCCTTGCTCTTCATCATGTCTCTCTCCGCTGAGAACAGCGTGGTGGCTCATCACATCGTGGAGAACACCTACTTTTGTCCAGTGAGTCCTTCTTGTTGGCCCATCTTCCTCCCGCTCTTCTCTCTTGGGCTGATGATAAATACTTTTCTTTTTAAAGCTTCTTTAGATTGTTATTTGCAACTCTTTTGTGCTGAAAATCTTGTTTCTTGTTTTTTTTTGTTGCTGTTTTGTTATTGTTATTTGTTCGTTTTTACTGTGCTGTGTGGCATGTGGGATCATAGTTCTCCAACCAGGGATCAAACATTTGCACTGGAAGCGCAGCAGCTCAATGGATAGTTTTCATTTTTTTTTTTTCAGCAAACTGTTCTTGGCACATTCTATGGAGGGATGTTTAGAGTAAATATTTTGGAGGAAGGAGAGGAATTTAAGTTGAGATGCTCTGTGGCTGAGCAATGTCAGCTTGAAATAAGCCAATAGAGGAAACTGTATGTGTTACTATTTCTTGGTTCATTTCTGTTGGGTTAGGAGCTGTTCTGTTTTTTCTAAGAGCATCTCCTGAGCAATTGGTAAAACCTGCTTATCTTATATTCTTAGCTTTTCAGTTTGGTTTTGAGCCAATGAGTCATGGCATATGGTCAGACCCCTCACAGCGGGTTTCACAAATTAATTTGTTTCCCAGCAAGATAATGACCAAAATTGTAAATGCAAAGCACTGATTCTATTTTAAAAGGAGAAATACATATTTACAGTTTGAAGCAGCAAGAAGTCCTCTACTCTGTATCGTTTCTTAAGCGTAAGTTGCTGAGCAGTAGAGAGTAAGGCCTTATGTGGATGCCTGAGGAGCCAGGCGCAGTCATAGGCCTGGAAAATAATAGGGACTGTCTGAGGCTTTCACAGAGCTGTGCGCCTCTGGTTGCTTTCTGCTGTTGGGGTCACCTTGGGAAGGAGTATTTAAACAGATTTATAGGTTTGTAGAGTTCCATAGAATAGCAGGGAGAGATAATAAAGCCTTGTTAAGTAGACAATGCAAAGAAATAGAGGAAAACAATAGAATGGGAAAGACAAGAGACCTCTTCAAGAAAATTAGAGATACCAAGGGAACATTTCATGCAAGGATGGGCACAACAAAGGACCTAAACGGCAAGGACATAACAGAAGCAGAAGAGATTAAGAGGAGGTGGCAAGAATACACAGAAGAACTGTACAAAAAAGATCTTAATGACCCGGATAACCATGATGATGTGGTCACTTACCTAGAGCTGGACATCCTGGAATGTGAAGTCAAGTGGGCCTTAGAAAGCATCACTATGAACAAAGCTAGTGGAGGTGATGAAATTCCAACTGAGCTATTTCAGATCCTACAAGATGATGCTGTGAAGCATATGATGCTACGCTCAATATGCCAGCAAATTTGGAAAACTCAACAATGGTCACAGGACTGGAAAAGTTCAGTTTTCCTTCCAGTTCCAAAGAAGGGCAATTCCAAAGAATGTTCAAACTACCATACAATTGCACTCATTTCACATGTTAGTAAGGTTACGCTCAAAATCCTTCAAGCTAGGCTTCAGCAGAATGCAAACTAAGAACTTCCAGATGTACAAGTTGGATTTAGAAAAGGCAGTGGAACCAGAGATTAAGTGGCCAAAATCCATTGGATCATAGAAAAAGCAAGGGAATTCCAGAAAAACATCTGCTTCATTGACTGTCCTAAAGTGTTTGACCTTGTAGAGTGCAACAAACTGTGGAAAATTCTTAAAGAGATGGAAATAGCAGACCACCTTACCTGCCTTCTACAAAACCTGTGTGCAGGTCAAGAAGAAACAGTTAGAATGAGACATGGAACAATGGACTGGTTCAAAATTGAGAAAGGAGTACGTCAAAGCTATATATTGTCACACTGCTTATTTAACTTATATGCAGGGTACATTATGTGAAATACCAGGCTGGATGAATCGCAGGCTGGAATCAAGATTTCCAGGAGATACATCAACAACATCTGTATGCAGATGATAGTTCCCTAATGGCAGAAAGAGAAAAGAAACTAAAGAGCCTCTTGATGAAGGTGAAAGAGGAGAGTGAAAAAGCTGGCTTAAAACTCAACATTCAAAAAATTAAGATCATGGCATCTGGTTCCATTACTTCCTGGCAAATAGATGGGGAAACAATGGAAACAGTGGCAGATTTTCTCTTCTTGGGCTCCAAAATCCCTGCAGATGATGACTACAGCCATGAAATTAAAAGACACTCGTTTCTCGGAAGAAAAGCTGTGATTAACCTAGACAGCATATTAAAAAGCAGAGACGTCACTTTGTTGACAGAGGTACATATTGTCAAAGCTATGGTTTTTCCAGTGGTCACATACAGATGTGAGTTGGACCATAAAGAAGGCTGAGTGCCAAAGAATTGATGCTTTTGAACTGTGGTGTTGGAGAAGACTCTTGAGAGTCCCCCGGATAGCAAGGAGATCCAACCAGTCAACCCTAAAGGAAGTCAGTCCTGAATATTGATTGGAAGGACTGATGCTGAAGCTGAAGCTCCAATACTTTGGCCACCTGATGTGAAGAGCCGACTCACTGGAAAAGACCCTGATGCTGGGAAAGATTGAGGGCAAGAGGAGAAGGGGGCAACAGAGGATGAGACGGTTGGATGGTGTCACCAACTCAATGGACATGAGTTTGGGTGGACTCTGGGAGATAGCGAAGGATAGGTAAGCCTGGTGTGCTGCAGTCCATGGGGGTCACAAAGAGTAGGACACGGCTTAGGGACTGAACAACAGATCTCCTGTTTTGTAAAATTTTGAGCAGTGGCTAGTTTTATTTTCCTAACCCAGTGAACATCTCTAGTTTATTTCCATTATGTATTCTTTTTACTGATCATCTCATTGTGTTTCTTTATAAACTATTGCCTTGAACATGCCTGATTTTGCCAGAATAGTGTGTAAGACCATTAGTGAGTTTTATAGGAACAGGCCAGGCAAACTGCCATAAGTAGATTAGATTCATTATTAATGAACACCCTGTGGGTGGTTCTTGACCCAAAGCGAGGGTATTTAGAAATGTATGTGGGGCGTGTTTGGTTGTCAGACGACGTGGAGGGGGAAGGGAGGTCATCTGGCATTTAGTGTGCAGGGGCCAGGGATGCTTAATGTCCAGTAGTTTGTGGAATGGTCACGCACAGGAAAGAATTGCCTTGCCCCAGGTGCTAATAGCTATGCTAGTGATTGACATGCTGTCTTTGACTTTGAGGTTCAAGAGTAGTAATCCTTATAATACTAAATTCCTGTCTTTATTAATAAACCAAACAAACTGAGGTCACCTAAGTGTCTGGTGAATATCTATTTTAGGAGGAACAAATAAGTAAACATTTTGAGAAACAGATTTAAGTTATGGTCTCTTTTCTTATGGCTTCTGACCAACAGAATCAGAAATTGCAGAAAGCGTGTGTGTACGCTCAGTCAGTCATGTCGGACTCTTTGTGGACCCATGGACTGTAGCCTGCCAGGCTCCTCTGTCTGTGAGATTTTCTAGGCAAGAATAGTGGAGTGGGTTGCCATTTCCCGCAAAGATTGAGAGTCAGATGGGAAGTAAAGAACTTATTCCATTCATCTGTGCCAGCATATTAAATCTCCTTTCCTGATTTCCTTCAACAGATTTATAAGCTAGATTATAAATTCTTTAAAAGGACATATCTTTAGGCAAAAGTGTAACTTCTCACCCTGAATCTGAGTGTCTGTATTAGTTTTCTTTAAAAAGCAACAACAAACCCTAATTGGTTAGAGTATAATTGCTTTGCAATATTGTGTTAGTTTCTGCTGTTCAGTGAAGTGAGTCAGCTGTGTGTACACATATATCCCCTCCCTCTAGAACCTCCCTTGCACCTCCGCCCTCACCCGCCCCTCTGGGTCATCACAGAGCACTGAGCTGAGCTTCTGTGCTATACAGCAGCTTCCTAGTGTCTGTATTGGTTTTCTGTTGCTGCTGTAACAAATTACCAAAACTGGCTTTAAATAACACTGATGATTATCTTACGGTAGTATCGTCTTACTGTAGGTTAGAAGTCCAACAGGTCTTACTGGGCTACACTTAGAATGTTGATGGGGCTTGCTCCTTTTTGGAGACTCTCATGGTGAGTCCTTTTCCTCACCTCCTCCAGCTTCCAGAGGCCACCCACATGCCTCAACTCATGGCTCGCTCCTTCCTGTCCACAGTCAGCAGTACTACATCTCTCTCACCATCCTTTTGGAGTCATGGCTCCCTCTGCCTCTGCTCCTCTGCCTCCCTCTTCCACTTCCACAAGAACCCTTGTAATTATGTTGTGTTTACCTGGATCATCCAGAATTTAAAGATTTTTAAGATCATCCCTGCTCAAAGATTAGCTAGTTAGCACCCCTAATTCCATCTGCATCCTTAATTTTCATTTGCCATGGAACCCAATTTGTTCATGGACTCCAGAATTAGGATGTAGACAGCTTTGTGGGAGTTAGTCTGCTTCCCACAATTACCATATTCACTCAGTCTGGAGGGATCTTGGACAAGTTTGATGAAGAATGCAGCATAATCGGGATTCTTGTAGTTTAAACTGACCATGTAAGTTTGGAAGTTGTTGAAGAAGCAGGGACACACATTTGGGTCGAGAAACAAGAGCGATAGGAATGAGAATATAAGAGAGGCGCTGGATCTGAGCAGTGATGTGACGGCAGAGGCTCATTAAACAATGGACTTTTTCATGAGGGGGCTGTGCAGAGGTTTTGAGTTTGGCTTACTTGAATTGTTTTGGGTAGTTCTGCTGTCCAAGACGGAGTGCAGGTATTGAAACAAATCAAAATATCTGGGCAGTTCACTCGGTCAGTATCTACAGAGCAATTTCAAAAAGGTACTGTTTTCAAAAGCATCACAATTCTAAAGTATCTTGAAGAAATCTAACAAATATGTAAAAGGCTTTTGCAAGGAAAATTATGGAACTTTATTGAAGGGCATAAAGTAAGATGGAAATAGATGGAAAGCCCTGCAGTTTGTAGATATTGTGTAGATAACGCTTTTCTGCAAATCAGTCTGTGAAGTTAGCACATTTATGTTTTACAACTTTTTATTGTGGAAAAAGGCAAAATACAGAAATGGAACAAAATACAGAAATTTAAAAGAATACTAAAAGAAACACCATATACATAGTGCTTAAATTCAAAGTTGTTAATATGTGTCATGCTTGTATCATCTGTGCTCTTTGTTTTTGCTGTACCATTTGACATTATAGATATCAATTATTTTAATATATGTCTCCTACAAATAAGAACATGCTCCTACATAATCACAATACTATTATTATACCTAAGAAAATTGTACAATAGTTCTATAACATGATCTAATAACCAGTTTCCAAATTATGCCGCAAATGACTTTTTCAGATTCCACCCCCATCCCAAACTATAGTCCAGTACAAGGTACGTTTCTAACTGTACACTTCCGACTGTCGGATATCTCTAGTCTCTGTTAATTCTCAACACGTCGCCACTTCTATCCTCGTGGCAGTGACTTTGTAAGAGTTCAGCCATGGTCTTTAGAGCACCCCACGTTCTAGGTTTGTTTCTTTGTGTAGTTTGACTGGTCCCTATCACTGGTATTTCCTGAAAATCGGGAGTTAGGTCTAAATGCCTGGTTAAATTCAGGTTACGTACATTTTGTAAGAATATTTTATAGGTGATGCCATACACGACAAGAAGCACATGTCAGGTTGCACCACTGTTCGTGAGGCCAGAGGTGGTCACTTGGTCGTTTAAGGCGGTGATCTTTCAATCCCTGTGTTGTAAAGATAAAACTTCCCCTTTGTAAATTGTAGGATGTAAGATGTGAGATGTTAACGTGACTTAAAATCCGAGTAGAGTTTTCGAAGGAACATGGCAAATTGATGCTAATTATCATATGCATGCCTGCTAAGTTGCTTCAGTCATGTCCGACTCTTTGCGACCCAGTGGATAGTAGCCCACCAGGCTCCTCTGTCCTTGGTTTTCTCCAGGCAAGAATAGTGGAGTGGCTGTCCATTCCCTCCTCCAGGGGGTCTTCCTGACCCAGGGATTGAACCCAAGTCTCTTATGTCTCCTGCGTTGGCAGGTGGGTTCTTTACCACTTGTGCTATCTGGGAATAGCTGAAATAACTATACGAATAATGATAACAGTAATATATTTGTTGAAGCTGACAGAGAATGAGATGGCTGGATGGCATCACCAACTCGATGGACATGAGTTTAAGTGAACTCCGGGAGTTGGTGATGGGCAGGGAGGCCTGGTGTGCTGTGATTCATGGGGTCGCAGAGAGTCGGTCATGACTGAGCGACTGAACTATATGCCAGCCACTCTTCTTAGTGCTTTATATGTATTAATTCACTGAATTCTCATAACTATTGGAACTAGTGTTATTCTCCTTTTATAGATGAAGAAATTCAGGTACAGTGACCTGATGTAAATTCATACACGGCCACGTGGCTAGTAAGAGAGAGGGTTCAGGATTTGAACCGGGCAGTCTGACTCAGTGATCCATATGCTTAACCCCCATCTTGTCCATAAGTGATAAAATATTAAGACTTTCTATAAAGCAGTAATCATAAAGAAAAGATTTAAGAACAAAAAGAACACCCAAAGATCAAACCTGTATCTCTTACATCTCCTGCATTGGAGGTGGGTCCTTCACCGCTAGTGCCACCTGGGAAGCCCATTGGTATATACAATGTCAGTGGAATACGCCTCAGCATCCAGAATGAATGAGTCACTGCGTCTGTATTTATCTGTCTATCCCATCCTTTTTTCTGTTCAACTGTTGATGGACACTGAGGTTGCTTCCATAGCTTGGCTATTATAAATAGTGCTGCAGTGAACACTGGGTGGCTGTGTCTTTTTGAATTAGTGTTTTGTTTTCCCTGTATAAAAATGGAGTGAAGTTTTGCCATTTGAAATAGCATGGAGGGACCTGGGTGGTATTATGCTTGGGGAAGAAATAAGAGGCAGACACCTACTGTATGTAGTCACTTGTGTATGGAACCTAAATATGACAAACGAGAAACAGACTCACAGATAACAGAGAAGAGATTAGTGTTCATCAGAGGGGAGAGGGGCTAGGATCCGGGAAAAATAGGGTGAGAGATACAGACAGCTCAGCATAAAATAAGTTACAACAGGTGTTATGCGCAGCATAAGGAATATAGTCTATTTGATAATAATTTTGAATGGAGTCTAATGTATAAAAATATCAAGTTACTATGCTGAGTTATGTTGAAACTAATAATAAATCAACTGTGCATGTGTGCTAAGTCACTTCTGCCATGTGCGACTCTTTGCAACCCTGTGGACTGAAGCCCGCCAGGCTCCTCTGTCCTTGGAATTCTCCAGGCAGGAATACTAGAGTGAGTTGCCATGCCCTCCTCGAGGGGATCTTCCCGACCAGAGACTGTTCCTGCGTCTCCTGTGGCTCCTGCATTGCAGGCAGATTCTTTTACCGCTGAGCCACTGCAAAAGACAAGTCAACTGTACTTCAATAAAAAATAAATGAATTACATTTCACATTTATTAGCATGTAACTGCACCTACATGTGTGAACACCAATAAACCTAGAAACAAAAAGCATAAATCTAAAAACATAAAAAAGTAAGTAGCAAAATGTTCCGGAGAAGGCAATGACAGCCCACTCCAGTACTCTTGCCTGAAAAATCCCATGGGCAGAGGAGCCTGGAAGGCTGCAGTCCATGGGGCCGCTAAGAGTTGGACACGACTGAGCGACTTCACTTTCACTTTTCACTTTCATACATTGGAGAAGGAGATGGCAACCCACTCCACTGTTCTTGCCCGGAGAATCCCATGGATGGGGGGGCCTGGTGGGCTGCCGTCTATGGGGTCACACAGAGTCGGACACGACTGAAGCGACTAAGCAGCAGAAGGAAAATGTTCCATATAGTATGTTAACATTTACATAAAATTTATGTAAACTTTTAAGACAACATCTTAGTGTGTACTGTTTTTTTGATACATACGAATACAGTAGAAGTACAGAAACACACAGAAATAATATACGTTAGTCTCAGGACTGCGGTTACTTTTGGGTGCTAAGGAAAGAGGAGAGATGAAAATGAGATTGGAATAGGGCTTAGCTCTACTTATAATCTTTTGTTTTTTGAAAAATAAAGAGCACTCTGAAGAACTTATAGCAAAACAAAATCTGTTAAATCTTGGGGACGATTTTATGTTTTGTTTTACATGTTTGTAATATGTCATATTTAAAAAATTTAAGCATGTTAGGACTAGAATGGAGCATATTTTTAGTGTTTAAATTTCCACTTACTAAGTTATAGGTAGATTTCACTGAGTAGTTGCTTTTATAAAAACATGTTTTAAAACACTGTATACAGTTCATTAAAATTGGAGGAAAAGCATCTCCAGCTGACCTTATTTGCTAGAATGGAACACAGAGCTTCGTTGTGTTAAGTTGCCCCTTAGGATAGATCCCATAATCTCATTTGTTCCCAGTTTTCTATAATTACATCTGACAACATAATTAAAAAAAAAAGGCCTCTTTATGTTGAAGATAAAAGCATACTCTATTAACCATCTGGCTAAGGACCACAATTGACAAAAAGCTTTTTCTAATTAGTATGATTGTCACAGTGTGTTAGCATCAGGCTTTGGGAAGAGGAATGGCTCTTTAAGGAAACTGGACCACTTTTGGAAACTTTTGTTCTGTGGTTTATAGGAAGAGCTTGCTGGTTCTGCCTCTTGTCTTAGGATGTGTTTTCCGAAGAAAAGGAAGATAATAAGGATACTCTAGGGAAGAATTTAGTGCCCACGAATGGCTGGGGACTCTATGACTCTTGCTTCTTATGATTTTTAAAAACCAAGTATTGATGATTAAGCCCTTGTCACTTGTAACATGTTGGCAGAAGTTGAAAACAGCTGATACATACATTTGGAAATGCACATTGAATAAGCAACCTTTAGGTACACGGCCACAGGTAGAAAGTTATTTATCCCATATCTAAAATTTATGAGGCTTTTTATTTTGCCATGTTGTCATAAATGGTCCCCACCAGGTGTTTTGCTGCTAGCTTCAGACTAAAGCCATCTGCTGACAGTCTTCTTTGCTTTTGCTGAAATTAGCTGGGTACTGTTAGATGTTTAAAGTTAAAGGTGAACCTTTCCTGATGGTTCACTGCTCTGTGCGCGTCATTTTTTTTCCCCCCCTCCATTGGAAATATTGCTGTGTATAAACCATGATGTCCACTTCTTTACATGCATGATTTCTTCTAATTGTTGCAACAACTCAGTGAAGAAACTGAACTTTGGAGGGCTTTAATGACTGCCTGTAAGTGGCAAAGTCAGAGCCATGTTAGTCTGATACTGAAATCCAGGGTCTCAGCAGTTACCATACTATACTGTACTGCTGTCAGGGAAGTAGTTTGCTTTTCTAATTGTTGGTCATCTTTAGTGTTTTACATGGTCGTTCGCTTTTTTTAAGACTTGAGAAAAGATAAATTAGAACTATTGGGTTATAGGACTTCCCTGGTGATCCAGTGCAGGGGGTCGGGTTTGATCCCTGGTCAGGGAGCTAAGATTGTGCATACCACACAGCACAGCCAAAAAAAATGGGGGAGTGGGAGGGGTGGTGGTGTTCATATGTTGGGGATAAGTATAACGTTTTACGGTTACTGTTTGGTGGTCAGGATTAATAAAAGGCTAAAAGAATGGATGAGCATTTAAAAATATTAACTGTTGAATGTCAATATATATTTTGAATTTTGAAGTTAAAATTGTCTTAGATTGTACCATCAAACTCTTGGAAAAATTATCTGCAAACCTGTTGTTGCCTCTGCTTTCTCTTCTTCCTGTTCCCATAATATTCCCTGCATTGTTTTTCTGAATGAGGGAGTGAATGACGGTCAGCAGGAAGCAGTCACCAGTAGTACCAGTCCTTGCATTTCCTGGCTGATCAGCTGTCTCCACCATCTCGCCTGGTCAGACTTGTTCCCCAGTCCTGACACGGTGCCTGGCCTCTTGTTGGTGTTCTCGAAATGCATGTGGACTGGATGAAGGAATCTGAAACCTGCGCAAAGCCTTGGAAAGGATAAAGCTTTAGCAGAAAGGACTCGCAGTCTTGCTCTTAAGACCACGTAGTCCTCTTCATCTGCAGACTCTTCTTCCGTGTCTCTGCCGTGCTGGAGACAACTGCAGGTCTGTTCTCTGGCTCCGCTTCTAGTGGCGAGAACTCTGCAGGTGTCGGTGTCCAGGGGACACACTGCACTGTCCTCCTGTGCAGGCGGGCTTCCCATCTCAGCCATGCCCTTTCCAGGACACTCCTTAAAAAAAGTGAATATTAGGTATGTGTTATTTTTAATTACTGTCACTGATGTATATAATTTGAAAATTAATGTTGCTGTAATTATATTGATAGACCAAATAGTTATTCCCAGCTTCTTAGTCAGACAAATTAAGCTTGTCTTTATGAATTCATCTTCAAAGGCTCCAAGTGGTTAAGGAATCGGGAGTATGCAGAATTAAAGCCTTTGTTCTGCGGTTAATGTAGCATGAGTTAGCAAATGTAATTGATTTTAAAAATGCGGCATCAAGATTAGATTCCCCTTCGAGGAGAACTTTTGGCCTCTGTTTTCTCTTTCCAGGGGTTTCTGATTTATAACAAGGAGCTCACTGGGGTCACAGTCAAAGCAGGAGTTAAAGGGATGTGTTTGGGTTTGCTGACAAGGAGTTAAATGCTTTAAATTGGGGACATTCTTTCTTGGGGCTGCAGGTGCCCTGATTTTGAAAAAGAGTCACACTGTCTGTCTTGTTGACTGTTGTATATACTGTGCTTATCATCGTGCCTGTCCTGAGGGTGCTCAGTGCCTTTTTTTTAATAGGAGACTGGATGAATCAGTGAATAAAGGCCCCCTGGAAACAGAACAGAGGGATGCATATGATCTTCTGGTTTCTCCAGGGTTGGAATGGCTCTTCTCTCTCCCTTGCCGACCTCACACTCAGCCACCGCCACCATTCCGCGCCCCGCCCCGCCCCACCCTCTCCCATGGCGGCGGGCATCGGCTTCTCTGCACCAAGACCTCCCGGTGCCCTTGCAGACGGATGTACTACTCAGGGAAAGCACTGCTAGGGTCGGACTGGACAGATCACCCCAGTCTGCAGTGTGGTCAGGCCAGGCGACGTGGAGAAGACAGACCTTAAACTAACGAACGCAAGGAAGGCAGTTGCAGCACAGAGGGCTGCAGGGGGCGCTGTGGGAACAAGCCAGGGAAAGGGAGAGGCGACAGTAGATACTTTTTCCAGGTATCGCATACCTGGAGCCACACCTCCTGGCTTTCCGTGTCTGGTGTCAGGCACTGTGGATTGTCATAGCTCATCATCTGAGCTCCCTTCCCTTCTCTCTCTGGTCTGTATAAAGCCTGAGGTCTCGTCTTTTGGTCTTTTCATACCGTTCATGGGCTTCTCCAGGCAAGAATACTGAAGTGGTTTGCCATTCCCTTCTCCAGTGGACCACGTTTTGTCAGAACTCTCCACCGTGCCCTACATGCATGGCTCATAATTTCACTGAGTTAGACAATGCTGTGGTCCATGGGATCAGTTTGATTAGTTTTCTGTGATTATGTTTTTCATTCTGTCTACTCTCACGATTATATAGTGGAACTGACAAATAGATTCAAGGGATTAGATCTGATAGAGTGCCTGAAGAACTATGGACAGAGGTTTGTGACACTGTACAGGAGGCAGTGATCAAGACCATCCTCAAGAAAAAGAAATGCAAAAAAGCAAAATGACTGTCTGAGGAGGTCTTGCAAATAGTTGTGAAAAGAAGAGAGGCCAAAAGCAAAGGAGAAAAGGAAAGATATACCCATTTGAATGCAAAGTTCCAAAGAATAGCAAGGAAAGATAGGAAAGCCTTCCTCAGTGACCAGTGCAAAAAATTAGAGGAAAACAACAGAATGGGAAAGACTAGAGATCTCTTCAAGAAAATTAGAGATACCAAAGGATCATTTCATGCAAAGATGGGCACAATAAAGGACCGAAATGGTATGGACCTAACAGAAGCAGATGTTAAGAAGAGGTGGCAAGAATACACAGAAGAACTGTACAAAAAAGATCTTCATGACCCAGATAACCATGATGGTGTGATCCCTCACCTAGAGCGAGACATCCTGGAATGCGAAGTCAAGTGGGCTTTAGGAAGCATCACTACGAACAAAGCTAGTGGAGATGATGGAATTCCAGTTGAGCTATTTCAAATCCTCAAAGATGATGCTGTGAAAAATATGCCGGCAAATTTGAAAAACTCAGCAGTGGCCATAGGGGTGGAAAAGCAATTTTCATTCCAATCCCAAAGAAAGACAATGTCAAAGAATGCTCAAACTACCGCACAGTTGCACTCATCTCACATGCTAGCAGAGTAATGTTCAAAATTCTACAAGCCAGGCTTCAACAGTACGTGAACCGAGAACTTCCGGGTGTTCAAACTGGATTTAGAAAAGGCAGAGGAACCAGAGATCACATTGCCAACATCCGTTGGATCATCAAAAAAGCAAGAGAGTTCCAGAAAAACATCTGCTTTATTGACTATGCCAGAGCCTTTGACTGTGTGGATCACAACAAACTGTGGAAAATTCTGAAAGAGATGGGAAAACCAGACCACATGACTTGCCTCCTGAGAAATCTGTATGCAGGTCAAGAAGCAACAGTCAGAACTGGACATGGAACAATAGACTGGTTCCAAATAGGGAAAGGAGTACGTCAAGGCTGTGTATGTTGTATAAGTTAAATAATAAGTATTTCTTATTTAACTTATATGCAGCAAAATGCCATACTGGATGAAGCGCAAGCTGGAATCAAGATTGCCAGGAGAAATATGCAGATGACACCACCCTTATGGCAGAAAGTGAAGAAGAACTAAAGAGCCTCTTGATGAGGGTGGAAGAGGAGAGTGAAAAAGTTGACTTAAAACTCCACATTCAAAAAACTAAGATCATGGCATCCGGTCCTGTTACTTCATGACAAATAGATGGGGAGAAAGTAGAAACAGTGAAAGGTTTTCTTTTCTTGGGCTCCAAAATCACTGCAGATAGTGACTGCAGCCATGAAATTAAAAGACGCTTACTCCTTGGAAGAAAAGCTATGACCACTCTAGACAGCATATGAAAAAGCAGAGACAGTACTTTTCTGACAAAGGTCTGTCTAGTCAAAGCTATGGTTTTTCCAGTGATCATGTATGGATGTTAGAGTTGGACCATAAAGAAAGTTGAGTACAGAAGAATTGATGCTTTTGAACTGTGGTGTTGGAGAAGACTCTTGAGAGTCCCTTGGACTGCAAGGAGATAAAACCAGTCCATCCTAAAGGAAATCAACCCTGAATATTCATTGGAAGGACAGATGCTAAAGCTGAGACTCCAATACTTTGGCCACCTGATGCGAGGAACTGACTAATTGGAAAAGACCGTGATGCTGGGAAAGATTGAAGGCAGGAGGAGAAGGGGATGACAGAGGATGAGATGGTTGGATGATGTCATCTCCTCAATAGACATGAATCTGATCAAGCTCCAGGAGTTGGTGATGGACAGGGAAGCCTGGTGTGCTGCAGTCCACGAGATTGCAAAGAGTCGGACATGACTGAGCGACTGAACTGTACTGAACTGAACTGAGGTCTCATCTCCATGCGATGGCTCAGAGGTCTGTCTACTGGGCTCTCCACTGGTTTGTCCCTTCAGTTCTGCAGTCTGTCCTGCAGAACCCTGCAGGGTCTGATTCAGGCATGCCTCACCAGGCTCCTTCCACCTCTAACTCTACACTCCAGTAATATTGCACTTCTCTTCATTCCTGGAAGGTACCATCTTTTTTTGCTCCTTTATGCTTTTTACATCCTCTGCTCAAAATATTCTTGCTTCCAACAATATAAGAGCTTTTTTTAAGTGATAAATCTCAATAAGAACTTTTTCTGGCTCTTACTCATTCTTCAGCAGCTCTTGGATATCACTTCTTCTGAGAACATTTCATGCTCCCAACACTCCAAGTCTGGGTTTATCCATGGTGACATATTTTCTATGATGTAGTCTGAGCATTTATTTACACTCCTATAATTGCCTGTTCATCTCTTATTAGTCTGTCGGATTGGTGAATACTTTGCTATTTCTTCTCTGGGCCTAACTCAGAAGGGGCTGTTTTCTTGATTGCTTCTATCCTGTTTGAGCTCCTTATAACGTTAGGTTTACCCTATAGCAACACCTTTCACAGGTCACTCCCTTGTTTCTGAGCTGGGCATTTCCTGTCCATCCTTTGCACATCTGCCAGCTCAGCATCCCTAAGGTGCTGGCTAGCATCACTTCCCTGTACTGTGAAATCCATTGTTTTCCTTGGTTCTGTTTTCCACGAGGTAAAACTAGCAGGCACTCAGAGTAAATGAGTGTCTGCTTGTTTTTTCTACATTTTCTACATTTCTGTCTTGGTTTAAGGCATCAGCATTTTCTTAACGACCAAGCTGGAAAACGTGACAGTTTGGATTCTCCCTGATCCTGAGTGACTGAACCGAGCGCTGTCAGTGTTTCACAGGAGCAGAGCAGGGGTAGGAGGTAGACCTCCTGACTTTGGGTGAAGACTGGGTTGGTGGGTGTTTCAGTTAGAGCACCCTCCCCTCCACCTGACCTGTGAGCCTGCCCTTTCTTCATCCTTTTCCCCACTGCCGATGCTTCGGTTTAGACCTCTTTAGCTCAGTCTGAAATGTCGTCATCTCATCTCACTGACCCGTGACCCCCCAGTTGCTTCTTCTGGACTTTGTGGAGATGAAATGAAGGTGCCTTCTAAAGTGTCAGCATGCGTGTGTCAGTCAGGACCTTGAACACGTCTACCGGAATCTTTCTCGTGCAGCTGCTCATGGTTCTCCTGTGACGTCTGCCTCAGTCCCAGGCGCTCCCTGTGGCCAGGGGTGTGGGCCGTGTTGGGTGTGCACTCAGCGCAGTGTGATGGAACACGTTGTTGCTGAGTTCGCTCCTCTCCTGCACACACGTGGGGGCCGAAACCACGTTTCCTTCATCTTGCGTCTGTCTCCCTCCCTCTGCCCACCCCAGCCCAGCATCGGCCGACATAGGAGAGATCAGCAACCCCTAGTATCTGTGGAGGTATTAGCCGGGGACCCGGTGCTTCTGTTCCTCCTCCCGCCTCCTTGGAACCCTTCCGGGTTCCCTCCAGGCTGCCAGCCTCTAATGCGCGAACCCCTCGCTACCTAAAGTGCAGTCTGGTCCAGCGCAGTGGCGTCGAGTGGGAGCCACAGTTGCAGGTGAAGAACTTGGGGAAAGGATTGATTGCACTTTTGTTTCTGAACCCAGGTGCTGGCGACGGGGCTCAGCGGCCTGTACTCTTCCCTGCCTACCAAGCTGGAGGAGAAGGGCGAGGAGTGGCACTGCCTGCTGAGGGACGACTGGCTCCTTCTCCCGCCGCTCGTCCAGTTCATGAACTCGCTGGAGTTCTGCAACGCCGTCATTCAGGTGAGGGCGGTCAGGTCCACCACGGCCCATTCAGGGTGCAGACGATTTGCAGAGCCAGCTGGTCACATCAGCGTCCCTTCTCTTATTACTGTCAACGTTTGTGGAGCACTGATGCTTCACTTTAAGCCTACCGAATGTCCTGCAATGAGTAAAAATGCTAGTTTATAGGTTTGGGGGAAGTTTTAATTGAGAAAAAGAATGAGTAGATTTTCTTTATCTTCCTTATAAAAAGTGTTAATTCTGTTTTGATTATCCGTTTACCCATCAAAAATAAGTTCAATGCCAGACTCATTAAATAGATATTTTTAGGCTTCTAAGTACTCCAAATTATACCATTTTTACTTCAAGGTCTTCTTGGGAGTCTACAAAGCAAAACACTTTATTTTGCTTAATTGTGCATACTACATAAAGGATATTGTTATCTCAATTGAATTTAGAAGACATTAAGCATCTTCTTAGCAACACAAATTAAATTTGCTTTGAAATTGGCCTGCTTCGGGGGAAAAACAGCCACTGAACTCAAGTATATTTGGCTTTTTGATTAGATTTTTACCTTCAAATTTCTTGTTACTGTTTTCAATAAAAAATCAGATTGTATATATACTTAAGGGTGTAGTAGGTTTTCATTGAAAAATGTTTTATTTCTATATAGGACAAATATTACCTTAATACTAGATTTATTAAGAAATAAAATTTCTTTATGGTGATTGTAAGGGGAAAAATGTTGGTTATAATCTGTTTATCTACCAAATGAAAAAATAGCTTCTGGAAGAAAATGCAAGTAAATTACTTCAGTTCCCGTCTCATTTTTATTGCTAAGTCAAAGGAGATTTTATTTATGTATAAGATAAATGGATTGCATCTTAAGTTATTTTTTCCTTTAATATTACAGTCTATCAACATTTTCTTGCAGAAGTTTGTGGAAATAAAGATGGAACTATTAGTTTCTCTCCAATTTAAAGATCTAGCCGCACTTCCCTCGCAATTGCTTTTTACTTTATTGTTTGACTCTGTTTTTATTTTTTTAAAGAAAGAGAAAGCTAACAGGCATGATTGAGAACAGAGATATGGTATAGTTTATGTCATATTCTGAGACTGAAGCCATATACTTTTAAGATTTTTTGTTTGGGGGTACTACTGAAAAGATTACAGTTGACCTTTGCACCTGCAGGTTTCACAGCTGTGGATTCCACCAACAACAGATCTGAAAGTATTTCCAGAAGAATCCAAAAAGTTCAAAAGGGCAAAACTTGATGAATTTACTGTATGCCAGCAACTATTTACATAGCATTTATATTGTAGTTACAACTATTTGTATTAGGTATTATAAAGTAATTTAGAGAGGTTTAAAACTAGAGGTTTATAGTATATGGAAAGATGTATGTAGATTATATTAAAATACTATGCCATTTTTATTTATAAGAGACTTAAGCATCCACAGATTTTGGTATTGTGGCAGTGGGGGCTGGTCATCCCAGAACCAGTTCCCCACAGATACCGGGGATGATTGTATTTATAAAAGACGTCAGTAAGGCTTATCCATACTAAATATATTTTGAAAGTTAAATATAGGAAATGTACCTCTGATAATGTTTTCTGCTTTTTAGCATTATCTGTTTTTTATGAAAAGATTTTCTAAATGCCTTCCTCCCCAATATAAATGATTTTATCAGAGAATGCATTTCAAAATGAGAAATTTTTTGTGCTGACAAAGTGAATGGTTTTAATTGTCCATTTTGACAGTTACTTTTTTAAAATTTAAAAGTTGAGATAGGACATAGATGAAGTTATGGAGCAAAAATTATCCATTCCAGTTTGTTGACTTTAATTTATGAGCCCATGTACATATTCAGTCTATTTATTATATGTTTTTTATTTTTTTTCCAAATAGAAATTTAAAATTACCGGTTTTAAAATTTGGAAGTCCAGGCTATTTATTTATACTGGGATAAACCATCTGGAAAAATTAGATGGTGGTTTGAAGTGTCAGTTATTCTTTAGCCATGAAATAAATGGCCAACATTTGGATTTCCTTTTTGAATTCAGGTTTGAATTTAAGAAGATCTAAAGGTTGTCTTTTTCATTACTGTTTATCTCCCTCTTAGGTGGCTCACCCTTTGATTCGTAACCAGCTTGTCAATTATATTTACAATGGATTCTTGGTACCAGTCTTGGCTCCAGCTCTCCATAAGGTCAGTGATCGCTGACGTCCTCTTTTATCTGTTTCTTGTATAACTGACGGAAACCGAGGGAGGAAGACGCGGTGTCGCTGACTTGGTGGAGACTTAGCTTTGCTCTCCTTGTCGTCTCATCCATGTTCCTTACCAGTGTCAGTCACAGATCGTGATGATGGCGACAGCGGAAGTCTGACGGGGCCCATTTGATGTGTCGAGTACGGCCCTGTGAATATCAAGTAAGCTGGTGTAGATGAACATTGGCACCTGGACTGACTCTTATGTCTACTTGAGTTCATATATGGTAGCCACGTGGAACTCTCTGTTAAGCTCTCCTCCGAGCTAGCATGGCTCATACTTGCATTGAGCTAGACAAGGCTGTGGTCCTTGTGATCAGTTTGGTTAATTTTCTGTGATTGTGGTTTTCATTTTGTCTGCCCTCTGATGGATAAAGATAAGAGGCTTGTGGAAGCTTCCTCATGGGAGAGACTGACAGAGGGGGAAACTGGGTCTTGTTCTGATGGGCAGGGCCATGTTCAGTTCAGTTCAGTTGCTCAGTCGTTTCCAACTCTTTGCGACCCCATGGACTGCAGCATGCCAGGCCTCCCTGTGTATCACTAACACCCGGAGTTTACCCAAACCCATGTCCATTGAGTCGGTGATGGGATCCAACCATCTCGTCCTCTGTCATCCCCTTCTCATCCTGCCTTCAATCTTTCCCAGCATCAGGGTCTTTTCCAATTAGTCAGTTCTTCGCATCAGGTGGCCAAAGTATTGGAGTCTCAGCTTTAGCATCTGTCCTTCCAATGAATATTCAGGGTTGATTTCTTTTTGGATGGACTGGTTGGATCTCCCTGCAGTCCACGGGACCTTCAGAGTCTTCTCCAATACCACAGTTCAAAAGCATCAATTCTTCAGCTCTCAGCTTTCCTTATAGTCGAACTTTCACATCCATACATGACTATTGGAAAAACCATAGCTTTGACCAGATGGACCTTTGTTGGCAAAGTAATGTCTCTGCTTTTTAATATGCTCTCTAGGTTGGTCATAACTTTTCTTCCAGGGAGTAAGCATTTTTTTATTTCATGGGTGCAGTCACCTTCTGCAGTGATTTTGGAGCCCAGAAAAATAAAGTTTTTCACTGTTTTCATGGTTTCTCCATATATTTGCCATGAAGTGATGGGACCAGATGCCATGATCTTAGTTTCCTGAATGTTGAGCTTTATGCCAGCCTTCTCACTCTCATCTTCCACTTTCATCAAGAGGCTTTTTAGTTCTTCTTCACTTTTTGCTGTAAGGGTGGTGTCATCTGCATATCTGAGGTTATTGATATTTCTCCCGGCAATCTTGATTCCAGCTTGTGCATCTTCCAGCCCAGCGTTCCTCATGATGTACTCTGCATAGAAGTTAAATAAGCAGGGTGACAATATACAACCTTGATGTACTCCTTTTCCTATTTGGAACCAGTCTGTTGTTCCATGTCCAGTTCTAACTGTTGCTTCCTGACCTGCATACAGGTTTCTCAAGAGGCAGGTCAGGTGGTCTGGTATTCCCATCTCCTTCAGAATTTTCCACAGTTTATTGTGATCCACACAGCCAAAGGCTTTGGCATACTCAATGAAGCAGAAATAGAAGTTTTTCTGGAACTCTTTTGCTTTTCCCATGATCCAACGGATGTTAGCAGTTTGATTTCTGGTTCCTCTGCCTTTTCTAAATCCAGCTTGAACATCTAGAAGTTCATGGTTCACGTATTGTTGAAGCCTGGCTTGGAGAATTTTGAGCATTACTTTGCTAGCGTGTAAGATGAGTAAAATTGTGCGGTAGTTTGAGCATTCTTTGGCATTGCCTTTCTTTGGGATTGGAATGAAAACTGACCTTTTCCAGTTCTGTGACCACTGCTGAGTTTTTCAAATTTGCTGGCAGATTGAGTGCAGCACTTTCACAGCATCATCTTTCCAGATTTGAAATAGCTCAACTGGGATTCCATCACCTTCACTGGCTTTGTTTGTAGTGATGCTTTCTAAGGCCCACTTGACTTCACATTTCAGGATGTCTGGATCTAGGTGAGTGATCACACCATCGTGATTATCTGGGTCATGAAGATCTCTTTTGTATAGTTTTTCTGTGTATTCTTGCCACCACTTCTTAATATCCTCTGCTTCTGTTAGGTCCATACCATTTCTGTCCTTTATTGAGCCCATCTTTGCATGAATTGTTCCCTTGGTATCTAAATTTTCTTGAAGAGATCTCTAGTCTTTCGCATTCTATTGTTTTCCTCTATTCCTTTGCACTGATCGCTGAGGAAGGCTTTCTTATCTCTTCTTGCTATTCTTTGGAACTCTGCATTTAAATGGGTATATCTTTCCCTTTTTCCTTTGCTTTTGGCTTCTCTTCTTTTCACAGCTATTGGTAAGGCATCCTCAGACAGCCATTTTGCTGTTTTGCATTTCTTTTTCTTGGGGATGGACTTGATCCCTGTCTCCTGTACAATGTCATGAACCTCGGGCCATAGTTCATCAGGCAGTCTGTCTATCAGGTCTAGTCCCTTAAATCTGTTTCTCACTTCCACTGTATGATTGTTAGGATTTGAATTAGAGCATACCTGAATGGTCTAGTGGTTTTGCCTACTTTCTTCAATTTAAGTCTGAATTTGGCAATAAGGAGTTCATGATAAGTTCATAATAAGGGGCCATGTTCAGTAAATGTTTAATCCAGTTTTCTGTTGATGGGCGGGGCTGTGTTCCGTCCCTGATGCTTGACCTGAGGCCACACTGTGTGGAGGTGATGAAGATAATGGCGACCTCCTTCAGAAGGTCCCCTGCAGACACTGCTGCACTCGGTGCTCCCGACCCTGGAGCAGGCCACCTCTGACCCACGCCTCTGCCGGAGACTCCTGGACACTCTTCGCTTGTCTGGGTCAGTCTCTTGTGGGGTCACTGCTCCTTTCTCCTGGGTCCTGGTGTGCCCAAGGTTATTTTTTGTGCCCTCCGAGTCTATTCAAAGTTTTAAAAGATTACTTAAGAATAGTTTCTTGTATTTCTATGCCACCTTTATAGTTCTGGTTTCTCATTTCTTAATTAGTAAATTCAGTGTGCAGGTTCTATCCCAGGGTAATTTATACACTTCTGGAAGGAACGGCCTCTTAAATCCACAGAATGTTGAGGTGGGGAGCCCCCAACCACGTCAGATTCGTTTCATATATTTTTTGTGCCCTCCAAGAGTCTGTTTCCCCAGTCCTGTGTAAGTTCTGGCAGCTCCAAGAGGGCTTATACCATACCCAGGTCTGCTGTACCCAGACCACTGCTGACCCTTACCTCCACAAGAGACACTCACTCACAGTTCTGGCTCAGTCTCTGTGGGTCGGGCGTGTGTTCTGTGCCCTTCTCAGGTCTGAGCAGCTCAGGCGACCAGTTGCTTGGCGAGCACACTGTCCCAGGTGGCCCTTGCCACCTCCCCAGTCCTGCCGCTGGGTTTCCTGGGTGCGCCATGAGAGCGCCCTCTCAGGCATGCCACTTGTCTCCTCTGGGGAGCTGATCTCAGGCTGCCACCCTCCTGGCAGATATCAGCCATCCAGGATCTCAGGAAGACATGGTTAACAGCTGGAAGCCTGCTCGCAGTTTGTTGGAAGATGCCCTCTCGAGGCTGAGGCTGCGGCAACCCCATGCCTCCGGCTCTGGCCTTCCCAAGCCTGCCTCTCTGCGCCCGGGCGGGGAGGGGCCTGTCCGCTGCTGCTGGCTCTCCTCTGGTATTCACGCAGTCCTTTGTTCTGTGAGCGGGCCAGGCTGCACCTTAGGCTGTTAGGTTAAAGCCTTTGGCAGGAAGGTTCTCTTTTCCGCGTTGCAGTTAGGTGTATATTAATTTCTTTTTAATTTTTCTCCTGGTTATGTTGCCTTCTGAGATTCCAGAATGCTCCACAGACCCACCTGTAAGAGGGCTTCCTACTGTGTGGAAACTCCTCCTCCTTCACGACTCCCTTCCCAGGACAGGTCTCTGTCCCTAACTCTTTTGTCTCTCTTTATGTTTTATATTTTGTTCTATCTCCTTTCAAAGAGAATGGGCTGCCTTTCTGGATGCCTGGTGTCTTCCACCAGGGTTCAGAAGTTGTTTTGTGGAAGTTGCTCAGCGTTCAAATGATTTTTTGATGAATTTATGGAAAAGAAAGTGGTCTCCCCATCCTACTCCTCCACCATCTTGTTTAACAAATAGATTCAAGGGATTAGATCTGAGAGACAGACTGCCTGAAGAACCATGGATGGAGGTTCTTGACATTGTAAAGGAGGCAGTGATCAAGACCATCCCCAAGATAAAGGAAAGCAAAAAGGCAAAATGGTTGTCTGAGGAGACCTTACCAATAGCTGAGAAAAGAAGAAAAGTGAAAGGCAAAGGAGAAAAGGAAAGATATATCCATTTGAATGCAGAGTTCCAAAGAATAGCAAGGAAAGATATAAGAAAGCCTTCCTCAGTGATCAATGCAAAGAAATAGAGGAAAACAACAGAATGGGAAAGACTAGAGATCTCTTCAAGAAAATTAGAGATACCAACGGAACATTTCAAGCAAAGATGGGCTCGATAAAGGACAGAAATGGTATGGATCTAACAGAAGCAGAAGATATTAAGAAGAGGTGGCAAAAATACACAGAAGAACTGTACAAAAACGATCTTCACGACCCAGATAATCACTAAGGTGTGATCACTCACCTAGAGCCAGACATCCTGAAATGTGAAGTCAAGTGGGCCTTAGGAAGCATCACTACGAAAAAAGCCAGTGGAGGTGATGGAATCCCAGTTGAGCTATTTCAGATCCTCAAAGATGATGCTGTGGAAGTGCTACACTCAACATGCCAGCAAATCTGGAAAACTCAGCAGTGGCCACAGGACTGGAAGAGGTCAGTTTTCATTCCAATCCCAAAGAAAGGCAATGCCAAAGAATGCTCAAACTACCACACAATTGCACTCATCTCACACGCTAGTAAAGTCACGTTCAAAATTCTCCAAGCCAATCTTCAACAGTACGTGAACCGTGAACTTCCAGATGTTCAAGCTGGATTTAGAAAAGGCAGAGGAACCAGAGATCAAATTGCCAACATCCATTGGATCATCAAAAAAGCAAGAGTATTGGAGTTTCACTTTCAGCCTCAGTCCTTCCAATGAATATCCAGGATTGATTTCCTTTAGGATTAACTGGTTTGATCTCCTTGCTGTGCCAGGGACTCACAAGAGTCTTCTCCAGAACCACACGAAAGCATCAATTCTTAGGCACTCAGCCCTCTTTGGCATCACTCTGAATTTCTTATGATTCTCTCGTTTTATGTAATGAATCAATGGATACATTTTCTATTGTGAGATGTGAAGAGACATCCATGGACCTAGAATTCTAATTTTAAAGAGTTTTGCCTTACTAAGTAAAGAGACATATATAGTATTTAGTTTGGAGGATCTTTGTCAAGTTATTTTAATTACCAGCCCTGGCAGGGAGGGAAGCAAGAAACAGCCTATCGCGTGCGTTTTGATGGAATGCTCACTTTTGTGGATCTGATGGTCCGTTTTGAAGAACACCCGATCCTGGCAACTTTGAAACTTGGCTGTGATGCTGGTGGTCGTTCCTGTTTAGAGCTTTAAGTCTCTATGGAAGATGTTCATCTTTCTCACCATTTAGTGCCTTTTGAGCACGGGGAGGTTTTTTCCAAAACAAATAGCGTACTTAGTTTGACTAGGATTTTTGTGTTACTTCTGTGTTCGGGAAATATTGTATTATAAAAATAAACCTTGTATTTATTTGTGTTACCTTTCTGTTAAATACCTTGCTCTTCTCTTGGAGGGCTGGGTTTCCCGTATTGAAGGTCTATAAGCCTTTTCATGGGAAAATTTTTCTTTATGGGAGAATAGAATGGTTCCCTGAAAATTCCTTGGCAGTAATTATCCACAGTGTACTTTTCTGGTAATTCCCACAGACAGAGGAGCCTTGCAGCCTACAATCCATGACACTGCAGATTTGGACGCGTCTTAACAACTAAACAACAACAATTATTCATATGCTGTCTTGTACTTTTAGACTATCTTCCTCATTTATTCTCATCTTTTTTTTCATTGGCTGATACTAATTGTTATAATATAGTAAATCCCCTATGTATGAAGCTTCAGCTGCAGTCTTTCAGATGAAAATGCGCCCCTGTGTTGTCCTGTACTGCTGTACTGTACTGTAAGATAAAAACTGTTTACTTTTTGTGTTTATTTTTGTGTACTGTTTGTGCAGAAATATTATCAGGCCGTTATAGTACAGCACATATAACTGTTGTGTTTGTTGGGTACCTAGGCTGACTTTGTTGAATTTACAAACAAATTGAACTTAACGAACGGGCTCTTGAAACAGAACTTGTTCGTAGATAGGGGACTTACTTTAGTTATAATCGTAATTGTTATCTGTTCAGGATATTTTATGTTATTTTAATTAGCATACCTTAAAGTTACAAATGTTAATGATAGCTCTTTATCCACAGTCGAGGTTGAGATCCACCTCAGAGAGCTGTTAGGAAGCTCTGACTGGTCTCTGACTACCTCCCCTTCATAGCACTTACCACAAGTGGAATTAAATTATTCACAGTGCAGGGCCTTGAGTAATGTCTCCACAGTGCTCTGCCTGCTTCTTGAGGGCAGGGCTCACCCGTGCTTTGTTTACTGGGGAATCTCCAGTGCTGAGCGCAGAACCTTAGGCCTGGACAGTTGAGTAAACAGCACGTGTATGGAATGATGTTTGCTAAAATGTTGAACACGTGGTACATTTCCAGACAGTGGTTCATAGGGGAAAATAACAGCACCTGCATATATGAACTAGTATTGTTCTCAGTTATGCCCATGATTAAACTATGGGACGTAAAAATCATCAAGTTATTAAAACATGCTTATTGTGGAAAGAAGCAGTCAGTACTGAATATATAAAATACAAAGTGAAAATGACTCTATTAGGCTGAATTTCTGCCCCTAAAAAATTCCTTAACATTTATCCATTGGAAACCATTTCTCCCAGGGCTGGTTAGTGACTAGGAAGAGTGCTTCCTTCTTAATTTATTTTTCTCCCTGCTCTCTATTTTTCATTGTTTGTGTTTTTATCATGTAGAATGAGAAGTTTTAGGAAGAAGCAGGGCCCAGGGGGAAGGTGCAGGGCCTTCTCCGCTGGCTCCCAGCTCCCTATGTGGTGGCTGATGCTTCTCAGGAGCAGCAGGACAGGAGCTCGGAGCGGGGCGGGGAGACCAGAGCTTGGTGTTTCTGAGGGAGTCCTGGTGGGAGCACACGCATCCTGTGTCCTTGCCTTTGACACAGCAAGGGACACCTGGAAGTCTCAGGTCTCCTGGACGGGCTCCGGTCTGTATTTTTCCTATTCTGTGTCCCTCACTTTGAGCCTCCTTTAATATCCTAAATAAATTTCCCCTGTGGACTATCTCAGCTCCCAATTTATGTCAAACATTTCAGTTTCCTGCCCTCAGTGGTGGCAGTTTGCAGGGGTGAACTACTCTCACTGTCTCGTCCGGTCCGTTCCGTCGCTCAGTCGTGTCCGACTCTTTGCGACCCCCTGGACTGTAGCCTACCAGGCTTCTCCGTCCATGGGATTCTCCAGGCAAGAATACTGGAGTGGGTTACCGTTTCCTTCTCCAGGGGATCTTCCCGACCCAGGGATCAAACCTGGGTCTCCCGCATTGGAGGCAGACGCTTTAACCTCTGAGCCACCAGGGAAGCCCCTCACTCTCATAAATAGTATAAATACATTTAGACTTAAAATTTTTCCTGCCTCACAGTCAGTACTCACAATGTTTCCACAGCGTTTCTTAACCAGAGATGAAGTCATTACAAAGGGTGAAGTGAGTGAAGTTGCTCAGTCGTGTCCAACTCTTTGCGATCCCATGGACTGTAGCACACCAGGGTCCTCCATCCATGGAATTTTCTAGGCAAGAGTACTGGAGTGGGTTGCCATTTCCTTCTCCATGGGATCTTTCTGACCCAGGGATCGAACCCAGGTTTCCTGTGTTGTGGGCAGACGCTTTGTTCATTTCAGTTCAGTTCAGTCACTCAGTCGTGTCCGACGCTCCGCGACCCCATGAATCACAGCACGCCAGGCCTCCCTGTCCATCACCAACTCCTGGAGTTCACTCAAACTCATGTCCACAGAGTTGGTGATGCCATCCAGCCATCTCATTCTCTGTCGTCCCCTTCTCCTCCCGCCCCCAATCCTTCCCAGCATCAGAGTCTTTTCCAGTGAGTCAACTCGTCGCATGAGGTGGCCAAAGTATTGCAGTTTCACCTTTACCATCAGTCCTTCCAATGAACACCCAGGATTGATCTCCTTTAGAATGGACTGGTTGGATCTCCTTGCAGTCCAAGGGACTCTCAAGAGTCTTCTCCAGCACCACAGTTCAAAAGCATCAATTCTTCGGTGCTCAGCTTTCTTCACAGTCCAACTCTCACATCCATACATGACCACGGGAAAAACCATAGCCTTGACTAGACGGACCTTTGTGGAGGGTAGTAAAAGGTGGTGGGGAGGGGATGGGAATCTTGACAAGTGAAGAGCATCTCCTCCTGGCTTCTCCCCACTCTGCACATGTGTAAAATGCCTTTGCATATGCTGTCTCTGTGCTGTCTTTATCTTGTGCTGTGGAGTGGCCGTTTATTCTTCTGTGTTGGTGCAAAGGAGTATCTGCATCGTGTTCAGTAGTGTGTGTGTGTGGGGGGGGGGGGGTGTAGGCCCATAATCCCTTACTCACTCTCCAAACTTCAAGAAGTTCTGAAAGCTTCAAATGGTGTTACAATAGATAGCTTATGGTGAACGGTGTCAGAATCACCATCTCCGAATTGCTTTGGGACCAGAGGCGTGGCTTCAGGCACTTGGAGCTTCCTGTGACAAAAGTTTTATTGCAGTGCAAAAGGAATAGAGAAAGCTTCTGACACAGACTTCAGAAGGGGGTAGAGAGTGCCCCACTCAGTTGTTCGGGTCTGGCTTTATATACTTTTTCAATTGGTTATTAACAATAGAAAGGTCTTACCAGACCTGCTCCCACAACATACATCTTAAGATGACAGGATTAGTCAGAAGGTTCTTTTTAAGAAGGAGAAACATGTCCTCAAGCAGGATGCATTGTTGTTCTATAATCATTAGCACAGAACTTAAGGAAAAGCATACCCTTGAGCAAGATGAGTTATTTTGTTGTGTAATCATTAGCTCAACATCTGCTGGATCATGGAAAAAGCAAGAGAGTTCCAGAAAAACATCTATTTCTGCTTTATTGACTATGCCAAAGCCTTTGACTGTGTGGATCACAATAAACTGTGGAAAATTCTGAAAGAGACGGGAATACCAGACCACCTGATCTGCCTCTTGAGAAACCTATATGCAGATCAGGAAGCAACAGTTAGACATGAACATGGAACAACAGACTGGTTCCAAATAGGAAAAGGAGTACATCAAGGCTATATATTTGTCACCCAGCTTATTTAACTTCTATGCAGAGTACATCATGAAGAACGCTGGGCTGGAAGAAGCACAAGCTGGAATCAAGATTGCCGGGAGAAATATCAATAACCTCAGATATGCAGATGACACCACCCTTATGGCCGAAAGTGAAGAGGAACTAAAAAACCTCTTGATGAAAGTGAAAGAGGAGAGTGAAAAAGTTGGCTTAAAGCTCAGAACATTCAGAAAACTAAGATCATGGCTTCTGGTCCCATCACTTCATGGGAAATAGATGGGGAAACAGTGGAAACAGTGTCAGACTTTATTTTTTGGGGCTCCAAAATCACTGTGGATGCTGATTGCAGCCATGAAATTAAAAGATGCTTACTCCTTGGGAGGATAGTTATGACCAACCTAGATAGCATATTAAAAAGCAAAGACATTACTTTGCCAACAAAGATCCGTGTAGTCAAGGCTATGGTTTTTCCTGTGGTCATGTATGGATGTGAGAGTTGGACTGTGAAGAAAGCTGAGCACCGAAGAATTGATGCTTTTGAACTGTGGTGCTGGAGAAGACTCTTGAGAGTCGCTTGGATTGCAAGGAGATCCAACCAGTCCATCCTAAAGGAGATCAATCCTGGGTGTTCATTGGAAGGACTGATGCTAAAGCTGAAATTCCAATACTTTGGCCACCTCATGCGACGAGTTGACTCACTGGAAAAGACTCTGATGCTGGGAGGGATTTGGGGCGGGAGGAGAAGGGGATGACAGAGAATGAGATGGCTGGATGGCATCACCGACTCTGTGGACATGAGTTTGAGTGAACTCCAGGAGTTGGTGATGGACAGGGAGGCCTGGTGTGCTGTGATTCATGGGGTCGCAAAGAATCAGACACGACTGAACGATTGAACTGAACTGAACTGAATCTTTAGCTCCGCGCTTAAAGAAAGTTAGTCTTAAAGATTGTTGTTATAACAGCTCAGAGTTTAAGAAAAAAACATCTTATGTGACTAAGAGGAAGGAATGTAGGAAAAAAAAGTTTGTCCCTTTCTCCTTCTTGAGATCCCTAAGCTCCTTATTAACTTACCTAAGAATTAACTCTCAGAATCTGACCTTTGCTGAACTCATTTGGTAGCAAACCCATGCCTGAACTGTCTCAAGATTATTTATTTTTATACCACTTATGTTATATACAAACATTAGTTTGTATGTTACATGGAAGACTTATTAACATATGATTATAGAGTTTTGCTCTGGACCTGCTGGTTTGTTATGTCAGATATGACAGATGTATGTATATATTACTTTTTGAAAATTTTGAATTACAAAATACACATGGTTTCCAGGATTTTGGATAAGGGAATCAAGCCTATTTGGACTTTTGGGGAAGGAGCCATTTCTGGAGATGGGTGAAAATCATACTTTGTAAAAATAGTATTAAAGAAAATGACACCATGTTAATACGGCTCATTTAGGAATTAGATCCAGCCACAGATACCGACATCACATTGTCTAAAGCTGGTTATTTATGACCTTTGATTAATGGGACTGCCCTTATTCAGCAAGAGCAAGTTCTCTTGTTTAATATATCAAAGCCCAGTTTTCAAGCCTAAACGTTTGTTGGGATGGTCATATTAGTCTGGGTCCTCAGAGAAGAGGATGCCACAATGGGATTACATGTGCGAGGGTTTTATTAGGGGAAATGCTTGGGAGAGAGAAAGCAGGAAGAGAGCTGGGGCGGGCTGGGGGAGTTGTCAGGCTGCAGATCTGAGCCTGGGTGAATGGAGGAGGCAGAGGTTGGCTGGAGTGTCCGAGGCTTCTGTGCGATATGAGAAAGGCCATCAGAGGAGGCCTGCGCCTCCCAGGAATTGGTCTGCCTTAGCATCCCTCAGTAGAGGCAGCCAGTCTGGACACTGTAGCAGTGTCACTTCTGCCTGTTGTGTTGTTCACGAGAGTCACCAAGTCTACCCACTTTCAATGGGAGATGATGAGTGCCGAAGAATTTGAGGCCATAGTCTGGGCATTTCCATGGTTACTGCCCTGGGACTGAAGGTTTAGAGGATCGGAGGGCTGAATGGAGAGGGCCCCTTGATGAGAACCAGGAACCTGGGATGTGGGTTACAACCAGTCTATGACGGAGTTGAGAGAATAAATAGTCAAACTTCGCTCTCCTTCCTCCCTGTCATCTCCTGGACTCCACTGGGTGAACCCAAGTGGAATCCAGGTGGCAAGGGAATCCTGGAGAAAAAGATGAGCAGGGTGAAAAAGGTGGAGACGGGAACATGGAAGTGGTCAGCACACATCTGTACTCGCTTCAGCACCGCTAGTCCCCAGGCGCAGCTGCTGGCGTTCCCCTGCCAGATAATTGTGCTTAGTCACGCAGTCGTGTCTGACTCTGCGACTCCTGGGACTGTAGCCCACCAGGCTGCTCTGTCCATGAAATTTTCCAGGCCAGACTATTAGAGTGGGTTGCTATTTCCTCCTTCAGGGGATCTTCCCGACCCAGGGATCGAACCCACATCTCCTGTGTCTTCTGCCTTGCAGACAGATTCTTTACCTGCTGAGCCTTCAGGGAAGCCAAGTCATTAAATGCATTCTAAACATTTGTTTAAAATATTGGACTTTTAAAGAATCACTTTATTTACA
The DNA here is from genome assembly GCF_049115385.1 of Moschus berezovskii. NCBI lineage: Eukaryota > Metazoa > Chordata > Mammalia > Artiodactyla > Moschidae > Moschus > Moschus berezovskii. The sequence continues at coordinate 8,891,131 of NC_142478.1, read as the reverse complement.
AACCCTAGGCTCCTGACTCCTAGGCCAGAGCTGTCTGCTTTCCGTCTGACCTCACCCTCAAGAGCCTCCTGTTCTCCTTTAGTCTGTCTGACTCCTCTCCTTTTCTGCCCTACATGGGGGCATGCCCAGGGCCTGGGCTCTGCTGATCAACTGGGATCAACTACCAGCTGAATCTCTTTGCCTGAGTGACCTGCTGTGCCCTCAGACTATCAAAGCCACACTCATATGATCTGTTTCTCCCTGGCCACCTTAGGACAGCCCCCGTGTACCTCCTTGGAGGGAGTGACATCATTTCCCCCCAGTTACCTGGCCTAGAAGCCTTGATTATTCCCGAATCTCTTCTTATGCTCTTCCCTCATCTAAGGCCGGCCTTGTCCCATAAGGTTCTTTTTGCCGTTGTTGTTTTATTGGAGGATAACTGCTCTACAATACTGTGTCGGTTTCTGCCGAACATCAGCGTGAATCAGCCAGAGGCATGCATATGGCCCCCCTTCCCTCTCACCGCCCTTCCCGTCCCACCCGCTAGGATGCCGCAGAGCCCTGGGCTGAGCTCCCTGCGTCACGCAGCACGTTCCCACCTGCTGTCTGTTTCCAGCTGGCGCTCTGTCCATCCGTCCACCCGCCGCTCCCCTGCTGCATCCACGCGTCTGCTCTCTGTGTCTCCACTGCTGCCCTGCAGATGGGTCCATCAGCGCCATCTTTCCAGATCCCATACGCTGTGTTACCCTGGTCACTTCTGCTTCTTCTCCCAGCAGTGTCCCTGCGGGTCACCCTCTGCACACACCTCGACCTGGGTCTCATCGCAGCCACTTCTTTCTCCGGGTTGTCGCTCGCAGAACTGCTAGATTAAGTTTACTGAAACGCATCTTTTTTTAGAAAAAAATTGTGTGTTCATTTGGCCATTTATTTATTGTGTCACACAGGCTGTTTCACTGCGGTGGCGCACAGACTCTCGTGGTGTGTGGCCTTACTTGTTCCGCAGCATGTGGGATCCTCGTTCCCCCCGCGGGGATTGAACCCGCATCTCCTGCATTGCATGGCAGATTCTTAGTCATTGGACCACCAGGGAGTCCCCGAGAGCACCTTTAAACGTCCGCTTTCATCTCAGCGTTGAGGGACTGATCCCTAGGTCTCATCAGTCTGCAGGCAGCTCCAGGTCCCCCTTCACACCTGCTTGTTCTGGCGCCAGGGCCTGTCCTGCACTCACTCTTCCCCTCTCGAGTCTCACTCTCTCTGCAAGGGGCAGCTTAGACCCCACCCCTTCCTCAGCTGTCCCCGACTTGGGGGCTCTGGGCTGTCTCTTCTAGCATCTGTGGCTCAGTGTCTGTGTGGTCATTGGACACTGAGCCTGTGTTCCTGTCTCTCGTTCAGCATGTTCTTGGGATTTGATCCTGCTTCCCTACCTCTATCTAAAACTCCTAAGACAGTCTCTTATCTGCAATTCTCAAACAGTGTTTGGAGGAACCCTGGGCCTTGGTGGAGGGGCAGCCCAGTGTAAATTGCCTACATTCATGGCGGACACACAGTGACGCCTGTCAGACACCGTGTGGATTAACTAACTTGAAATAAGTCAGCTCTGGCATTAAATATACATACCTTTCAATCCGAGCCTACCTTTGCCAAACTGAGTTTTTGTCAGGTGCTGTGATTAAAAGCAAGTATCATGTGGAAATCTCCGTGAAATTTCTGAGGTTGACAGTGTTGAGTCTGATTCTGAGGTTTGAGTGCCCAACAGGTGTTAAGCTGTTAGAATTTAACAACACATTAAGTTGTTTGGATGTAAATACTTAATAGATCGGATGGTTGGGTATTTCTTTTGGCTTCGGTGTGCCGTGAAAAAATGATGGATGTACTGAAGGTGCCAGAGACTAAGAAAATTTCAGAACCTCTGGCCTGTGTTGTGGGTTTTGGTATCTCTACAGCAGGGTTTGGCAACCACAACCTGTGGGCCAGATCTGGGCTGTGGCCTGTTTTTATTTATCCTGAGAGTTGAGTGTGGTTTTTACATTCCTTTGCTACTGCTCATTCCTCTGCTGGTGGTTAATTAGCCAAAAACATGGTGTGTGCACACAAGGGAGTATTGCTTAGCTTTAAAGAGGAAGGAAATGCTAGCACGTTGTTATACAGCATGGCTGAACCTAGAGGGCAGCATGCTAGGTGCAATAAGTCAGTCATGAAAAGACACATACTGTGTGATTCTAGAGCAGTTACATTCACAGAGCCAGCAGAATGGTGGTTGCAGGGGAGAATGGGGAATCGTTTATTAGATACAGAGTTTCAGTTTTGTGCCATGGAGAGAGTTCTGGAGATGGGTCGTGATGTTGGTTGCATAGCTATATGAATACACTTAATCCTGTTGGACTGTACACTTAGCATGGTAGATTTTGTGTGTCCTTTACCACAATTTAAAAAAAGAACTTTTTATACTTTTCAAAGATTTTTTTTTTTTTTTAAGGAGTATATGACAGAGACTGTATATGACTATGAAACCTAAAATATTTACTTTCAGGCCCTTTGCAGAAAGTTTGCTAACCCCGACTCTAGGGGTTAGCATGGTGCCCTGTATATTGTAGGTGATTCATAAATGTTTAAGGCGGATAATAATAGTGGAAGAGCGTCCCCAGGTGGAGAGAGATTCCTGCCCCCCCATTTTTTTCAGAATGGAGTGATCATACTGAGGAGCTCCAGACGAGAGCAGAAGTGGAGCGGGCTGGTTGGCTTTGTCACCAGCTTAGAGGAGTCTTTGTCCAGGTGTGTGGTTTGGGGGCCCAGGGCTGGCGAGAGAGAGGCCAGTGGAGTGTTGGCAGTAGCAGCCAAAGATGGGTTTAGTGCCATCCCGCAGGGTTACAAGAGGGGAAGGGCTGCACAGAGAGCCTGCTGGGCTCCGCATTGTCGTTTTCATCAAGTGTCTCGTGAACTTGGATATTCTGTCCTGAGGGTTATTTTAGCTTTTTTATTTGGAGACTGTGAGGGAATTAGGGCAGGAATTTGGGCTCACTGTGATGGTTGGAGGCTGAGACCTTGAGAGGAGTGTGCCGAAGTAAAGGATGGATGGAAGGAAAAATAATGACACATCATCCTTTTCCACAGGCAGCTCACAGGAGCTGGCTGCAATAACCGTGACCTCAAAGAGTGTCTGCACCTTTGGATTTTACAGAGAACAGCAGCAATGTTTTGTTTAGCAAATTATTCCATGCAAGTGCACTTGGAAAAACAGAAGCAAAAAGCCCACCAGAAACACTGATTTTTCCACCATCTCTTGTGTGCTGAAACCCTGTCTGAGCAGTATACATGCGGAGACTGACTTTAGCCATTTCCTTAAAGACATGTGCTGGTTTCTTGTAAACCGCTGCGGAGCCCATTTGTTTGAGAATCTCTTCTTCCAAACATGTGCATACATATTCATGATCCGTATTCCGTGAGTTCAATAATTCATGGCTTATTGACTTGGGCTGATGGATGGAAGTTTTTTGGGGATTGGAGAAGATGGAGATTTTGAGAGTCTGGGAGCAGCCACACATGAGTCACCCGCTTGCTCTTAGTGTGTCTGTGGGTGGGCTGGGCCAGTGGGGCTCTTACCAGCCAGGTATGCTTTTGACTTTCATGCCCAGTGAAACTAGTGACTGAAGATTTTAAGTGCAATTACGTGCCATCTTCAAATTATCATCATTAATAAATGAGAATGAGCTGTGATCGGTGCCCACTGGAGAGGAGGTTTATACCGACCTCTTCTGCCGGCTGTCACTTAATGTCACTTAGGTGTCTGCCTTCATGCATCTCTAGTCTTGGCGACAGTGGAGGGGGCTGGGGTGGTGAGGGTAGAGACAGCCCCATACTTGCTCTTCTGGAGACTTCCTGTCGCATTTCTGGAAGCCCGGTGAGGCAGTGCCCCGTGTCACTCGTCTGTCATCTACCCAGTCACCTCACGAAGACAGACACCTGGATATCTTATGTCTGGTTTCCAATAATGCTATAAAACCTCATCGATCAGGTCATTCCTTTCCGTGGGAAATTGATGGAGGAAATTAGGATACTATCTTGGCCTGAAATTTGAGATTTCATTTTCCAAATGTGGTGGTTCTTTGTTAAACCTTGCAGTTTTCCCTTGAGTCATGGAGCTCCACCCTAGACTCTGGTGAGGGTGAGGGGTCCATACCCAGAACTCCAGGGGGATCATATTTTTGTCTTTCCCTGGGGTATTTCTGTTTGTGCATTTCAACAATTTGCTTTTTCAAATGTGTTCCCTACCTTATGGACCCAGCCTCCCCAATCACAGAAGGCTGGTCCTGCTCCTCTCTGCTAGCTCCTTACTCCCTTCCTAGAACTCTCCCCGTGCATGTGGAACTTGGTTTCTTACCATGCCTGGACTAGAGCAGTTACTTGGAACGGTTCTGTCTTCCGCAGCGCTGAAAGCATTGCTGTGCACCAGCCGGGGCCCGCAGACAGCTAGTCTGTGTGAGGCGAAGCGCTCTTGGGATGGACTGGAGGAATGAGTTCATCCTCTCGGAAGCTGCTGCCGAGGCCTCGCAGACTCCGAGCCGGCTCGGGGGGCCCAGGGTGGCGGGTGGGGTCCTTCCAGGGCTGGCTGGTGGCAGGCACGGCCGAGGGCTGGGAGGTGTGATCTCCATAAGAAGGCTTGGGGCGCCGGTTGCCGCCTCAGACTTCTACACAGCCTTGTGGTCCTGTCCAGTGCTGGGAGTCCAGGGGTGACTGAGGATCCGGGACTCAGGGGCAGAGCCCCAGCAGTCATTCTGACAGTCCCTGGCATCCATCAGAATGAGGAAATTAAAAGGCCAGTCCTGTCGTGGGCCTGCAGCTATGGGACATGGATTGACAGCACACTGTTAAACTTGGATTGAAAAGTTCATGTTAAGTGGACCATCTCCAGACAGCCTAAATTAATAATTGCTGTAGCCAGTGAGAGCCAGCTATTAAATAGACCTAGTCGATTCCAGTGATGGTTATAAGAGGCTTTGACTTGGAAATACTTGATTTATTAATTGAAAACTGAAAGCGTGTGCCATCTAATACATTCTATTAATGTGTTTGATTCGTACAGTTTGGGGAAGCAATCTAGTTTAATGTTGCAAAAAAAATGGCTTTTGAGGTGAACCTTAGTTGGACTTGTGACCCTTTGCTATTTGACTAGCAGCGTGACTGTGGCAAGTACCTTCATCTGTGTGTATATATAACCTGTGGATAACGATACCTACTTTATTGGGCTCTTGTGAAGAGCAAATGAGATGCTGCATTGAACGAGCTTTTTGTCTCTGGCACTTAGTACTAAATACATGTATTACCTGTTAACCAGCTGAATCTCTAAATGAGATGTCCTTCCCATGACACTGTATGTTACTGGACAGTGATTTTTTTTTTAACCAATTTTCGTGGCTCAAACAAGAATCTGTCTGCAATGCAGGAGACCTGGGTTTGATCCCTGGGTTGGGAAGATCCTCTAGAAGAGGGAATGGCTACCTACTCCAGTATTCAGTACTAAAGTGCTTTGTTTTTAGATACCCTGCTTGTTGTTCCTTACCTGCTTTTTCTCGTTATTTCATGGACAGCATGACTTTGGGCTCACTGTTTACTCATTCCCTCAGAACGTGATATCTGTTCAGTTGTCCATAGAGGTATTTCCCTATTCGTTCTAGTTCTCAGTGTCAGAGCCTCTCGGACTTCAGTGTGCAGAGACGACTCCCTGGGAACTTCCTGGCTGCAGCCTCCCAAGGGCTGGGGTTTGGATTTCACAGGCTGGGCTGCAGCCCTGGCGTCTGCATGTCAGGAAGCTCCCAGGTGCTCCAGGGGCTGCTCTCGGGTGATTTTGCTGCTCTGCGACCTTCTGTGGGCACGTGGCTCCTTACACTCTTTTACTGAAGTAGGATACGGGAGACATGGTGTGATGTGTGATTATGAGGATCTTAACTTACTGAAGGATTCGGTTTTTCATGTGTAGTATTCACCACTGTCAGTTTCCCAAGACTGTGGGAAGCATCGGACAAGAAGGCAGGTAACACTTGGGGAAGCCGTGAACCTCTTCCAAATGAGCAAGGTATTAACAGGGGCATGAAGTCTGCTTTGCCGCACGCTCAGGCCATTTTAGCCAGCAAAGCAGATGACATAGGTGAGAATGTTTTGCGCCATGTAAAGACTTAGTAGGCAGAGTGTCTAAACGTGAGTAGTGCTGGGTGGTGAGGGTGTGTTTTCTGCCCTGATAGGTGCATGGTGTTTGGCTGAGGGACGTACCCCCTCATAGTTCAGGGTGCTGTGCAAGCGCCATTACTCATCACTCTGAAATCAACTCTGCTCCTCTCCTGTGTGATGCTGTTCGGGTATGTAGACAGTAATGTCAAAACCATAAACACTCCTTTCCAGTGGGAGTGCTGTCAACTCGGCAGTGGGGATACTGGCCACCCGCTGATGTCATGTGTACTCCAGAGGCATCGCCACTCTACTCCACTGGTCCTGCTAATACCTTGGTGCTATGGGCAGAAGGGAAAAGGAGTCTGTAGCTGGATTGCACAATAAAGGGGGGATAGGCTGATTTTGCAGGGTTGACTGCCACAGTGATTACTTTTGCACTCCCCACATTTTTCATATGAAGTGGAAAGATGATCTGTACAGATATTTACACCCATATACAAACACACTTTTCTCTTTATCAATATGTAGAAGCGCCTAAGAGAGTCTGTTGTATATCCCAGAATTTTTCCTTGTGGACCAACCATGGAACAAAATGAAATGTCTAATACTTATTGTGGAAAGCATCTGAGAATGTGGAGGTAGATTATATTAGAAGCTATTGGAACATTCACCTCTTTTTTTTTCCTTAAAGAAAATCTTGTAATGAATATCTAAGGTCTTGCACTAGATTTTCAGCCTGCCTAAGCACTGTGTCTTTTGATGTTTTGTAGATATGGAGGTTCCAGGTAAGCATGTGGTGTGTGTGTGTGTGCAGCTGAGGCCTGGCCATATTGTTATATGAATGAAAATCTAAATCTTTCCCCTTGTTTTGCGTATTCACAGAACAGATAGTGAGCTCACTGGCCGTAGGATCCATGGTGGCATCACCTTGGTGTTGATAGCTTCACGGTGTCTTGAGGGCGTTCCTGTCTCTACAGTGTCGTATCTAATGCTGTGCCCAGACAAATGAAAACAAAAGCCGTGAGACAGTGCCTGAGTGAACAGAACAGAGAGCAGAGAGCAAGGCAGCTTTATTCGCTCATTGACGCAAACCCAGATGCAGGTGGTGCTCAGTGAATAAGGCCAGGTGGCCAGGGCCAGTATCTAAGCTCTGCCGCTTGTCGCTAGGTGCCCTTGGGCAGAACCTTTAACCTCTCTGAGCCAGTTTTCTCCTTTCCATTTGTAAATGGGGGCACTAATAATAGTGCCTACCATACAGGATTCACGAGAATTGCATGACTTTAAAATGATGTCTGGTGCAGCGTAAGTGCTGTGTGTGTGTTAACTCTATTGTAACTGTTTCTGTATTTACTGCAAGAGTTCAGTTCAGTCGCTCAGTCGTGTCCGACTCTCCACGACCCCATGAATCGCAGCACGCCAGGCCTCCCTGTCCATCACCAACTCCCGGAGTTCACTCAAACTCATGTCCATTGAGTCGGGGATACCATCCAGCCATCTCATTGTCTGTCGTCCCCGTCTCCTCCCGCCCCCAATCCCTCCCAGCATCAGAGTCTTTTCCATTGAGTCAACTCTTTGCATGAGGTGGCCAAAGTATTGGAGTTTCAGCTTTAGCACCAGTCCTTCCAATGAACACCCAGGATTGATCTCCTTTAGAATGGACTGGTTGGATCTCCTTACAGTCCAAGGGACTCTCAAGAGTCTTCTCCAGCACCACAGTTCAAAAGCATCAATTCTTCGGCGATCAGTTTTCTTCACAGTCCAACTCTCACATCCATACATGACCACGGGAAAAACCATAGCCTTGACTAGATGGACCTTTGTTGGCAAAGTAATGTCTCTACTTTTTAATATGGTATCTAGGTTGGTCATAACTTTCCTCCCAAGTAGTAAGCGTCTTTTAATTTCATGGCTGCAATCAGCATCCGCAGTGATTTTGGAGCCCCCCAAAATAAAGTCTGACACTGTTTCCACTGTTACGCCATCTATTTCCCATGAAGTGATGGGACCAGATGCCATGATCTTAGTTTTCTGAATGTTGCGCTTTAAGCCTGTTGGAAAGTCGTAGTGTTAGATGACCCAGCAGTGCTGTCACTGATGTGTGACGCTGTACTATAACACCATTGTTACTAACTGTATGGGTGTGGCATTGGGCTCATTGCTGGAGGGATTGGGTGGAGAACTGTAGGCACTGGAGAAATAACCCAGACGCATGCCTGGTAGGGCCCAGCTCTGACGCTCCCAAATATCCTCCTTCAGCCTCCTCCACAGACTCTTCTCCAGTCCCCCAGGCCACTGGCAGTACACTGAGTGTGAATTAGCCTTCTGGTTAAAAGCCTGTACCTCCCGCTCCGTGAGCTGCCCTTTCTCCTGCAGCTGGACTTTTCCAGATCCTGCTCGTCCTCCAGTGTCCAGACCATATGTCACCTCCTTCTGAAAGCCTTCATGATCAAGCCAGAAGTAGGCAATCACTCCTCCCTTCTTTATTTAGATTTTTTTTTAAGGTGTGGACCATTTTTAAAGTCTTGGTTGAATTTGTTACAATATTGCTCCTGTTTTATGTTTCGGTTTTTTGGCCATGAGGCATGTGGGATCTTGTTCTCCAACCAGTGATCGAACCCATGTCCCCCTGCACTGAAGGGTGGCGTGGTCTTAACTCCTGGACCACCAGGGAAGTCCCCACTCCTCACTTCTTTAGAGTTTGGCTGGTATCACTCATGTGGCACTTAGAGATCTCCCTGTGTGATCATTACAGGTTTAACTTGTCTTACCTGTCCAACCAGGGGGTAAACGCCATGAGTGTAGCGACCACACGTGTGCATGCATTCATCCCTTTATCGAGCATACATTGTGGCAGCATATCCAGCACACTGCCCTGTGTTTAGTGGTGCCCTGTTATGGCTTCCCAGGTGGTGCTGGTGGTCAAGAATCCACCTGCCCAGCTGGAGACCTGGGTTCTATCCATGGGTCAGGAAGATCCTCTGGGGCAGGAAATGACAATCCACTCCAGTGTTCTTGCCTGGAAGATCCCATGTTCAGAGGAGCCTGGTGGGCTATAGTCCATGGGGTTGCAAAGAGTCGGACATAACTGGGTGACTGAGCACGAACCAATGATCGCGCCATCTTAGGAATAAACGAGGGAATGTGTGACCAGAGGTGTGGCGAGCAGGTCAGGGGTGTGTGTGGCGCAGAGGTGAGGGAGGGAGCAGAGAGAGCTGAGGAGAGCCTGAGTAGTTCAGAGCTGTTGTGGTCCATCTGGTTGGTGAGCTGATGTTTCCCTGACAGCTGTCGGGAAAGTGTGGAGCTTGAGGAAAAGGGGTGTTTCAGATTGGGTAGAGGTGTCTTTTGCTGAAAGCAAAACGACGCTTATTTGTTGTGGAGGTCCAGAAGGAAAATGACCACCTTCAAGATGGATGTTGCTGGCGAAGTATGAAGGAAGATATATTTTATAGAAAGAAGCGGAAGGGACCTAAACAAAAAATATTAGTGAAGAATTGGTGATGGATTCATGTCTAAAATATGCCCTCCACACCCAGAAGTGAAATTATATGAAGTGGGCAAGCTTTTCCTAGTTGTTTTTGGCTTCAGTTGCCTCCGAGATAGCAAGTTTAAAATATTGACAATATACCGTCGCCATGGTTATTTATCAGGACATCACACTGGGTAACGTGTATGATGTTGATATTTGTGTTACATGCTTTAATAGAACTAGTAGATTTGGCTGGGCAGTGTTTTCTTAGCATTTTGAGGTTGAGAACTTCCAAGTCCATTAGATTTTGATTTCGTGGAGGAGCCATGTGGGAGCAGAGGTGAGGGCTCTCTCATTTGTCTCCATGCCTTTATTCCCTGACACAGTGTAGACCCAATGCTCAGCATCCATTAGGTGCTCTATGAATGTTTTCCAGTAAATGAATGAATAGTACCTCAGTTTTTCAGTAAGCAAGTTAATATCTACACAGATTTCAGACTGGATGGCTCTCATGAAGCTTACCCTTTGTGTTTAAAGTTCTCACCATGTCTACAGTGCAGAGATTGCGTTACGTGCGCTTGTGAGGTTCAGTGCTGGACCTGGAGATGGTGTAGCCTCAGCTCCTCATCTCTCGGAATGACAGCACTGAGGACTGGAGAGGCGAGGCGGCTTCCCGGGCTCACACAGCTGCTTGTGGCCGAGTCTGGACCCAGCCGAGATCTCCAGAGTATGAGGCTTCAGTATCATTTCTCCCCTTTTCCTTCCTCAGATAAATCTTAGTTTCATGAGTCCTTCCATGGCATAACCTAATTCCCGAGCTCCTAATGCAGACTTGAGAAAAATTCTCCTTATGCTTTTGTTAATTGCAACATGGACAGATGTTTTAGGGAGCAGATCCCTTCCCGTCCGGGCTCCTGTGCAGTGCCAGGGACTGCTTGGGTGTGCCCACAGTCATTTTCTGATGTCCTGCTTGAGTTTCTCCTCCTGCTGAGTCTGTTCCAAAAGGAGAGCTTGCACCATCTAGTGGATCTAAGAAGAGGCTCTTGGGTTTAATTTTTTGGTGGCCCGGTTTTAAAAAAAAGGGAGAAACAATTTTTTACTTAATTAATCTGCAGAGTCTCACATGGAACTCTCTGTTCATATCATGAGTGAAGGTGACAGCCCAGGATGAGGGTAAGGTCACTTTGGACCTCACTGTGCTCAGAACAGGGCACCTCCATGACCAGGCTGGTGCTGTAGCTCCTTTAATGGTGGAAGAAGGATTAGGAGGTAGATAGTGTATCAACCTATATTTTCTAGCAGTGCTTGGATTGTTTTACTCATTAATTCAAAACATTAACTCTTCTGTTATGGGTCTTCCCATAATAGTTGGGAATTAGTCAAATCCTGCTATTATTACTGGGAAATCCACTAGTACTAATTTGGCCAATTAACTTTTTCAGTAAATGTTCAGTATTTTTCTACAGTTGGATAAATGAAGTTTTGGGATGCTTCCAAATTATTCTTTTGTTTCCTTCAATACAGATTTAAATCTTTTCTCAAGCTCTGCAAAATACTTATCTCACGTGATCGGTGGCAGAAGATGGAGTCTTACCAGCAGGAAAACTTTTTGACTGAAGTGAGCAGCATAGTGCGGGAGGTCTCTTCACTGACTTTACCCTGAGATCTGAAATGCTCACTACCTTCTGCGGCTGAGTTTTCTTTTTAAAAGATGTGGTGATCCTCTTTGTATTTACAGACTATGCTCCGCAAAAGCTGGACTTCTTTCTTTTTTTGCTTTTGTTACTCCAGCGGCTGAAATGTGATCTCTTAGTGCCTCCTTAGCTCCTGTGCAGTGTGAGCATCCTTTCTTTCTTTTTTTTTTTTCCTTTTAAATCATTTATTTATTTATTTTATTGGAGGCTAATTACTTTACAATAACATATTGGTTGGTTTTGCCATACAATGACACGAATCCGCCCCGGGTGTACATGTGTTCCCCCTCCTGAACCCCCCCTCCCCCCTCCCTCTTCCCCATATCCTCCCTCCAGGTCATCCCCGTGCACCAGCCCCGAGCATCCTGTATCATGCGTCAAACCTGGACTGGTGATTCATTTCACATATGATAATATACATGCTATAATGCCATTCTCCCAAACCATCCCACCCTCACCCTCTCCCACAGAGTCCTAAAGACTGTTCTATACATCTGTGTCTCTTTTGCTGTCTCGTATACAGGGTTAAGGTTACCATTTTTCTAAATTCCATATATATGCGTTAGTATACTGTATTGGTGTTTTTCTTTCTGGCTTACTTCACTCTGTATAATAGGCTCCAGTTTCATCCACCTCATTAGAACTGATTCAAATGCATTCTTTTTAATGGCTGAAAAAAAGTCCATTGTGTATGTGTACCAAAGCTTTCTTATCCATTCGTCTGCAGATGGACATCTAGGTTGCTTCCATGTCCTGGCTATTATAAACAGTGCTGCAGTGAACATTGGAGTACATGTGTCTCTTTCAATTCTGGTTTCCTCGGTGTGTATGCCCAGGAGTGCGATTGCTGGATCATATGGCAGTTCTATTTCCAGTTTTTTGAGGAATCTCCACACTGTTCTCCACAGTAGCTGTACTAGTTTGCATTCCCACCAACAGTGTAAGAGGGTTCCCTTCTGTCCACACCCTCTCCAGCATTTATTGCATGTAGACTTTTGGATAGCAGCCATTCTGACTGGTGTGAAATGGTATCTCATTGTGGTTTTGATTTGCATTTCTCTGATTATGAGGGATGTGAGCATTTTTCATGTGTTTGTTAGCCATCTTTATGTCTTCTTTGGAGAAATGTCTGTTTAGTTCTTTGGCCCATTTTTTGATTGGGTCATTTATTTTTCTGGAATTGAGCTGCAGGAGCTGGTTGTATATTTTGGAGATTAATTCTTTGTCAGTTGTTTCATTTGCTGTTATTTTCTCCCATTCTGAAGGCTGTCTTTTTACCTTGCTTATAGTTTCCTTTGCTGTGCAGAAGCTTTTGATTTCAATTAGGTCCCATTTGTTTATTTTTGCTTTTATTTCCAATATTCTGGGAGGTGGGTCTTGGAGGATCCTGCTGTGATTTATGTTGGAGAGTGTTTTGCCTATGTTCTCCTCTAGGAGTTTTATAGTTTCTGGTCTTACATTTAGTTCTGTAATCCATTTTGAGTTTATTTTTGTGTATGGTGTTAGGAAGTGTTCTAGTTTCCTTCTTTCTGACGGTTGTTCTCAGCTTGGTGCATGTCGGAATCCACAAGGGAAGCCTGGCTCCACTCCTGGAGAGTCTGATTTACCTGGATCCGGGTGGGATGTGAGCCCAGGAATGTTTAAAATGCTCCCCAAGTGATTCTAACATGGAGCTGGGGTTCAGAACCACTGCTATGATGTCTTTGAAAGTGTGTTGTGAACCACTGGGTTCCAAGTCCAGTCTGAACGTTGGAGATCCATATTTGAAAGCCAGTGTTCTCGTTGGGGCCAGCAGTGTCATACCGTCCTGTGCCTGGAGTAAGGACGTCGCCACGCTGTCTCACGACTCCACGCTCACCCTGCTCTCTCGTTCTGGTGGAGGTGGCTCTGGTCTATGATCTGGGTCGCCAGGGCTGTGAGGCCAGAAGGGAACGCGTTTTCCTCCCAGTTTTCTTGACACATAAGCAGTGTATTCTTGTAATTGCCCTCATCTGAGCCCGTTGACTCTATATTGTTTATTGTTGGCATTTGTCCTGGTGACAGTGGGAACGTTGGTGTCTCGTGTTCAACCTTTTCTTCCCCTCTTGTTGGTTTGAAGAGCTTTTTTTTTTTTCCTTTCTTGCTGGTTTCACGATTAATTTCCCCTTTTTCTGTGGTGTCCAGGAGTAGGGTGCTCAGAGCTTTGGAGAAAGTGTTTTCTGAAGTAAAGTCCTGCTCTGTCGCTGGAAGCAGGTCTCTTCTGAGAAGCAGAGCTGAATTGGAGGAAGGGTGAGGTGGGAATAGGGCAGGGAGGGCATGGGTCCTCCAAAATGCCATCATTTGAACTCTTAGGATGGGAGACAGTGTCTTTGACCGTGATTGGTCCACATAGTTGATACAGCTATTCAGTTTCAAAGTATTTCTGCCATGTTTTCAGAGAGCAAAGGGATGAGATTGTCAAGGAATTGTTAGAATTCTTGTCTTGGTTTTTGCAAGACAGACCTGTTGTGTGAAGAACATGAAATTTGGTATCGAGCAGATCTGGTCTCTCATGAATCAGGTCTCTGCCACTTGCTGTGTACTTTGGGGGGCAAGTTTGTGAGGCTCAGTTTTTTTTTTTTTTTAATCTGTAAGATGAGAACCCTAATACCTATACCCTCAGGGCCAAGGTGAATTAACTTCTGTGTGAAGCATCTAACACAATGCTTGCCAGAGCGCGGGGACTCCATCCATGGCAGCTGTTTCTGGAATTATTGATACTGTTAATAATAGTGATAATTACTGATAATGATAGTAATAAACGACCTTTCCCCTTTGCTTTGGAAATGGTCCCTGAGATACAAGTAGCCTCATGGTCCGTGTGTCCAGCTGTCGTGCCTGGGGACTGAAAGTGGGGGTGGGAAAGCAATGTTAACAGGGGTCCCACCTGGGAAGCTTAGGATTTTCATCCTCACGTAACCACCGTGTCACAGTTTAGTCTCGTCACATAGTAATGCCTTCAAATATAATTGTTCCCTAGAAGAGTTAGTTCCACTGGTGACTCGTCTTGTGCATATTGTTTGTTTACCTCAAAGGTGCTAGAATAGAGACTTTTATTTGCACAGTGTAGAATGGGGGTTAGCAGGGAAGAAGGGGAAATGTGACTTGTGGGGATGATTTTAGTATAAGCCATGTCTGGCGCCATGGTGCTGCAGGAAGGGCCGCTTTCCAGGGCCCAGACGTCAGCTCTCGTCTGACACTCGGAACTGAATTGTCCAAGGAGACAGGCGTGCTAACAAAGCAAGAGACCATTGGGAAGGGGCTCCCGGGCGGAGAGCAGCAGGGTGAGGGAGCCCGGAGGACCGCTCTGCCACACGCTGGCAGTCTCGGGTTTTATGGTGGTGGGGTTAGTTTCCAAGTTGTCTCTGGCCAGTCATCTTGCTTGGCCCATGTTTGGTCTGACTCAGCAGCCTTCCCTGTGGCCTGCGCGTCTGTCTGCCAAGATGGATTCCAGTGCAGAGGATTCTGGAAGGTGACAGGACATATTATGGGGTGGTGTCCCCTCCCTCTTTTTGAAGTGTGAAGTACAAGTATTAGTTGATTAGTGGTGTCTGACTGTTTGCCACCCCATGGACTGTAGCCTGCCAGGCTTCTCTGTCCGTGGGACTCTCCAGGCAGAAAAACTGGAGTGGAAGCTGTTCTCTTGTCCAAAGGATCTTCCCGACCCAGGGATCGAACCTGGGTCTTCGGTGTTGCAGGTGGATTGATTACCATTTGAGCCACAGGGTAGCCTAAATTCCTCTAGCTAGCTTCACGAGGCCTGTTTTGGGCTAGCATCCCCTCCCTCCTTTTGGTTCCTTCTGAATTTTCCCGGTTAGTTTTCAACAGCGGTACCACATTCCTTACCAGGACCTCCTGTTGTGAGACAACTCACGCACGTGGTCATCATCTGCCTGGCCACGGGGTACGGTTTCCGTCAGTGGTTCCCTAACAATGGGGTAGGCTGGGCCTTGGACAGACAGACAGGCTTTGACCACTGGGAACCCGAGAAGAGATGGTGCCAGGATTAGGGGCTGGTGGGGCCTGACGAGGCAGCTGTCCCAAGGCCTCTGTCAGGACCGCCTGTGTGTCCCCATAGAGCTGTCTTGGCGCTCGCTTGGTCCTTGGCCGTAAGTTGCCAGTGTCTGGAGGACAGCGCTGTTTCACTGAAGCCCTGAGCCTAACATCACAGGCATTTACGTGAATTGGGGTAAACTGGATCTGTGCAACTGAGGGACCTGTTATGCAGTTTCAGAATAGTCAGTATATTCTAATTGGGTATAAAGGGATTTCTTCTCACATCTGGGTTCTAACAAGTTGAGAAAAAAATGAGTGAGGCAGATGGAGGAGCAAAAGAGCAGCTTTATTATCAGTCACATGGGTGCTGGAGAATAGGGTTTACTCCTGTACGTAAGAATTCCTAGTGCTGAGCCCAGAATTAGACAGACTCTTCCAGATGCAGAGAAGAATGTGTCCTTCCTGCTGGCAGCCTGGCTTCTGGAAGGAGAGAGAGAGGAAGGGACAGGCTCATCCAAATGACAAGTTACCCCCTCTCCAGGGGAAGAGTTATTGAGGGAGCCAGAAAAAGGCCAGAGTGCTTTGCTAGGAGATCTTGTGTTGGAAAAGAAGTCTTAGGATTGGAGACATTGGTTTTTCTATCAGGTCTACAAAAATCCAGCCTTTTAAAATTCTAGGAAATTGGAAGTAGTAAATCATATTTTAAAAAAACAGTAGTAGTTTAAATGTCCTTCCAGTGCTCAAGAACCTAAAATGGGTCCCTGTTGCCTGCGGAAGATAATTGACTCTTTCACTTGATTTTGAAACACCCCCCCACCAACACCCCCCCCCAGTCTGACCCCTTCCTACCTATGGACCTAACTTCCCCTGTGACTTTCTTTTCTTTAAATTTAATTTTATGTGTTTATCTGGCTGCACTGGGTCTTAGTTGCAGCATGCAGGATCTAGTTCCCTGACTGGGATCCAACCCCAGCCCCCTAAATTGGGAGCACAGAACACTAGCCACCAGGGAAGTCCTACCCCGTGCTTTTCAAATGTAGATCTGAAGTCAGAGCAGTGCCCACATGGTCCTCTCTTATCCCCATGTTCCTGCTAGAGTATTCTTTCTCTTTTCTGTCTGATAAGTCCCAGGACAGTCCTGATATTGAGGCTAATGCCTTGCACTGAAGCACACACTGCTTTCTCTCACCCCTGAATTGCCGCTTCACTCTCCACCCGGGCCCACACAGTTTAGCGCGTGTCTCATTACGTGAGTTTCACCAGCCAGCCGCTGTGAGTGCCGTGAGGGACAGGATGTTTCTTGAACTTCTTTTAAGTTTCCTCAGCTGCTACTATATTGTGCACTGAAAAGCCCTCAGTGAATATGCAGTTGGTTAAATAAATATATCAAAAGCAGCCCACTCCAGTGTTCTTGCCTGGAGAATCCCAAGGACGGTGGAGCCTGGTGGGCTTCCGTCTATGGGGTCACACAGAGTCGGACACGACTGAAGTGACTTAGCAGCAGCAGCAGCACCCTTATCACTACACTAGAATAAAATTAGGTGTTGGTTATGCTGGAAGGTAAAATTACCAAGACGAAGAACCAGAATTGGCTCATGTTTCATGCCACTGATACAGACTCAAAGAATCTCAGGTTTTGGAAACTGAGAAGATGGATCAGCTAGTTCAACACCATCATTTTACAGCTGAGAACATGAGGAAGAGTGGAAAAGAAATATCCAGAGTCCCCGAGCCTAATATTTGTGAGAGGAACAGAGGATACGGAATTGATGATGTTTCAGTTCTTCCACATTAACTTATCCACAGAAGGTTGATGTGGCGGCTTTATATTTACATTTTGGCATCCTCTAAGTGTTCCAAAGTGCTTTTTTATTATCTCGTAGAGCCTCCCTCCTTTATGTGCTTACCAACATCTGTGGAGGAAGGCACTTTTCACAGAAGCTGTCACTTCTTCTCATGGTTGACCTTCCTTGATAAATGTTAACTTCTTGCCCGAGCTGATGCGGCAGGTCAGAGGCTCCAGGCTCAGAGTGCAGCCCCGGCAGCTGATACGCCCATAGGTTGCTTGACTTGCCCAAGGCCCCAGCTACTAAGTGTCGACATGCAAGTGTTTCACATTCCACTGCAGTCCATTTTCAACTACCCTGTGATGCCTTTAAAAAAAAAAGTTCTTAAATTATTATCTCTAGATTCTGAGAATTCCAGCTTAGCAGGAAATACATTTTTAATTTGCTGCTCAGCAAAGAGAAAGAACAGCTAACACAAGTACTTACCCACCCTGGGTAGAAGTTTAGGAACCAAACCTGGGGCAAAGACAGCCTGGCTTTGCTGAATGCAGAGAGACCGTGCTGCCCGTGGCCAGGGAGGAGTTGAAGGCAGGAGTTGAGACTGGAGAAGGATGGGTCACCTAGCCAGCTCTCTGCTCCTCCGAAGTCCCAGGCAGGTCTTCCCAGTGCAGATTCAATATTTGTCTTATGTTGTAGGGGCCCCGAGACATCAGTGCTTGTATTTAACTATATAAAAATGTCAAACGAAATAAGAACAATGTTTTGGTTATTTCTACCACTTTCTTTCCATTTAATTTTACTTTAAAAATTATACTGTAGTGCTTATTCATTTTTTAGTGGACAGAAAATTTAACGGGGAAGTAAATATATATATTTTAAACAGAGTTTTGAATGCTCAGTCTTGTCACACTAATGAGCCACAAAATCAGTCTGGTAGGTCACAAATAGCACTTCAAAACAGAATCAAATAGAAAATACTGGAGGGCACTGTGTTTAGTAATGGTAAGTATCATATTATTGTAAAATATAATTCTTATGATGTGCTGTGGCTTTAAAAAGTTTCAGAAAAGACTGTTCTCGTGTTTTGGAGGATTACTTGCAGAATGGGCTATGGAATTAGCCTTGACGCCACGTTTCTGCTCTGTCATGGGCTGCAGTATCTGCAGTTGGTCTTCTGGTATGAAAATTCGTTTCTGTTGTGAGTGCCTGGTATACAGGAGGCACTGTTCTCAATGCTGTGGATGAGATCTCTCTAGCAGTTTTCTTACCAAGCAAGTCATCTTATTTCCAGAGAAGACAAACTGGATCAGTTTGCATAGGGTTTAACTGTGACTAACAGAAAATGCCCTTCAATAGTCTTGTCTCTTCCCATCCACCACTTCTGTTTACACATCACTGGCCAAGGCATATACTGAGGTACTTACATGCAGAGGAAGAAGGGAAGTGTGGTTTTGGCTGTAAAGTTAGGGTTTGTTCCTAATGGAGAGTGAGTATTGGGGGACATTTAGAAGTACCCACTCTAAACCTCAGGGTTTCTTCCTGTTAACACTGATGGGCAGTGGGGAGTTCAAGTTACTGTACTTCTTGTAAAAGTGCTGGCTGGGCAGGGGTGGGCTTGTGTGGACTGTTGGCTGCAGCAGGGATGCCCTGCTGAGCGGGCAGAGAGGAGGATGAAGGTACCTCCTGCTTGACTCACGAGCACTGTGATCTCATGGGCAGAAGGCACTTTCTGCTCCGGTAGAGCTGTCTGCTTTCCAAGCTATGGCCCCGGGGGCTGTTCTGCCGGGTGATGCTGAAGGGTTGGAGGGTGATTAACTGCTTCACAGACTTGCACTGTACAGGCTGGTTTTTTTGTTTGTTTTTTAAGTTTTAATTTTATATTGGATTGTAGCCTGTTAACAGTGTTGTGGTAGTTTCAGGTGGACAGCAGAAGGACTCAGCCATATGTATACATGTATCCATTCGCCCCCCCAAAGCCCACTCCATCCTGGCTGTCACGTGACACTGAGCAGAGTTCCCTGTGCTAGACAGTAGGCCCTTGGTTATCCATTTTATTTTTTGAAATGCTTTTATTTATTTTTGGCTGTGCTGAGTCTTTGTAGCCACGTGGGTTTTTCTCCTGCTGTGCCGAGCGGGGGCTCCTCTTGCTTGCGGCGTGCAGGCTTCTCGTGTGGGGGCACCTCCTGGTGTGGAGCACAGGCTCTGGATGCTTGGGCTTCAGGAGTTGTGGTGCGTGGGCTCAGTAGTTGCAGCTCCTGGCTCTGGAGCACAGGCTCAGTGGTTGGGAACATGAGCTCAATTGCTCCACGGCATGTGGGATCCTGCCTCACCAGGGATTGAACCCTTGTCTCCTGCATTGGCAGGCGGGTCTTTTACCACCGAGACCCCAAGGAAGCCCTGAGTATTCATTTTAAACATAGCAGTGTGTACATGTGGGTCCCAAATTCCCTGGTTCTGCCCCTTTCCCTTGGACAGCTCTTTGCCCCTAGATTTGCTGCTTTAAAAATTATAGAAGTTAGTAAGCAGCAAGGGTATACTGCAGAGCACAGGGAGTTATTCCCATTATTTTGTAATAACCCATATTGGACTATAATCTGAAAAAATACTGAATCAATACACTAAAACTAACACAATATTGTAAATCATCTATACTTCAGAAAAAAAACCAACTATAGAAGTTGGGAGACCAATCTGTCTGTATTCACTGCCTTATACACCCACCCACCCTTTTTTGGAGTTTGAGCGGGTCCCAGGTACTGTGAAGCCTCCTCATCTCTGACCTCCCATAGTTCTTCACGTCACTTCTCTCCTGTTTCAGGGGAAGAAAATTAGGGCTATAAATTAAGCTTTCGTTTAGTTTTTGATTTGAAAAGAAAAATTAGATTTCTTTCTTTTTCAACAAGTGCAGAAGAGAGATAATGCAGAATCACAGGATTCTGCTCTTAAGCGTCAGGATCATGGAAAGATAGGAAAGGTCCCACCCACTCTACATGGAGAAACACAAAACACAGCTCACACGAACCCCACCTTATCTAAGGCAGCCAGGTGGTATTCATCTTGGAGATAAAAGTGGAGAAGGCAGGGAGAATCTGGTCTGAAAGTTGGTGTTAATCCTTTATTCTTTCCCTGCATGCTCCTAAGAGATCATTAAACATTTATCAGCAACAAATGCCCTGCAAGCTTTTCTTCAGGTAGTCATAAGAAAACCAAAAAAACAAAGAGAACAGAAAGGAAGCTTATACCCTGCCTATTTCACTTTCTTGGTATAGTTTTCTTTTGCCCCACACTAACTTTTTAAAGCATTATGTATTTTATTCATTTCCTTATTCTCAAAGTGATTTAGTTAACCTGCTTGAGATATTTAGGGATGTTGACTCAATGAACTTTTCCAGTAAATGCAGAAGATTGTGTAATACCATAGAAAATTGTAGTGGGCTTTCCTGGTGGCTCAGACGGTAAAGAATCCACCTGCAGTGCAGGAGGTTCGAGTTTGATCCCTGGGTCAGGAAGAGCCCCTGGAGGAGGACATGGCAACCCACTCCAGTGTTGTTGCCTGGAGAATCCCATGGACAGAAGAGCCTGGCGGGCTCTAGTCCTTAGAGTTGCAAAGAGTCGGACACAATTGATCGGCTAACACCTTCTAACATTTACATGCTTAAAGGAAGTGAACTTCTTTTCAGAGTCCCCCTCCCCGGCCGTTTTATGACTGGCTTGCATTTTAGGTGAGACAGGAAGAATAACTGACAGGCTGCCCCTCTGTGTGCCGCACCGTGTGGTTATTGAGTACCTGATGATGAACACGTTTGGGATAACGAAGAAAACCGCCAGGAAGCCTAGAATGACTGAGTTTGCTGGAGGAAACACCTGTGTCTGTTTTCGGTCTTCCATTGTATTGAGGTCTGCTCTCGTGGTAAGAAGCCAGGAGTGAAATCTGCCCTTACCGTCAGAACTTGTCTTGGTTACAGTTTTGGTGTCTAGGAAAACTGTCCATGTATAAAATTCCACTCCCAAATAGTACATGGAACCCAGCAAGCAGATTGAATGGGAATTGGGGTGACAGGCATTAGACGCCACCACGTTACAGTTGTTCTCAAATAAAGCTTCACTCTAAAGAAGCTGCCTGAAGCGACCCTCTGAACCATTTCCCCACCACCACTGGGTTTAATGTTTGCTCCTCAGAATTCAGTAGTATTGTCTTGTTAATCAAGAGGAGAAGCTAGGAGGAAGCCCAAGGAAGCATTTCCTTTTTCCCCATGGATCACTTTTCTCAGTTGCCCTAATCAAGAGCATGGCATGGGTCAGGCTCTTTATTTCCTATGAAATGTTCACAAAGAGTCGGACATGACTGAGTGACTTAGCACACACAGAAAAGGAAGATTTCCCCTGCTGTCCACGCATCGTCAGATGAATCTAACTACCTTGCTAATGAAGGCATCCCCAACATAGAGGTTGAAAACCATACTCGTTTGTTTGTTTTATTAGTAACAGGGCAGCTGATCTCCATCCTGACGTGTTTATTGATTATCCTTTGGGTACCTGCTGGTGTACAAAGTGTTTTGAGAATTCACACTGTAGGTCAGACATAGTCATTTCTGCAGTAAGTTTGCAATCTTAAAAAATGGAAAAATGCATGAAGAAGATTGAAAAAGGGCATGGACTTCGTCTAGCAAAGAAGAAGCTGAGGGCTTTCATAAGAATTCCAGAACAGGAAGGGAAGTGGAGTTTTGGGGGACAGCATTTCCCCATCACTACTTCTTAACGTGAGGGCAGTAAGCTAAGGCACGCTTTACATTACGGCAGGTGGAATTTTCTTTACATTGAGGCATGCTTTCTTGATCGCAGAGACCTCCTGAGCTGTGTTGCCAAAGGAAGCTGTGTAATCCCCTGTTTGATTGCTCTGGCTTCCCACCATCAGACCTCCCTTCTTCTCAAAGCTTGCTCGTCAGGCTTCTGGTGATCCTGTTAGCTTACCCCAGGCTTCTTCCAATAAGTATCTTTTCTGCTTAGGTCCACTCAGTTCTCCTGAGATGGAGTGGACTCAGAGAGCTGAAACAATATGCTGAGAATGGTCTTCGATTATGCACAGGTGCCCCAAAGCAGATCGGTGATGTTGTTTTTATAGTTCTTCATATTGCACCTAAGACTCTTTCTGGAAGAATTCGTGAACAGAAAGGGATGGATGAAGTGATCTTTGGAATACTCTTCAGATCTTTGCTTCTGAGATAAAACTGATTTTGCTCCAGAATTTCCTTGTTGTCTCTGACCACAGAGCTATCCTGTGAAATAACTTTCTTAGTGGTATTTGGAGGATTTCAGTAATGAAATTCTGTACTGGATATAGTTCAAATATAGTGGATCATATATTGAATTATACTCTGATAAGTTACATTTTAATGAAGTAGTATTGTACACATTATATACACATAGAATAGGAAGAAAGCCTTTATAAATAATTTGCTGACTTCTCCAGGGAGAGGTTTATCATAGGCAAGGAGAAGTATCTTCTGTTTAATTAGTCAGTCAATTAATATTTAATTGATTTAATTAATATATTTAATGTATTATAGATACATCAAGAAAATACTGGGGGAAGAGGCAGAGACTGGTTTTACTTTTAACTTCTTTTCCTTAAAATATGTTGCAGAGATCATTGTAGCCATCGCTGTAATCTCTTTCCTCAGTTATTTTAGGAATGAATAGCAACACCATTGACTTATGGCAGAGAGCAAAGAGAAACTAAAGAGCCTCTTGATGGAAATGAAAAAGGAGAGTGAAAAGCTGGGGGGTTCAGGATGGGGAACGCATGTACACCCATGGCTGATTCATATCAATGTATGGCAAAAACCACTATAATATTGTAAAATAATTAGCCTCTGATTAAAACAAATAAATTATTATTTTTTAAAAGGTGGCTTAAAACTCAACATTCAAAAAACTAAGATCATGGCATCCGGTCCCATCACTTCATGGCAAACAGATGGGGAAACCATGGAGAAACAGTGGGAGAATTTATTTTCTTGGGCTCCAATCACTGCAGATGGTGACTGCAGCCATGAAATTAAAAGACATTTGCTCCTTGGAAGAAAAGCTATGACCAACCTAGACAGCTTATTAAAAAGCAGAGACATTACTTTGCCTGCAAAGGTCCGTCTAGTCAAGGCTATGGTTTTTCCAGTTGTCATGTATGGATGTGAGAACTGGACTATAAAAAAAGAAAGCTGAGCGCCAAAGAATTGATGCTTTTGAACTGTGGTGTTAGAGAAGACTCTTGAGTCCCTTATACTGCAAGGAGATCCAACCAGTCCATTCTAAAGGAGATCAATCCTGGGCGTTCATTGGAAGGACTGATGCTAAAGCTGAAACTCCAATACTTTGGCCACCTGATGTGAAGAATCGACTTAATTGGAAAAGACCCTGATGCTGGGAAAGATTGAGGGCAGGAGGAGAAGGGGACGACAGAGGATGAGATGGTTGGATGACATCACCAACTCGATGGACATGAGTTTGAGTAGGCTCCGGGAGTTAGTGAAGGACAGGGAAGCCTGGTGTGCTGCAGTCCATGGGGTTGCAAAGAGCTGGACACGACTGAGTGACTGAACTGAACTGAATTGACTTTGGATGTCACCTCCTCTCACGTCCCACCTGCCTCGGGTGGTGGGGTTGATGCAGTGAGTGCCTGGAGGCCAAGGAGCAGGAGGGGCTGGGAGGGAAGGAGCCTGAATCGTCAATGCAGCCTTTTTGCAGACTGGGAATAACTGAACGTTTTCTGTCCTGAAGTTTTGGCTGAAATAGTGGCGCCGCTCCCTGAGAACCAGGGTGTCTGTCCCTCCGCTTCTGTTCCTGAGTGTTGCTCGTGCTCCGTGTCCTGGGAGGGAAGGAGAAGGCTGGGAAGAGTCCAGCTGCAGCGGTGGCTGCCCTGGGGTGGACACGCCCCCGCCTGTCCCCCAGCGGCTCTCCCTCTGGCAGCAGCAGGCAGGGGTCTCAGCCTGTGTTCCCTGGGAAAACCCCTCCGTGTCTGTTTCACGCGATCCAGCCTCATCTTTCCTTCCCCGTACTGATTTCAGTGGTCTGGGGGCCCCTGGTCTTCTTGTTTCCTGCCCTCTGGGTGGAGCCACTGGGGCTGAGGCCTCACAGAGGACCCAGAGGAACCTTGCTGGGCTAGTTGTCTCCTCTACACCAAAGGGGACGCCAAAGAAGGGTGCTTCTAACTTGGAGAGGGTGCAGCAGTCACCTGATCCTACCACCCGCCGCCTGCCCAGGTGATAGAAGGTAGTACCCATCTGTCTGTCCCAGTGTGACCAGATCTCACACAAAACACAGTTAGCAGGCGGGGATGTGTCGTTCAGGATGCACATAAACCTGCCCTTACAGGGGGGATTCTGGTGCTAATTTAGATGCAAATGGAATTGCCCCGCTAGAGCCGATTAAGGAAAGGTCAGGACGTCTGTATACTCAGTTTCCTTCCTGCGCTGTGCGTTAAGCTGATGCACTGCTGTGATTGTGGGCATGATGCTGGGCTGGGTTCTAGCTTCACTTTGGGGAGACCTTTGACTTTGTCCAAGTGGAATGGGACACAGTGTCAATTCCTCCCTTCCCTCTCATCCCCTTTGTCAAAGAAAACAAAATCTCTATTTTTTCCATTTCTGAGAAACTTAAAATTTTAATTAAGAGAGTGAAAATGCACGGTTGGAGCTCTTGCTGCTGCTGCTGCTGCTGCTGCTGCTAAGTCGCGTCAGTCGTGTCCGACTCTGTGCGACCCCAGAGACGGCAGCCCACAGGCTCCTCCGTCTCTGGGATTCTCCAGGCAAGAACACTGGAGTGGGTTAGGCTGAGGTAAAGAGGAGACTGACTGTAGACTCAGTTGCCCTCCCGTCCACAGAACTGATCTCCACTCTCCATGCAGTTCACCCAGATCCAGGCCTTGCTGGGAGGTGGCCTGGCGTGGAGGGCACTGGTGGGCAAAGACTGTGAATTGCTTGGGTGTTTGTGCTGCTACTTTAGCATTTTTTCAAATGTTTTAACTATTAATATAATGCACAGCCAGAAACTTATTTTCTACATTTCTGTGTATGCATTTTCTTAATTGAATGTGACAAGACATATACATGCAAAATATATTTATTACATATAGTTGGAACAAAATATTTATATAAAAGTTTGGCAAAACAGGACTTATTTTTACTACATACAGTCTATTTCAATACTTTCTATTTGAATCTGGTCTACCCATGAGTGGACCAAGACATTGATTGTATTACCTACTTTGGGTCTCAAACTATGGTTTGAAAAACATGTTTAAGCAATTGGTGAAGGGCACTTGGCATGAAGGACAACTCACGTAGGGGCCAGTGGAAGTGGAAAGGGTGGTGAAGAGATTTCAAAAAATGGACTAAACTGGACTGCATAGCAGTAAAAATAAGTACCTGTGTCAGGGTCTCATTCTAGAACTTGGGCTGAAAAGTAGGCACGTGAAAGTGCCTAGGCAAATATCCTGTTTGGGTTCATGGTTGTACCTTCTTGTAAAGGATAATTATTTGTCTGTAGGACCTGAGTTTTCCTTAAGTCATTGCAGCCATTGTGGTCTGCCTTTAGTAAGAAAGAACATTCCCAAGCTTTATTATTGTGTATTATATGGTAGAACCTCATTTACCCTTTCTGCTGGAATTTCTATGTAAATTTGTAGCTGCAATTCTTTACAGAACAAGGTCAATAAATATTGACACACAACTGTGAGGCAGAAAGGTCCCCCTTACCTCAGCCGCTGACTGTCCTTCACTACTGGCCCACGAGGAGGAGGCTACTCTCCCGTTTTGCTGGTCCTTGCTCTTGGCAGAACCTGAATTTTCCATTCCGCACAGCCCAGCCGCCCTCCCCTGGTGGCTCATCATTAGCTTTCAAGTGATTACACTTAGGCTCTGGTCTCATCCTCCTTTAAGGAGGTTTCCTATTTGGAGGATTAGAGGAAGTTTCTGAGAAGTCAAGATAATGGGGCAGGAGAAGATTTCCTGGGATAAAAGGCTTCTAAGGGCTCTGAGAATATGGAGGAGGGAGAGGGGGAAAAGAGAAGGGAACCAGATTCTCCTGGTTTGGCTATTCATTTAAGGTGAGGGTGACCTCGGTTCATAAAGACTGTGCAACCTGATGCTTAATAGAATTGGGTTTTAATATTTATAGCATGTTATGTAAATGCTGCCCCTCCAAGTGCTTCCTTAAATCCTCTTAGCTTATGAATGACAGCTCTGATTTCTAAAAAAAAAAAAACAAAAACCTGAAAACAGAAATCTTTTCATTTATCCAGCTTAAGAGTAGTAGACAATAGATGCTTAGTGCCCGCCTTTCACACCAGGTCCCAAAGACTTAGATTCTCAAGAGTTTATCGCCGTGCTTTTGAGCTGATTACGGCCATGCATAACTAAAGAGGGGAAAAGCTGATGCTACACTGTTGGTGCAAAGGCAGCTCCCGGAATTGTGTGTAGCATGTCGACTCGGCAGTGCTCCATGGGTAAGGTGAGGACACAGAAACTACACATGTGGTCCCTTTGGAATGATTGTTGTTGTTTAGTTGCTCGGTTGTGTCCAGCTTTTTTGTGATCCCATGGACTGTAGTCCGTCAGGCTCCTCTGTCCCTGGGATTTCCCAGGCAAGAATACTTACATTGCCATTTCCTTCTCCGGAGAATCTTCCCTACCCAGGAATCAATTAATGCTACTTGTTTTTTTCTTCTAGGGAATTCAAATTTTGTGTAAATGATTTTAGGTTAAATCTCTACTCTAGGACCCTGAGATTGCAGTCGTGCAATGGGTGTGAGCTAATGGAACTATGTGTTTGGTGGTGGTGTCAGTCCTTTCCCCTTAATTTTTCTGTGACATCAGTTATTCTGTAATTTTTATTAAAAAAAAAAAAAGTCCTGACTCACCGGGGCCTTCAGATCTCATGCAGAGAAGAGAGAGGAATTAAAAAACTTAAGCTCAACTTTGGCAAATGTAAATTGCCAGGTCCTTGGAGGCCATCATTTGCTCAGGAAATGTTTATTAAGTACCTTCTGTGCACCAGGCTCTTTACATTGCCCTGCAGTGATAAAGAAACAGGCACAGCTTGTGTCCCAGGACAGTATGGTAAGTGCTGTGAGCTTGGATAGAAGCCGTTTGTTCAGAAGCAGGGCAGCCCACGAGGAGGACTCTTCTCAGAGTAATTTGTCGGCCAAGTCATTGGTGCTTACCTGTTTCCTTTGCTTTATTTGGGCACAGAGAGCTTTCACATCTGGTCAGATGACGCAGGGGTGTGTTGGGTGAGGAGTCGTAAGATTGGCACTGAGCTGGGAATGGAAGGGCTGGACGCAGTGCTCAGGCCACTCAGGGTCCTGTCGGTGGGTTCTGGGAGTGCATTCAGATGTACTGTAGGCGCCTTGCTTAGAATAAAGAAAACAGACAGAACTGATTTGGTAATATCTATGTGGACTCATCTATCTAGCACATCCCCAAGAACCAAGAAATTCATAAAAGTAATTCAAGCCTTTCTGCGCAGATGCATCCTGACGAGGGCTGTCCACACTTACATAGCAGGTCTGGAGAGCTGGTTTCTAAACTGAGTTTTGGATTTTGAAGGCAGAAGGGGAGAAGAGGAAAGCCTTTTTGAAGGAATGGCCCAGTAACAGTATGATAAAATGAAAGCTAACACTCTTAAAGTGAGGAAAAGAGAAGATCGAATACTGGAAAAGAAAAGACGTGATCACTCAGAATTTATCACCATCTGGTTCGTTTAGCGTCAAGTGTGTTAGACTCATGGCAGGGGAGGTGTCTTAGCTTTGTAGGGTGTAAGATTGAAATCTGAAATTTTGAACTGCTTGCCTGGTAATTCTTGTGAAACCCTGTTTGAGACTTTCTGTATTGCAGACAGCATGGCAATTGATGACCCTGTTCTGCCTTTAGGGCTTCCCAGGTGGCTCAGTGGTAAGGAATCCGCCTGCCAGTGCCTGCAGTTGCAGGAGACATGGGTTTAATCCCCTGGGGAAGGAAATGACAACCCACTGCAGTGTTCTTGCCTGGAAAATCCCACAGATAGAGGAACCTGGCGGGCTGCAGTCCATGGGGTCCCACAGAGTCGGACATGACTTAACACAAGCACAATTCTGCCTTTAGGAAGGCAAATGTATACTCACTCTTAAAATATTCCCAGTCAAAATGCTTAAAATAAAAATTTGTTGCTTTAAGCATCAAATCCTCAGCTCTTTGAAAAACTTGACTCTTCAGAGGAGTCTGTTTCCTGAAAGATTGATGTTTTACTGCATGGGAAAATCACAGCACATAGAAAATAGTAATCTGTATTATTTAAAAAGTCACAGTTACTTTATAAGCAGTAAACTCTTACAGCAGTTTATAAATAATACTTTATGTGTATTATTCAGTTATAAAATTTTGACTTGCAACTTGCCTGAAACATATCTGAATTTCTGCAGCATTTTGTTTCTGTACCTGTCATTTGCTATTTATTATATTATTATTTAGTTTGCTAGATCATAAATAGAACCCATCTTCCTGGACAGAAAATGTGTTGTTTCTAGTTTCTTGTTCATAGGAAATCCCAATAAAGGTTTATTGAATGACTAGTAATGAAACAAGTTATACTGAGCTTTCTAATTCTTTTTATGGACCATGAACATACTTTCTATTATCTTTTCCCTCTTTGTGATTACACACTAAAATCTTGATGGTATTTGAACGGCATCTGGTGATCAGGGTTGTCGGAACACTTGAATTGCTTCTTTCTGCCTTTGCTTTTCCCTTACTGAATTAAAAGGCGGAATCAGCATGAGATTTTGAGGAGTGTGAATAGGTTAGGGGCTTCAAATGAAGCTCTGAAGTGTGTTCTTGTGGCAGGTGTGTTCTTGCCTTGATGGGGTCACTACGATGAGGCCGGGGGCCATTGGAGAGGCGTGTATCGCAGCGTCAAGGGGAGGCTCACCTGTGTTCACTCTGTCGTTGGGCCCAGGTGACTGTGGAGGAGGTCATGACCACAACCGCCTACCTGGACCTCTTTTTGCGCAGCATCTCCGAGCCAGCACTGCTTGAGATCTTCCTCCGCTTTATCCTGTTGCACCAGCACGAGAATGTCCACATCTTGGATACGCTCACGAGCCGAATCAACACCCCATTCCGGGTAAGGAGAGCCCCAGTGGAAGGGAAGTGATGACTCAGGACAGATTTCTGGAGAGTTCGCTTTTGGAATAAAACTATGACTATTCTCTGCTTTTTCTTTCCCCTCCTTTATTTTCCTTTCAGCCTTTACTTTTCTGTTTTGGAGGAGATGAACTAGGTAGTGTGTTTTGCTGTCTGGAGCCCTTCTGTCTGGGAGGCGGAAGTTACTGCCTTTTCTGGACAGTTTTCTCAGTTTGTCTGGGTTGACGCTTCTGTAGAACCCGCAGAATGTGCTTCTGAGAAGACAAGGAGTAGGGAATGGGGCTGAAGCTCAAGTAAAGCCAAAGAACTGAAGTGTATCAAGTCTGGGTGTTAGAGATCATATTTCTGTCCATAAGTGCTTTGAAATGCAAGTCTGGGCACGTGTGAATTTAGGTAGCCATTCCTTAGTTTGTTGCTCTGATTAGCTTTGAAAATCCTCTCATACCTTTAGTGTAATCCTTTGCAGCCCTCTCTGCATAGGCTGTCTCTATTTAATTGCAATTATTGTTTTAAAAGCAAAGGTATATTGGAAGAAAACAAAACACTACTTTGCAAAGATCCATATACCCTAATGGTTATATATAAGCAGCATTGTTTTCAGTTTGCAAACTGTCCAAGTTATGGAAGCAACCAAACTGTCCATCAGCAAATGAATGGATAAAGAATATTTGGTAGGACTTCCCTGGTGGTCCAGTGGTTAAGAATCTGCCTTCCAGTGCAGGGGACACAGGTTCGATCCCTGGTTCAGGAAGATTCTACATGCACAGGACAACTAACTCCGTGCCGCACAACTGATGAACCCTAGGCGCTCTAGAGCCCGTGCTCTGCAACAAGAGAAACCTGTGCACTGGAGCTGGAGAGTAACCCCAACTCAAGAAAGCCCTTGTGTGACAGTGAGCACCTAGTGCAGCCAAAAAAAAAGGAAAAAAAATAGAAAAAAAAAAAGAGTGAAATTTTGCCATTTGCAAGAGCTTGCATGGACTTGGAGGGCTTTCTGCTAAATGAAGTAAGTCAGAAAGAGAAACACATGCTGTATAATACCACTTATATGTAGAATTTAGAAAATACAACAAACTAGTAAGTAAAACAGACGAGAAGCTGACTCACAGCTACAGATTATGAATGTGGTTACCAGTGGTAAGCTGGAACGCGTAGGGGGAAAAGGGGATATTATGAAAACATGTGTGAAACTTTTGAAAACTGTAAAGCACTATTGAATTTAAAGAATTTTTCACTCATAAAAACAAATCAAAAGCCTCAAAAAGAGTTGGTTTTTTGAAAAGATTGACAAAATTGACAAACTTTTAGCTAGACTACTAAGGAAGAAAGTTAAGAAGAGTCAAATTATAAAATCCAGGATGAAAGAAGGGATATTACTATTGACCTTACAGAACTAAAAAGGATTATGACGGATACTGTGAACAACTATATGCCAAAATATTGGATAATTTAGATGAAACAGGCAAGTTCTAGAAAGATACAGTCTTCTGAAACTGAGTCAAGAAGAAATCGAAAATGCATAAACAAGTAAGAACTCTTGTGTTTCAAAGAACACCATTAAGAAACTGAAAAGAGAGCTGAACACAATAGAAAGAAATCTTTGCAAGTCATGCCTCTGATAGGATACTTGTACACAGAATAGCAGACTCCTGGGACTCAATAATAAACAGGCAGATACAGGGCGCTGAGCACCTTGACAGTGATTTGCCCGGGTTACTGTGGTGGCATACAGAAAGGACTCAGTGTTCTGGGAGAGGAGGCGCTGAGGGGTGATCCTGGGAGAAAGAGAAGGTTTCTTAGGAAAGGTGATGCCTCGGGTCAGTCTCGGAGAATAAGGAGGCTTTGTCCTGCGGAAGACAGTGAAAGGCGCTCCAGGCAGAGGAGCGGAACGCGCAGAGCGTGGGGTGAGTGGGATGAAGTGTGTTGCTTCTGCCTAACTGTAAGGCGTGACCTGTCCTGAGTACAGGAGATGTTTCGGGGCACACCAAGCACAGCTCTTTCTCTGCAGCACCGTTATGAATTTCATTGACCAGGTTGTAAACTGGTCCTGCCTAGAAGACAGACTAGCACTTATTCTCCTGTACAAACAGTAAGAGCCTCAGTTACTTAAGTGGCTGGATAGAACAATAAATGCTTACTCCCCAAAGGGCACAGTGATTTTAGAATGCACCTTTGGGAACTTTCTCTGTTGGGCTCCTTATCCTTCCTTTTTAGAAATTAGAGATGGCAAGAATTCTTTTTTTTTTTTTTTAATGAAAAAAAAAAACTTAATGACATACTTCAGGAAAGTATATCATCACCCCCTCAGCACTATGGGAAATGGAACTCAGGAAGATCTTTGCCCCAAAGCCAAGAAGCAAATCAAAAGGAGTTGAGGTTTGGGGCTGGGGACTCTAGGTAGAGAGTTGGCCAGGGTATATGCAATTTTCTTTTAGCCCTGTCTTGTAAAAAATCAATGTCATATTTGAAAATAACTAGAAGGGTCTTCTCTGGCACCCCAGTGATTAAGACTCCTGGCTCCCAATGCTGGGGATCTAGGATTTGATCCCTGGGGGTCAGGGAACTAGATCCCACATGTTGCAGCTAAGACTCTGCAAGCCACAAGTATTAATACAAGCTCCTACGTGCCATAACAGAGACTCCTCACAGCCAAATACATAAATAAAATATTAAAAAAGAAAATAGGAAAACAAACAACATAAATAGATCGCGTGCATGTGTGTGTGTGTTGCGGAGTTGTAGGGGCATATTTATCTGGATCTTATATGAGCATAGGCATTTTGCAGGAGAGTGATTCTGCATGATCCCAGGGGTAGATTGTTGAATCAGATCCTACAGGAGAACTGGTAGTCTGAATACACATTCTCTCTGGCAGCAGCATCTTAAAAAAAAAATTGAAATTACTTTAAAAATAAAGGCCATTTTATTTTGTTATCCTGATGTATTTACCATCTTTGGGGGTTACAGATGTCCTTTCAGTGTCTGAAATAGAATGTGTGTTTGTTGCTTCCCAGCTTTGTGTGGTGTCCCTGGCATTATTTAGAACTCTCATCGGTTTACATTGTGAAGATGTGATGTTACAACTAATTCTAAGGTGAGTTGCCACCTTTTGTTTCCTTTAAAGAACAACCCTACACTATTGCTATTTATTTTCCTTTGGTAATATGAGCTAAGTAAGGGCCATGCTTCTAAGAAAGAAAATAAGAAGATCAGCTTAATTTCTGCTTTATTGCCCAAGGTTAAAAGTATTTAGGGGGGCAAAAGCATTATATTTTACATGTGTGCCTGGAAAAAATAAATAGAATGTTTGGAAACTTTCAGAAATATTATGAAAGCTCTTCTGGTCTGTAACTGACTGTCTTTCTCCCAAAGTACATTTTTAGGAGGCTTACGTTATTGAGAACAACTTTTCTCAATATGAAATGCTGTTCAGTTCAGTTCAGTTCAGTTCAGTCGCTCAGTCGTGTCCGCCTCTTAGCAACCCCATGAACCACAACACGAAAGGCCTCCCTGTCTATCACCAACTCCTGGAGTTCACTCAGACTCATGTCCATCGAGTCGGTGATGCCATCCAGCCACCTCATTCTCTGTCGTCCCCGTCTCCTCCTACCCCCAATCGCTCCCAGCATCAGAGTCTTTTCCAGTGAGTCAACTCGTCGCATGAGGTGGCCAAAGTATTGGAGTTTCAGCTTTAGCATCAGTCCTTCCAATGAACACCCAGGACTGATTTCCTTTAGGATGGACTGGTTGGATCTCCTTGCAGTCCAAGGGACTCTCAAGAGTCTTCTCCAGCACCACAGTTCAAAAGCATCAATTCTTCGGCGATCAGCTTTCTTCACAGTCCAACTCTCACATCTATACATGACCACCGGAAAAACCATAGCCTTGACTAGACGGACCTTGGTTGGCAAAGTGATGTCTCTGCTTTTTAATATGCTATCTAGGCTGGTCATAACTTTCCTTCCAAGGAGTAAGCGTCTTTTAATTTCATGGCTGCAATCAGCATCTGCAGTGATTTTGGAGCCCCAAAAAATAAAGTCTGACACGGTTTCCACTGTTTTCCCATCTATTTCCCATGAAGTGATGGGACCAGATGCCATGATCTTCGTTTTCTGAATGTTGAGCTTCAACCAACCTTTTCACTCTCCTCTTTTACTTTCATCAAGAGGCCTTTGAGTTCCTCTTCACTTTCTGCCATAAGGGTGGTGTCATCTGCATATCTGAGGTTATTGATATTTCTCCCGGCAATCTTGATTCCAGCTTGTGCTTCTTCCAGCCCAGCGTTCCTCATACATCATGAAATGCTGTTGGTGTATAGAAATTATTCCATGACTTTTGCTTTAGTAATGGTATGGCTACAGTGCTCACTGCCTGACTTGCGAGTATTTTTCAATTAAATTTGGTAAATATTTAATGAGTACTTCCTGTGTACAGTTCAGAAGGGCGTGGGTGGAGGGACGAACTGAAAAGGACATCTGTGTACACAGTGCAGAAAAGGTCTGTCCTTCAGATGTCCAGGTGGGAATGCTGTCATGAAGGGGCTGGGATCTGAAGACGGACATCCGGGGTCAAAGTGGACTGCCAGCAAGACGACATCAGTTTGTTCATCGGGCAGGAGACTCAGGGACACCGAATCCTGCCCCAGCCCAGCCTGGCCTCTCAGGGCCCCCAAGAGGAGCACCTGCCTTTGTGAAGGCAGAGAGTTGACGAGGGCCTGTGCTCCCACACTCCCCTCCGTGGTCTGGACGCAGTAAGGAGAGAGCCGACCAGCTCACTGGGCGCCTGCTCCACCTCCACCTTCCATAGACCCTGCTGCTGACCCCTGCTGGGACAGAGGGTGCTGAGAGCAAGATGAGAGGGAGACCTGGGCTGCCCCTGCTCCCCACTGCGGTTTAGACACGGTGTGAGCAGGATTGCTGAGGAGCTGGTGTGCCAAGAGGAGTCTGGCCCTGGAGAAGTTTCAGGGAATGGCCAAGCATGGTCCTGGGAACAGCAGCAGAGACGTCATCCAGGAACTCGTGAAAACACATTTGCTCGGCCATCTTCTCCCAGACAAGCTGAATCAGGAACTGGTGGTGGGTGGGGCCTGGCAAGCTGTGTTTTGTTTAGCTCCAGGGGGTTCTGATGCCAGGCTAAGTTTGAGAACTACTGGTTTGAGGAAGGTGCAGTGTAGACGTGTCATCCTGCAGAAGGAGCGATAGAAGCGCCACAGGGGGAGTCAGTGACGGCCTGGTGATGGAGGCCTTGCAGAGTCCCTGTTTTATCGGAGAAATCACCTATTAATTTTGGACTTTTGGCAGGCTTAGATCAGGCCATCAGTAACTAATCTTAGGGCCTTAGCAAAGGACAAATCTGCTGCTAAGTACATACCCTGGGTCGTTCAGGAGAGCATTAGTTTTCTGTCCTAAAAGGGTTACATCCGCTCCGCATCAGGTCTCTCCTGATGTGACAGTGCATTAGCGGCGTCTGGATGAAATCCGTCAGAGCAGCTTGTTAAAGCCTTTTTGTTTAGTGTCAAAGCCAGACTTCGCTTCCAACTAGGGTAAATCCTGGTTATATTTAAACGTTAGATTCTTGAATGCCGCTTCTTTGACAGCAGGGAAGGCAGCTGTCCTCTGCAGTGGGCCTGGAAGCCTGGCCCCACACCCCAGCCCTGGTCACGGGGAGGCTGAGCCGGGGGGCAGACGCTTCTGCACAGTGGCGTCGTCTCCTCACAGGGCGGCGCTCGCGGTAAAAACTGTCCTCAGAGGTCGTATTCGTCAGAGCTTCTTTTGAGAGCAGATCTGTCCCTTACGAAGGTGAAGGAATCAGCTCTTGATTGAAATGCACGTCCAAGTCAGTGCTTGGCATTTCCAGGGTGAGTGAGGGCCTGTTGTTGCCCAGGAAAGTGGGTGGTTGCAGGTGCTGGATGGAGTCATGGAGAAAGAGCTGGCTGTAGCCTCTGACCCCAGCGCTCCCAGCCTAAGTTTCTTCTTTGTTTCCTTATTGAGGAGGAAGATGAGAATATAATAGTAGTTGCCCTTTCTTTACTACTTTCTGTGTTTCTGCTTCTGCCACGTTGCCTGGGGGATCTGAGAAGAACGAGTTGGGGACTGATGTAGAGGTCAACTCGTGGTAGACACGCAGGAAACCCCTGCTTCCTGTCTTTGTTACCTGAGCAGCTGATCCACCTCCCACCCCCCCGTCCCCATTTAACAAGTACTTTTCTGGGTTTTTTTAAAACTTTTTATTTTGTATTAGAGTATAGTTGATAAACAATGTGATAATTTCAGGCAGAACAAGTATTTTTAATTGTAGTCAAATACACCCAACATTCAAACAACCAAGATCATGGCATCCAGTCCCATCACTTCTTGGCAGATAGATGGGGAAACAATGGAAACACTGAGAGACTTTATTTTCTGGGGCTCCAAAATCACTGCAGATGGTGACTGCAGCCATGAAATTAAAAGACTCTTGCTCCCTGGAAGAAAAGCTATGAAAGCAAAGACATTACTTTGCCAATCAAAGGTCCATCTAGTCAAAGCTATGGTTTTTCCCGTGGTCATGTACGGATGTGAGAGTTGGACTATAAAGAAAGCTGAGTGCTGAAGAATTAATGCTTTTGAACTGTGGTGCTGGAGAAGACTCTTGAGAGTCCCTTGGACAGCAAGGAGATCCAACCAGTCCATCCTAAAGGAAATCAGTCCTGAATATTCATTGGAAGGACTGATGCTGCAGCTGAAGCTCCAGTACTTTGGCCACCTGATGCGAAGAACAGACTCATTAGAAAAGACCCTGATGCTGGGAAAGATTGAGGGCAGGAAGAGAAGGGGACCACAGAGGATGAGATTGTTGGATGGCATCACAGACTCAATGGACATGAGTTTGAGTAAACTCCGGAAGTTGGTGATGGATGGGGAAGCCTGGCGTGCTGC
The DNA here is from genome assembly GCF_049115385.1 of Moschus berezovskii. NCBI lineage: Eukaryota > Metazoa > Chordata > Mammalia > Artiodactyla > Moschidae > Moschus > Moschus berezovskii. Next base: position 8,854,936 of record NC_142478.1, on the reverse strand, counting down.
AGTCCATAGGGTTGCAAAGAGTCGGACACGACTGAGCAGCTGAACGGAGTCAAATACACAGAACCTAACCATACAGTTCAGTGATGTGCATTCACAGTATTGTACAGCCACTGCCACCATCCATCTCCAGAATTGTTCTCACCTCACAAAGAAAACCCCTGCAGTTCCCCTGAAATCCTCCCTGCCTGGCCCCCCGCCCCAGCCCCTGGCAGCCACTATCCTGCCTTCCGTCGCTCTGAATTTGCCTCTTCTCGGCGCCTCATGTAAGTGGACTCACGTAGTATTTGTCTTTTTGTGCCTGATTTATTTCACTTAGCACAGTGTCTTCAAGAGTCTTTCATGTTGTAGCAGGTGTCAGAACTTCCTTCCTTTGGAGACCAGATAATATACCGTTATTTATATCATGTTTTGTTTACTCATTTATCTGTCATTGGACATTTTGTATTGCTTCCCATTTTAGCTGTAATGAATAACCCTGCTACGGCCATAGATATACAGATATGTCTCTTCAAAACCCTGCTTTCACTTCTTCTGTGTAGATATCCAGAAGTGAAGTTGCTGGAGCACACCGTCATTCTGTTTACGTTGTTTTTTCTGTAGTAGCTGCACATGTTACAAGTCCACTAACGGTGCCCAGCGTTCTGGTTGCTCCATATCCTTGCCGATACTTATCATTTTCTGTTAAACTAAAAACTTTTCATTGAGAAATTTATTTTCATTTGTTTGGCTGCACTGAGTCTTAGCTGTGGCACACAGGCTTCGCTGCCCTGTGGCCTGTGGGATCTCAGTTCCTTTACCGGGGATCAAACCCGAGTCCCCTGCCCTGGAAGCAGATTCTCGACTGGACCACCAGGGAAGTCCCCTAAAAATGGGATTTTGGCCATCAAGTAAAAATGACAGGTGGATTTAAAGAACCAGCTGGGGCCTTTAGAAGTGGAAACTGTGATTATTAAAATGAAAAACTGAGTGTTTAGTGTAGACAACATTTAAGATACAGATGAAGAGAGAATTAATGTGATTGAAAAAGTTACTACTAAGTTTGCAGCAGAAAGAGATAAGGAGATTTACAGTTGTGAGAGCAAGGCTGTGAACAGTGGTGGCTGGAATGATAAGGTGTGTATCCAGTTAGGTCCCTCTAGTCAAAGCTGAGTCATGTATGGATGTGAGATTTGGACCATAAAGAACGCTGACTGCCGAAGAATTGATGCTTTTGAACTGTGGTATTGGAGAAGGCTCTTTGAGAGTCTTGAACTGCAAGAAGATCAAACCAGTCAGTCCTAAAGGAAATCAGTCCTGAATTGGAAGAACTGATGCTGAAGCTGAAACTCCAGTACTTTAACCACCTGATGTGAAGGACTAACTCTTTGGAAAAGACCCTGATGCTGGGAAAGACTGAAGGCAGGAGAAGGAGATGACAGAGGATGAGATGGTTGGATGGCATCATTGACTCGATGGATATGAGTTTGAGCAACCTTAGGGAGTTGGTGATGGACAGGGAAGCCTGGTGTGCTGCAGTCTATAGGGTGTCAAGGAGTTGGACACAACTGAGCGACTGAACTGAACTGAGTCCCTCTTATCGTTGGTTCTGTTTTCCAAGGTTTCAGTTACCTATGGTCAACTGTGGTTCAGAAATATTAAGTGGAAACTTCTGGAAATAAACAGTTCATAGGTTTTAGATTGTGTGCTGTTCTGAGAAGTGTGATGGAATCTCAGGCCTCCCCTCCCAGGATCCCCAGTTATCAACAGAGTCTGCCCTGATATCCAGCCATCAACATCTTCATGGCTCAGTGATCCGGGATCACCTTAAGTATATGTTCATCCTTTGTATTATGTCAGAAGGTCAGTAGCAGCCTGAGCCTATGCACAAGGCTGACATTATTCACCTCACTTCATGCCATGATGTAGGGGTTTCATCATCTCAGATCATCACAAGAAGGGTGAGTACAGCCCAGTAAGATACTTTGAGAGACAGACTGCATTCACATAACCTTCATTATGGTACATTGATACAGTTGTTATATTTTATTACTGGGTACTCCAAAAATGGATCCATGAGCCAAAATGTTGTGTATTCTAGGGTGAAAACTGAATAGGCTAGACCATATTATCACGAGATAAATGAGCTGGTTATGATTTTTTGTCATTCTGCAGTACCATTTTGTAAATTAAAATATTGATGTTATCATGTCTGTCCATTTTCTAACACTAAAACTTTTCTAAAGTTGGGGAAAAATAGCTATTACTAGCTGTTGTTGTTATTCTCTTCATGAGCTTAATCTATAAATTAAACTTTATCATAGGTTTGTATGTATAGAAAAAAGCATAGTATTTGTAGGGTTCAGTACTACCCACTGTTTCAGGCGTCACTGGGGGTCTGGGAGTATATCTCTTGCAGATAAGAAGGGCTTACTGTAATGAGAACAATGTCTTGTCTGACTTAGAATCTGTACCAAAAGCAAAGGCAATGAAAAATCCTTATATTTCTAGCCATTTAAGCTTTAAGGGACCCAAAAAATATATTTATAACCTGTCCTTTTTTGTTGTTGCTGCTGTAGTCATTTGAATGTGCATGACAAACTTGTAGATCTGAGAGGCAATAGAGCAGTGATGATTATGTGACTCCTTTTAGTGAGGTTATTTGTTACATGATAAAACAACATCAATTTTTGTTGCAACTCAAACACTCTTTAATTATTGACATTTCAAAGTGATAATCCGTTTGTAACTGATTTTTTTTTTTTAACAAGATATCAGAGTAGTAAGTTGGAATAAGGTACCCCTAGAGAGGCTAGAGGAGAAGGCAATGGCAAGCCACTCCAGTACTCTTGCCTAGAAAATCCCATGGATGGAGGAGCCTGGTAGGCTGCAGTCCATGGGGTCGCTAAGGGTCGGACACAACTGAGCGACTTCACTTTCACTTTTCACTTTCAAGCATTGGAGAAGGAAATGGCAGCCCACTCCAGTGTTCTTGACTAGAGAATCCCAGGGATGGGGGAGCCTGGTGGGCTTCCGTCTATGGGGTCTCACAGAGTCGGACACGACTGAAGTGACTTAGCAGCAGCAGCAGCAGAGAGGCTAGAAAGCATAAGAGAAATTGTCCACCTCGCAGGACGTGACCTGTGATGGGCCAGAGGCAGGCAGGGACTGCTGACACTTACTAGTTTAGGCGCCACTAATTGCTTAGTACCCTGAATGCCATTTCTGAATGTTCTGGTTGGAGCTTCTCTTTCACAAGTGCTGGCCCTTTGGCAGGTTTATGAACTGCAGCACCTTTCGTGTTCAGGTGGAGACTGTTGTGCTCAAAGAGAAGCTGTCTGTTCACTTCAGGAACATTCCCATCTTATGTGAGCATTAGGTTTCTGGAGGAGAGGGGAAAAGAAGCCAACCTAGGGAGCGATGAATAGGAGAAATACGGCCAACGCTTCTTTGAGAAACAAAGGGGCTTTTTGAAAGTCACTCACATTGCTTTTAAGATTTTTGCCTGTCAGTGCATACTGAGGCTGTCATCCTCTCCTAAGAAGCGTCTTGCTTACTTCATCGTACCTGACTGCTCTATTTGTTTTTATTGTCAGTGTAGCAGCAGGCAATGTGTATGCTCTGTTATTGATTGGTTGTCACTGAATTGTTTCAGAAGTGATGATGATTTATTTCAATGAGTGATATCCAATAACATAGAAAATGGACCCAGGGCTGCAGAGGGCTAGGGAGATAATGAAAAATGGGAGGACAATGTAGGAAATATTTTTTTTTCCTGCTGTATTGGGATGGCTTTGAGTAACCTGAGCATCTAAAGACATTTGTTAGTTTCCAATTATGTAATATTTACTGCTTCCTGAACTTAAATAAAATCCCACCCCAGGCAAGTATAGTTGAAATGAAAAGACAGTTTGATGACAGACATCTGTACTAATTTTCCTAAGTGATTTTTCTGCTGTCATCAGCCACTTAGTCTTGATGGTCGACGTTTCGGGAACATCTGAGTTCGTTCTGTTGCTGGTCTCTCTCTGTAACTGAGGGAAGACAGGGTGTGAGTGTGTGGTTCCCCCACGCTTCTCTCTGGGATAGTCCTTCATTATAAAAGCACAGTAGTAGAAGTCCTGCTTTAAATGCAGGGGTGTTATTCATTTGGGTTGATTCTCCAATTTCTAATTGTATAGAACCCTCTCCTTCAACCACTGGGGGATCCCTTTATTTGATTTACTCAGAAGAAAATTTTTAGTTTCTACTGAAAGTGTGTATTTGCAAAGTTGCAAATTCCCAATCACTATTTATTCTAATATAATTCCAAGCTACCCACCGGTGATATTTGGTAAATAGCTCTATTAGGTTTGATCCACTGTTCCTTTTTTTTTTTTTACTTCTTCAAATACAGAGTAGAAATCTATGTATATCAACTTAAGTCATGAAATATGCTTGGTTTGAGCTATAAGCAGTCATCAAGTTCCTGCAGTATATAAAAGCATCAAAGCAGGTTGTTTCTTAAATAATTAATGATGAGAATAAGGATACAATATAAATTCTATATAATGTGAATTTCCCTGGGCCTCTCTCCCTTGTGACGGCAGAAGAGTTCGCATCAGCAACCACAGGACAGGTTTTCCTGGCTCTTACCTGCCCCCCACCCCTTGTCTAGGACCATGGCCCCCTGAGAAGCATCAACTGTCAGTTCTGTGGGAGCCCAGGGGTGGGGTCTTACGCGGGCTCATGCACAAGTCTGTGCTCCAGTGCGGTTGCCACAGGAGCATCTCTGCTGAGCCCTTGATTGGTGCTGCCTCCCTTCCGTCCCTGCTGGGTCCCCGCTCCTGAGAGGGCTCGGGGGTGATGGAGGGCCCGAGGGCTGGATGAGTACAGACTCCCAGTGTGTCCTTGGGGCCAGAACTGTGCAGGCCAGAGAAGGCTTCTCTCCTTTGCATCACTCTTGGTCCACAAAGTGTCTCCTCTCACAGAGATCCTCATGAAAGGAGCTCTTTCATTTTCTGCCTATAGGATCTGTTTCCTCTCCAGTAGGACTCAGGCACACATCCCCAAAGCTGAGCTAAGGATGAGGATAGACCGGGCCCATTTCCCACACTGCCTTCTCCTGTCTTTCCTGTTTGTTCTTAGACCCTTTGAGCTCCATGCACCTGCGCTGGCAAGTCAGTGCTGCTGCGTCAGACATGCGGGGTGTGTCTGCATCTTAGTGATGGGGGTTTGGGCTCAGGTGTCTGTGTGTGTGGTATGCCTGTGAGTGTGGGAGGGGAGACTGCGTCTCCCTTACTTGGCAATCTAGCTAAGGTTTGGGTTGAATGAGGCATAATTTGATTTACTGATTAAAGGTAGTAGCTTTAGTGGTAAAGAACCCACCTGCCAGTGTAGGAAACATAAGAGACATGGGTTTGATCCCTGGTCGGAAAGATTCCTTGGAGGAGGGCATGGTAACCCACTCCAGTATTCTTGCTTGGGGAATCCCATGGACAGAGGAGCCTGGCTACAGTCCATAGGGTCACAAAGAGTCAGACATGACTGAAGTGACTTAGCGCAATTTAAGTATTTATTTATATATCTTTATTTGTATTTATGTTCCTTATTTGATTGCCTGTGGCATGTGGGATTTAGTTCCCTGACCAAAGAATGAATCCAGGCCCCCTGCATTGGGAACCTGGAGTCTTAGCCACTGGAGCACCAGGGAAGTCCTTGACTTATTATTTGAGAACTGGAGGTTCAGTGGCAAGCTTGTCATTTCATGCCACGAACATTATAAAGACCACAGTGTCGTGTGCTATGAAGAGAATGAAATCTCTTTTCCTCCTTGACTCAGGCACTTGCAGCAGGTCAGTCATTAATGCAGACATAGGTTTTCCTCTTGTGGATCCGCAGGAGCTGTGGGAGACAGCTCAATGTTTACTGGCCTCGGGACATACCCTGGAAGTTGTACTTTTATCTTTTTGCTGAATCCTTAATCATCGCTTGTTTTCCTCTGTACTGCCTCTCTCTTGAAAGCTAAATACAGAAACAAAACCATGCAGGTTTATTGAAGGTTGTGGTTGTCCGCCTCAGGGCTCGGGGTCTCTGGAATTGGCTCCCACACAAATGTGGGGCACTTGGCTCTGGCCGTGAGGCTTCCATCCCGTTTGTTCCATCTTTGTTTAAACAAACAGCGTGATCTTTCTCCCTTTTAGAAAAGGAAGCCACTGAAAAGCACTTGATTCCAGCCTCACAGCCTGCCAGTGTGCGCCAGTGTGTCAGAAATGACTGCCCACATTTTCTTGTCTCCAGCTGTGTGATGATCCTGAGAGGCTTTGTCACCCTCTCCCAAAAGTGTTTGGTGTGAAACGGGGCCCCCTGGGCCACTGTGATGTTTGTCCTTTTTCTTCTGAGCCCCTGATATCCGGGGAGAGGAGAAGGTTGAATTAAGTGAGAATGGTCAGTGATTCAATTAGCAGTGAAACCTCCATAAAGCCCCACAATGGCTGGGTTTGGAGAGCCTCCTGTTGGTGGAGGTGCTGGGAGCGAGGTGGCCGGGAAATGACACAGAACCTCCACATCCTCCCTGACCCCTGACCCCCTGCATCTCTCTCTCTGACTGTTCCTGAGTTACATCCTTTCCTAACAAACCAGTGACCCAGTAAGTCATATGTCTCTGAATTCTTTATTTACAAAACAGAGACAGACTCAGAGATTTAGAGAACAAACTTAAGTGGTGAGGGAAAGGGATAGTTAGGGAGTTTGGGATGGACACGTACACATTGCTGTATTTTAAGTGGGTCCATCCTAAAGGAAATCAGTCCTGGGTGTTCATTGGAAGGACTGATGTTGAGGATGAAACTTCAATACCACCTGATGCGAAGAGCTGACTCATTTGAAAAGACCCTGGTGTTGGGAAAGATTGAGGGCAGGAGGAGCAGGGGATGACAGAGGATGAGATGGCTGGATGGCATCACTGACTCAATGGACATGAGTTTGGTGAACTCCGAGAGTTGGTGATGGACAGGGAGGGCTGGCGTGCTACGGTTCATGGGGTCGCAAAGCGTCGAATGTGACTATACTGAACTGAACTGAACCAGCTGGTACCTACTGTATAGCACAGGGCACTCTGCTCAGTGTTACGTAGCAGCTTGGATGGGAGGGGAATTGGGGGAGAATGGACACATGTGTATATCTGGCTGAGTCCCTTTGCTGTCCGCTTGAAACTGTTCACTGGCTGTGCTCCAATATAAAATTAATAAGTTAAACAAAAGCCTCTGGGTTCTGTGCACTGCTCTAGCAAACTGATCAAACCAAGAGGGGGTTGTTGGACCCTCAAGAGCTCAGGTGACAGCCTGGACTTGTGACTGGCATCTGAAATGTGTGTGTGTGTGTGTGTGTGTGTGTGTGTGTGTGTGTGCTGGGAAGTGTTGTAGGACCCAACCCTCACCCCGTGGGCTTCACTGCCATCTCCGAGTAGACAGTGTCAGACTCGAGTTGAACCAAAGGACACCTTTAGTCTGGAGCACTGCTTGCTTGGTGGTGTGGGGACACCCCCACCCTTACATACACCCCCTTCGGAACTGGTGCCAGAACACTGTGGCACAAGATATTCTCATGACCCCATGGGAGAATGTAAGGAGGTTGGCACTCTGACAGGGTCTCTGCCTTTTTGTGCAATTGCTGTCATTCGGTGCCCACTCTGAGCACTGACCGTGGGAGGACTCTTGAAGGAGGTGCTGCTTCTGGAAGCACATCGTGCTGAGAAGACAGACACCAAAATAGTAGTGATTCTGAGAGCAGTGCCTTAGCAGAGGGCCATGAGCATAGTGGAGGGAGAGGGTGTCTCCACCTTGGAGTAGGAAGCCCGGACGCCTTCCTGGAGAAAGTGACACTGAAGTTGGAGTTTTTTAGGATGACAAGGCGGGTGTCTGGCACGGGGAGGGGAAGCATACTGCAGGGAGAGGGTACCACAGAGGTAAAGGCCCGGGGGCACAGAAGGATAGCACATCCATTAAGAGGGGAAGTTTGGCGACGTTAACCTGTGAAGGCCCTTAGATCTGCTGTCAGAAAAAAGAAGCCCTTGACAAGCTTTAAGCTCAGGAGTGAGCCCAGGGGGCTGGTAGGGGGCTGGAGTGGAAGTGCAGAAAGGATGAACCCCCCCAATCACGGGAATGGACCTGCAGACTCTGAACGCGGCCCTTCTTGTCTTCCAGGTATCTGATCCCTTGCAATCACATGATGCTGAGCCAGAGGTGGGCTGTGAAGGAGAGAGACTGTTACTCTGTGTCTGCGGCCAAGCTGCTCGCCCTGACCCCCGTCTGTTGCTCCAGCGGGATCACCCTGACGCTTGGGAACCAGGAGAGGGATTATATTCTCTGGTCAAAGTGCACGCGTGATAGCCCAGGTAGGGGTCTTGCCGACCTGCATCCCTGATCCTTTAAGCGATAGAAATTGACAAGAGGCCAGGGGAGGAATTCAGGCAAGGCTTTCCCCGGGCCTCTTGCTGCAGCCCAAGAACAAGAAACAGATCCCCTTGCTTGCTCCCCAAGCCGGGGTCACGCTGGTCCCTTAAATAGGGTGAGGATGAAGGTGGGGGTGAGCCGATAGGTGGGGTGAGCCGATAGGTGGGCTCAGCGGGGCGGCTTAGGTGGTCTGCCGGCCCCCTTGGTGGTGCTGTGTGCGGGATCATGCTCAGCGCCCTGCTTTTGCTTCTGCCAGCGCAGGAGTGGCAGTTCAGTTCTGGCCTTTCTGTGTGCTGTTTTTCATAATTTGCCCCGTCTGTGCATGCATGCAGTTATTTTTAGTTCCTCATAGCTTCTGTGTATTCTGTTGCTGGAGGGGAGGAGGAGATGCACGTCCAGGTGTGAGCACTGAAGCACAGGGTCCCGGGTCCCAGCCTGCCAGGCAGCCCTCTCTAATCTCTATAAACAGAGGATACCAGATTCCATCTCTGCTTGGATGTGTGTTTCTCGGTAGACAGGGGATGCTGCAGTGAGTCCTGTTTCTTTTATGACTGACTAGCTAGGGGTATTGCCTTTTCTGCTTCTTAAAGTTGTAATAAATATTCACTGACGTGCCCAGCTCTCACCCAGTCAGCCCCCCAGGCCTCAGTTTTCACTAGGCTTTCTAGCAGCATCCTCAGTGTACAGGTATGAGATGTGTTGCATTCGCACGTCTTTTTAAACAGCGTGGGGCCGGGGGTTGGCTATAGCTAAGGGGGAGTTAGCGCTCATTTTAGATGATGGAGACACTTGAACGAAATAAGGAGAAGGGTTGACATGAGATGGCCTTGACCTGGGGAGGTAGGGAGTAGGACTTGTGGCTTGACCTGAGGCTCTGCCACCGGCTCTCGGGGGATCTTTGTCTCTGAGCCTCAATTTCTTCATCTGTAAATGGAGAAAACAGTGTCTCCACATAGGCTCGTGAGGATTAAATTCGACAGCACCGATAAAGTGCCTGGGGTAGATGTTTTAAAAAATGGTAGCATTTGTGTTTGCCCTTGTCTGGGTCCATTTTTTTCCTAATGGAAATGTAAACTTCAATGCAGATGTTTGCATAGCTATTTCAGTTACATGGTTGAGAGCTTCTAATATCAAAGGTAGTCAGTGTATCATTCTTAGGTTAAAGGGGCTATTTTGGTAATGAATATGAAAATTTATTGCAAGACACTACTTGGAACGTAAAACTCCCAGTAATTCTCAGGATGGCAGAATGAATTAACAGGCTTTTCAAAAAACCCAGGGTTTTCTAGAGAAAATCTGTTTTCCAAGTTCACGGATTACATAGGCTTTCTACTTTAGAGTCAAAACAAAAATCTTTTTAATTATTACCTGCTCTATGGCAGGTGCCATATTGGAAATATTACTTCACTTAATCCTCCCAACAGCTTGAGAGGTTGCATCATTGGCTCACATTTCTCTAACACCCAGTAACAGACTTCCACTGGCGATGGCCAGGTTGGTTTTGTATCTCCTATGAGGGTAGAGTTTCTGGTTTTATTTTTTCCTCCTAAAACTGTAACCGTTTTTTGTTCTTTGAGAATCCTGGTCAGAAGTCTTTAGAACCACAGTGGCTGGGGGGACAGGGTCTCGGCGGCCCCGCAGGGTCGCACCCGTTCTGACTCGTGTGTCTCCTGGGGCAGGGCCCACAGAGCAGCCGCTCCCCGAGGCCTTCCCGCCGTCGGCCTGCATCGTGGAGTATGGCAAAGCCCTGGACATCAGCTACCTGCAGTACCTCTGGGAGGCCCACAGCAACATCCTCCGCTGCATGCAGGACTGCCGCGTGTGGTCCGCCCTGTATGATGGAGACTCCCCTGACCCCGAGGCATTCTGCCTGGGCCCGCCCAAGGAGAGGGCCCGCGGCACCACCTCCCCTGTGCTCTGGCCTCCGCAGCAGGTGCCCGGGATGACCGGGCCCCTGCTGGCTCCCGGGAAGGAGAAGAGCCACACGGAGCTGGAGTGGGATGACAGCTATGACACCGGGATCTCCTCGGGAACCGGCGGGGGCTCCCCCGGGCCATATGAGGATGCCGAGAATGCCAGCCCCCCGGCCCCCGTGGACCCCCCCAAACACATCCAGGAGATGAAGAAGAATGCCATCCTGCTCTTCAAAGGGGCTTACATCGAAGAGTCTGACTTCCAGGACGATGTGATGGTGTACAGGCTGTGTGCGGAGAAGGATGCTGAAGACACACGTGGTTCACAGGAGGACTCCGTGGGGCCCCCAGCCCAGACCCAGGTCCAGGGTGGCCCCCTGAACAACGGCCCCCTGCCTGGCCCTGAGCCAGAGACGGATTCAGAGGAGGAACAGAGCAGGGACGACTCGGCCGCGCTTCACAGTGTGTCCAGGGACCCAGCACCAGCGAACGAGCCTGAGGTCACCCCGGAACCAACCCCCGAGTCAGCAGCCCCCAGCCCCGAGGCGGAGCCCGGTGCCCAGCCAGCAGCGGCGGGCCCCGAGGGTGACGACTTCATGGCCCAGTACGACCAGATCATTAAAGAGCTGGGTTCCAGCACCGAGGGCCTGCTGGAGCGGGATCTCTCCTCACCAGACACCCTGCTGGTCACAAAGGAGCCGGAGGGGGAGACAGACGAGCGCCACGGGGGAGAGGAGGAGGGGACGACAGACCCAGAGGATGACGACGACTTTGACTCTTTCACAGCTGAGGCCCCGCCGCCAGAGGCCCCGCCGTCCCCGTTCGGAGCGCGAGGTGACGCCGCCGTTGCCAGTCACCGTCCTGCAAGGACGCAGAGCACCCCGTTCACAGGTGACGCCCTCAGATTGCTTTGTGGTTTCTGCTTTTGAAAGCACTTGTACGTATTGCATCAGAGGAGTGAGGTAGGCGCAGGTAAGGAGCCTTATCAGTTTACCTACCAGAGGGGTGGACGTGTTTTTGTAAGGAGCGGGGAGGGGTGGTTTCATTTTTCTCTTCTTTTATCATCTTGCAATGATTGTCTTTTTCCCCGCCCGACCCCCCACCCCAAGCAAATTAGAGGTTATATTTTGCCATTGAGTAACTTCTCTTGAGAGGCCAGTAGGACTCACTCAACCACACAAGAAGTCTAGTCTCATTATTTAATAGCCTCATTTCTTCTTTTTTGGTGTTCAGTCACTAAGTTGTGCCTGACTCTTTGCGACCCCATGGCCCGCAGCAGACCAGGCTTCCCTGTCCTCCACTATCTCCTGGAGTTTGCTCAAACTCATGTCCATTGAGTCAGTGATGCCATCCAACCATCTCATCCTCTGTTATCCCCTTCTCCGCCTCTAGTCTTAATTTATTTTTCTCCTTAGCATTTGTTTTTATATGTTTTATATGTTAATTGTTTTAAAAAACGATTTTGATTTCCTCCACTGGCTTGTGAGCTTCATGAGGGTGCAGTCATTGGCTTGGTCTCTGCGCTGACTAGTCCTGAGCAGTGGGCAGAGCATAGAGCAGGTGCTCAGAATACCCCTGAATCAGTGTGGCTGTATACAGACAGCACAGGCCATTGGAGTTAGTCACGCCTTTGCCTGGGAACTCATTTCAGTTAATCACAAAATCTTCATCCAAACACGAGTAGAGTAGATCCACATAAGCGCGCCACTCTAATAAAAGAATGGGTGTGTTCCAGTGATAGACCCTTAATGGTGGGCAGAAATCATGGAAGAGGCAAAGGGCTAGGATGGCGTATCAGGCAAGTGACTTGAGGTGAGGAATTATGGTAGAATTATTATTATTAAATTATTAGCCCAGTAAAATTATTACCAAAGTCAGATTTGGCTACTCACTGGTTAAAAGCTAATACTTGAGAGACACGTGTTGGTAGGAAAAGAAAGACTGCTTTATTCAGGAGGCTGGCAGCCTGGGGAGAAGGTGGACTCATGTCCAAAAGCCAACTCCCCACTGCTGATCGGGGGGAAGAGCTTTCAGAGGCGGGCTTCGGGTGTGCACAGGTGGAGGGAGGGGGCTACATGCAGAACAGGCACTGCCAGCCCTGACAGTCAACTTGAAATTCGTCTTGCAGTAGTCTGACCAGCATCGTCTAGGTTGTTTTCAGTACAGTTAATCTGCAGTTCCAGGGTTGGTTTGTCCCTATTACTTTGAGACCAGTTCTCAGAATTGTGGCAGCTTAGGTCATGGCCAGAGTCTGGTCATCCTGTGGTTAACTTTTTCTATCTGGTGGGGGTTTGAAGAACAGCTGCAAAACATCTGCAAAACAGCTCATAGGACATCGCTTAGAATGTCATCTCTAGCCTTTGAAGAGGAACTAAAGGTCCTTGATTTTGTTTAATAGCTAGAGTACTATTATTATTTTGTCTCGCTTGACTATTTTCCTTTGCTTTTGTAGTTTTCTGATTAAAGTTTTTCTTTGGCTAAAGTTTCTCTGCAGACAAGAGGCACGCAGGAGACATGGGGGAGGTCTGTCCTGGGAAGGGCCCACAGGGTCCTGCTCCTTTACAGTCTGAACCTGGAAATCATGGCACAGAGGGAGGTTCCTCAGGCTTGGGGGCAGCTGAGGTAGGACCCCTGAAAGGTCCAGTTAGAGGAGAGGGTCCTGAAGCAGCCAGCATCCCAGCGGGACAGACAGGCCTGGGAGTCAGGCCTGTGGGGACTCCTGACTCTGGCACTTCAGCCAAGTGGCCTTGGTGTCCCAACCCTGGGACAACTAAATGTGATCCTGGGGGTGGAGGGTGGGCTGTGGCATTGCTGTCTCCACAGGCAGCCCCCAGCAGCCTCAGCTGAGGCGCATCCTTCCCCAGCCAGGAGGGGACGGCTTGGTGGGGAAGGACCACGCCCCCTTGCCGCCTGCTTGGATCCCAAATTACACGCAGTCACAGCATCTTCGGGTCCAGCCAGGTTGGCTGACATGATCTCAGCGTGCTCTTCCACCTCCTCCAACATTTCTTCATCTATTTACTGACGGCTGAATATTTGTTTAAACAGGGAAGGCTGTTTTAATTCCACAATTAAAAGGCTTGAAGTTCTAGCTGAGATAACATTTCAGGGTAAATGGGTTTTAATTAAAATTCAGTCAATCAATCATAAGTAAAATGGATTAGATAATCTGGCTTTCCCAGTTGGTGAGGGGAGGGTGGGGAGCATGAGGGCCCTGACCCACTGAGCGCGAGGCCGAGTTTGGTGGGAGCAAGGCCCGAGCCAACACCAGCTCTGCCCTCCGGGTGCCCCGTTCACTCTCTTCAGCAGGACTTCCAAGTTTGTCTGCTGTGTTCTCCAGGACAGCAGGACCACCCACTGCTAGTGAAGCCTGTTCTTTAGAATACTAGCCTTCTTACAAAGGAGCTTCACCCCTGGGCACTAAGCAAATTGAGGAAACAAAGTATTGTTGTTGTTCCGCTGCTCAGTTGTGTCCAACTCTTTGCGACCCCATGGATTGCAACACACCAGGCTTCCCTGTCCTTCACCATCTCCTGGAGTTTGCTCAGACTCATGTCCATTAGTCAGTGATGCCATCCAACCGTCTCATCCTCTGTCGTCCCCTTCTCCTCCTGCCCTCAATCTTTCCCAGCACCATGGTCTTTCCAGTGAGTGGGCTCTTCAAATCAGGTGGCCAAAGTATTGGAGTTTCAGCTTTAGCATCAGTCCTTCCATGAATACCCAGTACTGATTTCCTTTAAGATTGACTGGTTTGATCTCCTTGCAGTCCAAGGGACTCTCAAGAGTCTCTTCCAGCACTATAGTTAGAAAGCATCAATTCTTCAGTGCTCAGCCTTCTTTATGGTCCAACTCTTAACCCATACATGACTACTGGAAAAACCATAGTTTGACTAGATGGACCTTTGTCGGCAAAGTAGTGTCTCTGCTTTTTAACATACTATCAAGGATGTCATACCTTTTCTTCCCAGGAGCAAGCGTCTTTTGGTTTCATGGCTGCAGTCACTGACTGCAGTGATTTTGGAGCCCCCCAAAAAAAAAAAAAAAAAAATTTGGAGTCTGCCACTGTTGCCATTATTTCTCCATCCATTTGCCATGAAGTGATGGGACTGGATGTCATGATCTTAGTTTTTTGAATGAGTTTTAAGCCAGCTTTTTCACCCTCCTCTTTCACTTTCATCAAGAGGCTCTTTAATTCCTCTTTGCTTTCTGCCATAAGGGTGGTGTCATCTGTGTATCTGATTATTGATACTTCTCCTGATAATCTTGATTCCAGCTTGTGCTTCATCCAGCCTGACATTTCACACAATGTACTCTCCATAGAAGTTAAATAAGCTGGGTGACAATACACAGCCTTGATGTACTCCTTTCTCAATTTTGAACCAGTCCGTTGTTCCACGTCCAGTTCTAACTGTTGCTTTTTGATCTGCATATAGGTTTCTCAGGAGGCAGGTGAGGTGGTCTGGTAGTCCCATCTCTTGAATAATTTTCTGCAGTTGTGATCCACACAGTTAGCTTAGGACAAAAAAAAAATCTAATACATCACATATTAAATAACATCAATATTTTGAATATGATACACCTGAAAATCAACAAACCATAATCTGAGATTTGGATACATATAGGTAATTTTAACTAAAACCTCGCCTGTTTCCTCCTTTGAACCTTGTACAGCTTCTTTTCTCTCTCCATGTATGTGAACTTTGTCATGTCCAAAACTTCTAAGTTTGTTCTGTAGCATTTGGTTTAACTTCCCTCTGTCCACGGAGGGCTTCCTTGGTGGCTCAGTGGTAAAGAATCTGCCTGCAATACGGAGCCACAGGTGATATGGGTTCAATCCCTGGCTTGGGAAGATCTCCTGGAGGAGGAAATGGCAACTCACTCCAGTACTCTTGCCTGGAGAATCCCATGGGCAGAGGAGCCTGAGAGCTACAGTCCATGGGGTCATAAGAAGTCGGACATGACTGAAGTGACTTACCATGCACTCTCCATGGAATCCTAATGTCTGCAGAAATGGATTTACTGTTCAGCTAAATCAAAGCATTCCATTGCATTTATCTAATTTATTTTATTTATTCACGCATTCAGCAATCTTTTATCAATCCCCTGAGACTCTGTGCTAAGGACACAGAAATGAAGGGATTTGTAGACTTTCAGAGGAGACATCAGCAAAGAACTGTATGCTCTTCGTGAGAAATGTATTATTAGTCATAGTATCTGAATCCTATGGGGGCCCAGTGCGGGGAGTGGGAAAGGCTTCACAGAGGGGGGCCGTAGAGAAAAGAAGCTTCTGGGTACAATCACCTGAGAACAATAGTCAGGCAGGGGAAACAGCAGGTGAAGAGAAAGAGCCTGCCACCACATGGGGGTGACAAGGCCTGGATCTCGGGAGTAGAGAGGAAGCCATGAGACTGGTGTACGCTGACTCAGGGAGCCCGCAGGCCACGCTGAGGAGTGGGGGCTTGTGCTCCAGGCCCTGAAGACTCCCCGTCAGAGTGGGTGAGTGATGTGACCAGATTCCTGTTTGGAAAGGCCAGTCTTGAAGGCTGTGGAGAGAGCCCTGGAGTGAGGAGAGGCTGGTGCCAGGAAGATCCAACTAAGAGACTTGTCATTGCATCTGGATTCAGGATGCAGGAGTGATAGTGTCTGCAGGAGCATTTTCACAGCTGTGGTCCCACGGTGGGCCAAGATGCGCACACAGAGATGCTCACTGCAGCGTTCCTTATAATAGAAGTCACCCACGCGGCCACCAGTAGGGGGCTGTTTTGCTCATGTCACACCCATGGCAACCGGGTGTCTTGTGAATGAACAAGATGGCTCTGTGCATGGTGATACGGCATCGTCTCTGGGGGAGACACTGCAGTGCAGAAACGAGAGGCTGAACAGTGTGTAGACAGTATTGTCATTTTATCATTTGTTTCAAAAAAGCACCAGGAGGTAGACACACACAGACACACACACATACTCTCACTCACCCTGGGAAGCAGGACAGTGTGTTGGTTAAGAGTATTGACACTGGAAACAGGTGGCCTGAATGAAAATTGTGACTCTGTTTACTCATTCTGCATCACCTTTGGTGGTGGTGGTTTAGCTGCTAAGTTGTGTCCAAGTCTTGCGACCCCGTGGACTGCAGCCTGGGGATAACTACTGGGTTGGCTAAAAAGTTCGATTGGGTCACATCTTATGGAAAAACCCAGGTGAACTTTTTTGGCTAACTCAACAATAAACACACTTTGTAGGGTTGTTGTGAATATTTAAGTAAGTCAATACATGAAGAGTGCTTACAACACTGCCTGGCACGTAATAAGTGATGAATGTTTTTAATGATAACTCAATTATTATAGTTTATTATGTACATGAAACATTGCTGGAAGAATGCACTTGGATCTGTTAACAGGAGTTGCCTCTGCCAGGAGGCCTATTCTTTATTTTATACCCGTGTACTCTCAGAAGAAGAAATATTTTAAATCATTTTAGTCTTCATTAAGATAGAAAAACTGTTGCTGAACAGCAGACAAGTGAGGAGACTGACCTCAGGCAGTGCTGGCAGCAGGGTGGAGGTGATGGTCTGCGTTCGGGAGGTGGTTCCCAGGTGGGAGCTGAGGCTCAGAGTGATGGTGGCGCCTCTTGGAGTTAGAACCTCCAGCAGGGTGGGGTTCACTGAAGCAGGGGAGGAGGGCCTGAGGGGAGAGAAGGGAATGGCGTAGCATTCGTTGTTCTGAAAATTCTGTATTTTATGGGGTTGGGGTTAGTCTGTCTTCCTAGAAGGGGAAAAAATGCAGCCTCATTCCCACACACCCGTGTGGCTTTCTGAACCGTAACCAAGTTTTCTCATTTTCAGCTGCTTGCCCGTTTCCCCTTCCTCCTGCACTTCACTCAGGAGGTTTTTTTAAAAGTGCTAGAATCAATGAAGAATGAAACAGGAACTTGAAAAGATTTAATATATGTTTCTTATTGCACATGCCTAAGAGCATTCCCTGGTGACTCAGAGGTTAAAGCGTCTGCCTGGAATTCGGGAGACCCGGGTTCAATCCCTGGGTTGGGAAGATCCCCTGGAGAAGGCAATGGCACCCACTCCAGTATTCTTGCCTGGAGAATCCCATGGACGGAGGAGCCTGGTAGGCTACAGTCCACGGGGTTGCAGAGTCGGACACGACTGAGCGACTTCACTTCAAGAAACTGTAATGAATGGGGTTAGTGGATTATAATGACAGTCTGCTGACCTTGACCTGACAGTGAGACAGTGATGGCGCGGACTCTCCCGGGCGTGGTGGCAGGCTGGGGTTTCCCCCCTGACGGTAGTGCTGGACGGTGGGCCGTCACTGCTGCCACCGCACCATGCGGCTTTTGCGTTTGCAGGATGGCCGGGACGTTGAGGGCTCTCATTAAGGAGATGGTTTTCATGAGCTGAGTTTTGGCTGCGCTGGGTCTTTGCTGCTGCGCAGGCTTTCTCTCGTTGCAGTGAGCAGGACTGCTCTTCCTTGTGGCACAGGCTTCTCATTGCGGTGGCTCCTCTTGTTTTGGAGCGCCGGCTCTAGGCACGTGGGCTCCAGTAGTTGCAGCCTGTATTGTGGTTCCCGAGCTCGAGAGCACAGGCTCAGCTGCCCTGTAGCATGTAGGATCTTCCCGGACCAAGGGTCAAACACGTGTCCTCTGGGTTTACCCTCTTCCACTACGAAGGCTTCTGAATGAAGCATCTTGTGATGAAGTATGTCTTGTTAAACTCGTATTAATGTTGGCGAAATCTTCATGAGGCTCGTTTATTCATGGCTTGTAGATTTCTATTCACTGTACCCCTAGGGAAGTCCAAGGAAAGAAATATGTTTTATAGGAGACTCTTCGCACCCAAGTATCACCTGAGCCATTTGTCTCTGTCCCTCTGGAAGGAAACAGATGCTGAGTCCCAGGGACGGCAGGGGAGCGGGGTCGGTTTGGGCGTGAGCCCCAGTCGGGGTCAGGGAGTGAGGACAGCAGCCTTCCCCTGGCAGGTGTGCCTGGAAGACTAGAATTAAGTAAAGCTGCTGGTGACATTTTGGGGGTTCCTGGTGGAACCCAGTCAAGTTGCTGTCACAGTGGTCTTGCAGTCCAGAGTTTCTGAATGTGTTTGGCAGCCTCTCCCAGCTTTGTTTTGTAAGCAGGGACTCTCTGTTCGAAGAATTCATTGACCTCCCTGTGTCATGAGAAGCGGCTCAGGAGCTCTGCCCCTCCCAGGGAAGGGGCAGCTGGGGCCAGTCTTGACACACAGGCGGAAGCTGTCTCTCCCGGGCTCTAAGGTGCCCCTGAGACGGCATCTGAGTTTGCCGTGGCAGAAACGTCACTGTTACTCTGTTACTTGCCAGTGTGGGGACAAGGCTTAGGTTTGCTTTTCCCGTTTCTCACAGACAGCGTCTGCCTTCTTACAAAGGTTTACCCTCTCCCCCTCCCAAGGCTTCTGAATGAGGCACCTTGTGATGGAGCATGTTTTTGTTAGACCCATATTAATGTTGGTGAAATCTTCACAAGGCGTGCTTATTCATCAGGGGTTATGTGCTTTTGTCAAAAACATGCCATGGTTTAGAGGCATCATCAATAGCTCCACTGGGGGAAATAGAAAATTCTCATTGATTTTGCTTAATGGACCACTTTTATGGTGAAAATGGAAAACATCTTCAAGTAATTTTATTAATGCCAGATTTATTTTCTGGATTATCCTTGTCTTCAATCAACTCAGATAGAAAGCATATTATTTTTCTAGTGACCCAACTTAGTTGAAGCTTCTTTTTGTCTTTTTTTTTAATGAACTGCTTTTACAGTCTTAAGGAATTCCTTGCTTAAGGAAACTTGGATACACCAGACTCCAGTTCCCCAAACTGAGCACCGAGTCCCTCCCCTCCACAACTTAAAGTTGTGGCTCTAAAATTATAGCCAAGGCCTCCTTCACCTCTCATCTTCTTTTTTTTTTTTTTAATTTTATTTGGCTGCGCTGGGTCTTTATTATAGTAGGAGGGATCTAGTTCCCTGACCAGGGATAGAACCTGGGCCCTCTGCATTGGGAGTACAGAGTCTTGTCCATCCGTTTCTCCATATAGTGATATTGGCAAGAGTCTTTGGTGCTTCTGGGGAATGGACAGCCCTACCCCCTTCTCAGTGCTGCTGTTGGTAAACACAGTTTGTAGGCGTTTGCTGTTCTTTAGCAACAGGAAGACTTTGTTACTTAAACTTTTGATGGCTGCTGATGGACAGGGCAGAGACATTATTTTGCCAGCAAAGGTCCGTCTAGTCAAGGCTATGGTTTTTCCCGTGGTCATGTATGGATGTGAGAGTTGGACTGTGAAGAAAGCTGATCGCTGAAGAATTGATGCTTTTGAACTGTGGTGCTGGAGAAGACTCTTAAGAGGCCCTTGGACTGCAAGGAGATCCAACCAGTCCATTCTGGAGGAGATCGATCCTGGGTGTTCATTGGAAGGACTGATGCTAAAGCTGAAACTCCAATACTTTGGCCACCTCATGCGATGACTTGACTCACTGGAAAAGACTCTGATGCTAGGAGGGATTGGGGGCGGGAGGAGACGGGGACGACAGAGAATGAGATGGCTGGATGGCATCACCAACTCAATGGACATGAGTTTGAGTGAACTCCGGGAGTTGGTGATGGCCAGGGAGGCCTGGCGTGCTGTGATTCATGGGGTCGCAAAGAGTCGGTGATGACTGAGCAACTGGACTGAACTGAACTGAATGGACAGGGAGGCCTGGCGTGCTGTGATTCATGGTGTCGCAAAGGGTCGGACAGGACTGAGCCACTGAACTGAACTGAATGTTTGCATGACACCCTATATAGCATGAGGGCTTCTCTGATGGCTCAGTGGGTGAAGAATCTGCCTGCAGTGCAGGACACACAGGAGAAATGGGCTGGATCCCTGGGTGGGGAAGATCCGCTGCAGAAGGAATGGCAACCCACTCCAGTATTCTTGCCTGGAGAATTCTATGGACAGAGGAGCCTGGCGGGCTACAGTTTTGGCACTGTTGGCTATGGCATGCACCATTAGGGAATGAAGAGTGCCATGTTTTAAAGCATTGGCAGCCTCAAGAGATACAGAAATAGTATGAAAAGTACATTTTGGTTTTAAAAATTAAATCACTGGTCATTTTTTCTAAGGTCCATAATAATTTTCAAAGTATTAAAACTGCTCAGGGAGTGAAAACACTACCTCCCAAACCACGGGTTTCTGCTTTGTTTTTGTGGCGGTGGTATGTCTCGTGGTTTGGTTTTGAGGTACCCTGGTCACCTCAGCCGCACTTGTCTGAGCTTGATTTGCCCCCAGTGGCCCCGCGGTGGTCCCCCTGACTCTTTGGTCTTCAGGAGAGACGGCCCCTGCACCCAGCCGGCCCTGAGCCTCGTGTCCTTCCGCAGGCCCGTTCATCAGCGTAGTCTTGTCCAAGCTGGAGAACATGCTGGAGAACTCGCTGCACGTGAACTTGCTGCTCATTGGCATCATCACACAGCTGGCCAGCTACCCCCAGCCCCTCCTGCGCTCCTTCCTGCTCAACACCAACATGGTCTTCCAGCCCAGCGTGCGCTCCCTGTACCAGGTACCGCCCGGCCCCAGGTACTGCCCGGCCCCATGCCCTGTGCACACCTGCCGAAGGCGTAGCTCATGCAAGGCCCCACCCCGCGCACCTGTGCACACTTGTTGCGGAGGTGTGGCTGATGCAAGGCCCCCGGCACTGCCCCTGGCCCCCGGCCTGCCCCCGACCCCCGGCCCCGGCCCGCCCCTCTCCCCTGTTCTTTGCGCTCCAGCTCAGTCCTTTCACGCTGGTTGTGTGGATCATTCTAGACAAACTGAAGATTCGAAGCTTGCTTGATTTGATGTTTTGAGAGCACACTCCCCCCAGAACACCCAGGCAGTTAAACCCCGACATTCCAGCAGTGGGGGCTGTGCCTGACAGATGTCCTGATAACGCAGAGCAGAACTCCATGCTGAAGTATTAGCGTCATTAGTGCTGGTTTTGACAGGTCCTCGCGTCTGTGAAGAATAAGATCGAACAGTTCGCCTCCATGGAGAGGGACTTCCCTGGCCTCCTCATACAAGCCCAGCAGTACCTGCTCTTCCGCGTGGACCTCTCTGATCCGAACCCTGAGACACCCACCAAAGGTCAGCGGGGTCCTCCTCTGTCAGCCGCTTCTGTTCCCCCAGCTTCCTGACTTGGGGTCCTGGTTGCTGCACCAGCTCCTGGATGCTAAAAGCATCTCAAAAAAAAAAAAAATCTCAGAAAAGATTTCCGTTTTTACCCTGAGTGTCCTTAGACCAAAAGGTAGGTCTGCTCCACCCATACGCAGCCTGGTCCCACTTTGGAGGGTCTAGCGAGGCATTTATTTTCCTAACCTAGGGTAGTTCAGGGCAGGACTGATGTGGGAGCTGTTTCTAGAATAAATGACTTGGCACATGTGGGCCAGAAAGAAGCCTTATGTGCACATTGTTTGGTCGCTCCTACCCCAAGGAGGGCATCCATTTTATTTATTATGTTTTCAGAGACTTTTGAGCCCCAAATAAATGTGCTTTAGGGCTCCAGAAGGTGAAAACCGTTCATCTGGAGCAAGAGAAGTAAAGTTCATGTGCACCTTAAACCTTCCAAGGTGCCTTTCCATGGGCTCTGGAGGGCTGGCCGATCAGGTGGCACGGTCAGGAACCCGAGGACCCCTGCTGGCCACTGGGCCTGGGGAAAGGGCTGCCCAGCCTTGATTAAGCTCTGGTCACACAGATTTAACAACAGCTGTCTCTCTTACTGAGCTGGCTTCTGTTCAGCTCCCTTGAGACAAGTCAGGCTTCTCTGTGGCTGGCGGACAACAGAGAGAGCAGGGCTATCGGTCTGGGGCTAAAGCACGTGATGGGAAACAAGATGTGGAGTGAGAGGCTGGAGTGTAATTCAGAGCAGTGTGACACCACGGAGGGAAGCTGGGAAGGCCCTGCCCTCTGACGGCGTGCCCTGGCCGCGGTGTAGCTGTCTGTTCTTGGTTACTTGTTTCACAGGACTTAGGCCTTGACTCTCAAGTGAAGGTTTGTCTTCCATGTCTCGAGTCCTTTCTGACTGCAGAATTCAGGGTGTGAAAGGTGATCAGAACACTGCAAGACAGACTCTGAAAGAAAGGGGGCCCTGTGCCACTGGTGAAGTGAGGGGGAAGCTTCAAGCATGGGCCGTGGAGAAGAGCAGGTGGCCGATCTTGGACGGAGGGGAGCCCCCCATATGTGGGAAGGTGGGCTGCAGGTCCCCTGTGGCCTTTGCTAGCCTCGTCAGCCTCTTGGCTTCCCTCCTGAGCAGGGGGCACGCTGCTGTGACGCACCCTGCGGGAGCGATGTACCAGTTAGCTTTTGTGTGTAATAAACCACCGCAAAAGACTCCAAATACACTGATCACATGTGCTCATGAGTCTGTGTGGTTGCCATGTTGATCTGCTGCTCTGGGTGAGCATGACTGATGCTGCAGGACTTGCTCAGCATGGCTGGGCGTCTGGGAGGGCCTGGCTCACACCGGTCCCTGCTGGCCGGGGTGATGGGGTGATGAGGGTCTGTGTTACTCATCATCCAGTGGGTTTGCCCTGGCTTGGCAGCTTCATGGCTGTGGGGTAGCTGGAGCAGAAGACAGTCTCTTGAGGCCCCAGATCAGGACGCCCCCACCCCGCCCCACCTAACAGGTTGATTCTGCTGCATTCTATTGGCCAAGCCACTGGGTCAGCCCAGCTGCAGGAGTGGAGCAGACCCCCCGACCCCCTGGATGGGAAGAGCTGAGCGGGATCATGGCCATGTGCAGTCTCCAGACAGAAGGCGACTCGAGTCTTCTCGTGCCGCCCTCAGGCTTGGTCTTTAACTGTACTTCGCAGTTTGTAAGGTGCCCTCACAGACAGTTTTCAGACATCAGTGTGCAGTGGACATGCAGGGTACTGTTAGCTTCGTTTTCGTAGAAGGAGGCTGAAGGTATTGGCCTGGAGAGGTCGGCCAGGTGCCTGGTTCAGAGAGTCTGAGGGCTCGTGCCCTGACTGGCCTTCTGGACCCACACAATCCTGGTGAAGGTGATGGGGTTGGGGTGGAGGGGTCACTCAAACCGTGTGTTCCATCCTGGCTTCAGACTGTGACGGCGGTGGCTGCTGGTTGTGTGCCCAGGGGCTCTTGTTCCCGCCTCATAAGGTGGTCAGTTAGGCAGCTGTGGCGGATGATTTCTAAGGCCTGTGACTCTCAGGGGACATTGACTTGTAGGAAGCCTCTCTTGGGATAGGAAACTCCCCTTTGATGGAGTTTTTCAGATTAACCTCCTAATTAACCTCTTTCAGGTTAGCAAAGTGGCAGCCTCCCCTCAACTTTAAACATCTTTCAACTCACAGAATGACCAAGGTGTCTGTCCCTTGTACAAACCTGACTCGTGTGTGATATGATTGCTTATAGATGAGATGGGCCTGGGAGCCTGGTTCTCACAGGGGCGCAGAACAGCGAGCGATCAGAACCCCGTGAGCGGCGCGTCCTGGGGAGTCTAGCGTCTGTGCTCCTTGTCTGCACCACTTACGGAGGTGCAGGGTAACTCACTTGTCTGACTTCTCCAGTCTTTCCAGCAGTGTCCTGAAAACCCTTTGCTGTAGCTTTCCAGACCCAGGGCAACAGTTTAGGAAGCCCCTCCGGTTCTGACGTTTCTACTTCCTTTCCTTCCTTCTCCGCTGGGTGCTGTGCCTGCACACTGGGCCCTTTTCCAAGGGGCGCATAGTTCACGGACCTGTAGCCTGAGCTGCCCCAGCACGCAGGCCCTGGTGGAACCAGCCTCCTCACTGACGCTTCGATCAGAAGTCTGGGTGGACTTCTGTGCTGTCACATTGTCACTCTTGAGACTCTCGGTCTGTGAGGCTCAGCCACTTGCCAGGCATTTCATGTTTGCCTCAAATACAAACTCCAAACCACAAAGGTGGTATTTTCTGTTATTTACGTATAGAGTGCTTTTACTGACTGCTAGTTCTGGAAGGGGTCAGGTAGGTATTATTTCCATTTTATGGAAAAGGAAACCGAGCCATTATGTGATTAGCTGGTTGCCAGGAGGGACCATAACTCGAGTCTCCCTTGTTTTTGAGTTGAGTTTGACTCAAGGAAAGAACCGAGAGTTCTCTGTGCTGCTGGGACAGAACCACCACGACTTCTGCTGGGCCTCTGCCTCCCTCACTGGGCATGCCCCCAGCTTCATCAGTGAAGACAGTGTTAATTCTTGGATTCAAACTGGGTAAATGAGGCTTAGCGATGACACTTTTAAATTCATGGATCAAGCTGGGTAAATGATCCACAAAAGCCCTTTGTGGGGAAAGAGTAAATTTGAAAGAGAAAGATGGAGATGAGGAAGTGAACCGGCTCCAGGGAGCTGAGGTGCAGGGAGCAGCTGGCGATGGCGGGTTCCTTCCCTCATTCATTCAGCAAAGGTCTATTAGCTGCTTCTGTGGATGAGAGTGTGTGTTGGGGGCCATGCAGGACACACTGTTTAGGGGCTCAGCTCTCAGAAACCTCAAAGTCTTAACAGAGGAGAAAGAACAGAAATAGCACCACCAGGCTGAAGGGCCCTGCAGACCCCAACTGGTAAATAAAATGAGTGGGAGGCTCCAACAGGGGGGTCACTTCCAAGGGCAGGAAGCGGAAGTGGTTTATAGAGTCACTGGCAACTGAATTGATGGCAGTGTGATGGCTGACACTTACCAAGAGGTCCTCGTGTCCATTATACCTGTTGATTCCATCTTTCTGTGAGTTGTGAGAAATGAGGGCAGTAACGTACAGAGAGGTAAACCAGCTCGCCCGATGTCCCTTGGCCGGTACATGGCCGAGTCTGTGCCCTTAACCACTGTTCCGGTACCTCTTAAACCTGGTGAGGCTTAGGTGTGCAGACACGGGGGGGGGATGCCGGGTGTGGGTCTCGGTCTGGTGCCTGTGCCCCAGCTCCCTGGGAATCCCGGCCAGCTTCCTGGGTGGGACCCGCCGGGACCTGGAGAGCTGGGTGCTGTGGGGCTGGGGGCGGTGTCACTCCGGCATGGTCCCCCAGGGCTGGGGGGCTGGCTGTGTCCCCAGGGGTGTCAGCACTCTGTCCTCACTCTTGTCAAGGCATAGTGTGAGTTTCTGCTGAAAGTTAGCAGCAGATTCTCAACAACTTCCCCAGTTCTTTATGGAGCTGTGATAAGCTTTCGTCTAAAAGGATATTTAAAGCAGTAGAGTGGAGGATTTTTTTTTTTTTAACACTGAAGACTATAGTAGTGAGATATTGAAAGTACTATAAATGTCAAGAATCTTTAGCACCATAGTTAAGCAACACTCTGAGAAGAGCGTTGAGAAATGGGACTGAATTCTAAAAAGCAGCCCAAATAATGAAGAGCTTGAACATAATGATTTATAAGGAGTAATGAGTCTGTTGGAGAGGGGGGCAGAGGAAGACATAAATAATTCCTATCGATAGGAAGGCTAGAGATCTTCAGGAATTAAGTAGTCAGGTAAGTTGAACCATTTTAATGGTAAACTGATTTGATAGGAAAATGCAGATCACTTGGATATGCAAAATTTGGTTCATATCATCTTTGACGAATATTACTGAACTGAGATTGAAACTCCTGGAAGCCTTGCTTGAAAGGAAGGTCCAAGCCACCTGCTGCTGCGAGGTGCCCACGGTGGTGGAGAGTTCCCAGTCTGCTCTTATGAGCATTCAGCTTCCCCTCCATCGTTCCAACCTTGAAAAGGCTTCATCCATTCTGTTCCTCCCAAAGGCTGGAGAGCCCACCCAAAAGGGGCTGGGATCGGGGCAGGAAGGCCTGGAGGCCGGAGTCCTGTGCCCAGGCCATGGGCAGTGTGTTGTGTGTGATTCAGGCCGCCTTGCACAGCCCTGCGAGGTGGTCAGGGCTCAGCTGGCAAAGGGAGGGTGGTCACTCCGAACCCCTGTTGTCCTAGAGAACCACACGCTCACCTGCGTCTTCACTTGGCTGACTCAGCAGGGGGAGACGCCTTTTCCCTCTTTCCCCTTCGCCTCGCCCCAGGCGCAGAGGGTTCCTGATAAACCTATATTCTTGCCACAGTTTCTGCTTGTAGAGCCTCATATGGGAATTGGGATAAAACTCTTATGTTCCATGCCTGATGCTGGAGCTGATCTGCTGGGTGGATCTGAGTGTCTCAGAGGGAAGTAGGGGGTGCTGGGGCCATGTCTTCAGACTCCAGTCAGAGTGGGAACTGAACGTGCACGCCGCCCCCCAACACCACACGTCACTTAAGGGGCAGACAGAAGGGCTTCTGGAGGCTCCTCACCACGCTGCCTGCCTTCTGGTTTCAGATCCCTTTCAGGACACCTCCAGGACAGGAAGTGGCAAGAACTTTGTGGATGGCCCCCCAAGAGTGCTTCAGCCCTTCATGACAAACAGAGCCAAGGTGGTGGGGGCACCCCCCAGCCTGCCCCCGCCAGTGCGGGACACCATGCTGGCAGCGGCCCTCTTCCCCGAGTTCCTGAAGGAGCTGGCCGCCCTGGCCCAGGAACACTCCATCCTCTGCTGCAGGATCCTGGGCGACCCGGACGACGCCTGCTGGTAGTCTGGCATAGAGGTTCTGGTTTGCTCCGGTGTTAGCGTCTTGACTGAATGTTAAATGCAGAGCTGCTCACAGACATCTCTACTTGGAGACTTCCTGACGATACTTGATTTGGGGGGCGGGGGGTCTTGTGTGCGCCTCCTCTCTCTCCAGCCAGGTTTCCCCGCCTTGTCTTCCCACCTACGGCTCGCTCCTTTGGCAGGCTTTCTGGGCTCCGTTTTTTTCCTCCTCAGGAGGTATTGGTCCTTATCCTCCCATTCCTTTGAGTGGGAGCGTAGGTCCCACCTTGCAGCAATAAGTCACACCCAGCGGCCACCAGGGGTCAGTGACTTCTGGAGGTGTCCGTGCCGGAGGGCTGGCCCTCCAGCGGCACATGAGCACATACCTGCCCCACTGCCTTCTGCATCGTGGCCCCCTCTTACAAAGGGAGGAGTAAAGATGGAGCCCCTTTTGCCTCCAACACAAGCCTGGATCATCCGTCCTTTTGCGTTTTGCTTCTGGCACTTGTATTCCATCCAACACATGTTGCCTTATGGTGCAGGCAAACCCACTGGTCTCAGCTCTCTGCCCAGGAAGTCAGGTATAGCTAGAGAGAATGTGGAATGCAGGGAAATGTCACTTGAGAGCTTTCTTTACTCATTGTATCACCTCCTAAACACTGAAAATAGCCTTATTTTAGTAAGATTTGCACACAATGAACTCTGCCTATGCAAACTGTTACTTTGGTTTTTAGGACTCTGATCAACCCAATGAACAAAGCATGGTATCTGATGCTTATGTAAGAAGACAAGCATTGTTATTTTTTTAAGTGTTTTATGAAAAACTGATTCATTTGTGAAACTATCTCATGGTGGGTATTTTTGGGGAGTATGGAGTGGGGGAAAGGATAAAGGTAAACTAAATACAATCTGTACAAACCTTGATAATTATTTAAAAATCTGTTTGCTTTTTCTAATGTATTGCACTTTGTAGAGAAACAGGAACTGTACAGCCTCTTTGGGAACTGGGATGTAAGGGCCAACAGGTCATAGGGAGCCCCGCCAAGCCAAGTGCCAGCTGGGGCCTCGCTCTACACAAAAACACTGCCTTCTGAGTAATGGGGCTCATTAGAAGGCCCCGTCGTGATGTATTAGCACATCTCTGCTCTGCAGCCCACTCCGCCAGGCATAATTATACTCAGAGCCTCGGTCTACTCCCACGGAGAGGGAGAAGCACACAAAATAATTGTGGGCTAAAAAAACAAGACCATAAACAACCGATATTCATGGGTGTTATCAGATTCCGCTGCCCTGTACTGTGTGCAGGTGAGAAGCTTGGAACTAGGATGAGCTCTGTTTGGAAGGAAATTGGAAGCTCTGGGTCTCTCTCCTCTCTTTGTGGGTGTTTTGCTGAGATCCTGGCGGCAGTGCCTCGGGAGCGCTGCTGCGGTTTTAATCAGGCCCTAGTACAGCAGGGGCATGAAGGAGAAAAGCGCATGAGATGCTGCAGAGCTGAGGCCGCCATTGTGTTCGGGGACCTTGAAGCAGCTCCGTATCCCAAGTGGGCATGTCCCCCCTGGGATGAGGCCGCTGGAGTGCTGGCTGGGGCCAGGTGACTCCTCGGAGCCAGCCTCAGCCTTCCGGGTCCAGGCAAGGAACCGGAGATACCGATTCGCTGTGCATTCTGACTTCGGGTTTGCCTGTCTAGAAAGATGGCTTGCCCGGCTGAGGGGCACACTGGCCTGCTCTTGGCTTCCCAGCACCCACTCATATTTGCACAAGTTTCCACTGGAAGAGAGTCTCGGAGGTGGAGAGAGAGGAGCGGAAAGATGGAGTTTCAGCTGTAATTTATTACCTTCCAGCTTTGCTTTGCACAAGTTATTTATCTTCCAGTTTGGGCTCACTGGGTATATAAGATGCCCAAGTTGCCTCCGGAAGCCATATCCTTTCTGGTTTACACTTCTCTCCATCATCTGGTGATGGTGTGGTCTTTTTCCTGCTTTATGACAGAAAACTACAGTCCCCTATGTGGAAGGCCCCCCTGGGGAAGAGTATGTATTTAAAATAGGTACTGAAGGAGACTTCAAGCAGGACGGAGGTGGCGTGAGTCTGAGTGGGAGGCGGGAGGATCGACCCCCGTGGAGGGTGCTGGTGGTGCGCCCGCGCACCAGCCCTGTCTGTCTTCAGGCAGACACCGGTTCGGGTTTCTGAAGCCAGTGCAGCCCTCCACCGGAGTGTTATGTCCAGGGTTTCTCAACATGAAGTCAGAAAATGAACCTGGAAATACATTCGTGGGAACGGCTGAACCTCTGCAGTCCAGGGGGAATAGCCAGGTGGGCTGGGTAAGGATGTCTGGGGGTGGGGAGGACGTGCGTGAGGGCACACACACAGACCGCAAGCTGAAACAGAGGAGCAGACCTGAGGAGTCCGGAGAAATGAACGTTGGTCCGGGCAGACGGAGATACTGAATGGCAGCCAGGTGGTGACGGGAATCCTTGGTGGGAAAAATCTTGGTACTGAAGTAGATGGACTTCCCGGGTGGTGTTACTGGTAAAGAACCTGCCTGCCAATGCAGGAGATGTAAAGAGACGCGGGTTTGATCCCTGGGTCAGGAGGATCCCCTGCAGAAGGGTATGACAACCCACTGCAGTACTGTTGCCTGGAGAAACACGCAGACAGAGGAGCCTAGTGGGCTACAGTCCCTGGGGTAGCGAAGAGTCAGACATGACCGAGTGACTGATTACACACACAATGAAGTAGAATATTCTAGTCATAAAGTAACAGGTGGGATCCTTAGAAATCTCCTTTGCAATGAGATTGGGTAAGAATTTTCAACGATACTTGGTGTGCTGTAGAATGTTCCGTCACGGGGACGCTTTACCATGTGGTGGGCCCCCACGTCAGCTGCTGTGCTGCAGGTTGGAAGGCTCAGCGGGCACGGGCTTCAGTGCTGCCCAGGTTGGGGTCGCTGTGTCAGGCCTGGTGGTCCTGGGCAGCGGAGGTGAGTCAGAAGTTCCTGCAATAGCGGATCTTTCACTGAGATTCAGATTTAGAGTCTGATGTGAAGTTCCAGATGAACTGGTTTTGTGGTTCAAAGTATATGAGAGCACTGGGATATTTAGAATTGATTTTTGGAAATAGCCAAGTAAATGTTTTTAAAATTTTAAAGTGATTCCAGGTTGAGTTTAGCCTAAAATACAATTTTATGGAATAGAGTCAAGTCCTAGACATGAAATGGCAGTGATGGAGTAACCAGTCAGAGATGTGGTTTTTTTAGTTCAGTTCAGTTCAGTCGCTCAGTCGTGTCCGACTCTCCGCGACCCCATGAATCACAGCACGCCAGGCCTCCCTGTCCATCACCAACTCCCGGAGTACACTCAAACTCATGTCCACAGAGTCGGTGATGCCATCCAGCCATCTCATTCTCCGTCGTCCCCTTCTCCTCCCGCCCCCAACCTTTCCCAGCATCAGAGTCTTTTCCAGTGAGTCAACTCGTCGCATGAGGTGGCCAAAGTATTGCAGTTTCAGCTTTAGCATCAGTCCCTCCAATGAACATCCAGGATTGATCTCCTTTAGAATGGACTGGTTGGATCTCCTTGCAGTATAAGGGACTCTCAAGAGTCTTCTCCAACACCACAGTTCAAAAGCATCGATTCTGCGGCGATCAGCCTTCTTCACAGTCCAACTCTCACATCCATACATGACCACGGGAAAAACCATAGCCTTGACTAGATGGACCTTGGTTGGCAAAGTAATGTCTCTGCTTTTTAATATACTATCAAGGTTGGTCATAACTTTCCTTAATGACAGAATGATTTCTGTTCGTTTCCAAGGCAAACCATTCAATATTACAGTAATCCAGGTCTATGCCCCAACCAGTAATGCTGAAGAAGCCGAAGTTAATTGGTTCTATGAAGACCTACAAGACCTTTTAGAACTAACACCCAAAAAAGATGTCCTTTTCATTCTAGGGGACTGGAATGCAAAAGTAGGAAGTCAAGAAACACCTGGAGTAACTGGCAAATTTGGCCTTGGAGCACGGAATGAAGCAGGGCAAAGGCTAATAGAGTTTTGTCAAGAGAATGCACTGGTCATAGCAAACACCCTCTTCCAACAACACAAGAGAAGACTCTACACATGGACATCACCAGATGGTCAACACCGAAATCAGATTGATTATATTCTTTGCAACCAAAGATGGAGAAGCTGTATACAGTTAGCAAAAACAAGACCAGGAGCTGACTGTGGCTCAGATCATGAACTCCTTATTGCGAAATTCAGACTTAAATTGAAGAAAGTAGGGGAAACCACTAGACCATTCAGATATGACCTAAATCAAATCCCTTATGATTATACAGTGGAAGTGAGAAATAGATTTAAGGGACTAGATCTGATTGATAGAGTGCCTGATGAACTCTGGACAGAGGTTCGTGACATTGTACAGGAGACAGGGTTTTTTTAGTAGGTACTTCCTTTTCCTGATATTTAGAGGGAATGTGAAATGGTCCCCATTTTACTTAGTGAAATACTTTCAGGTGCTAGGATTGGAATCAGTGTCTCCGTAACATGTAGGAAGGGGTCCTCAGGGGTTCCTTTTCCTCAGCAAGTGGCTTTTATTTAGGTCTGCTGCAGTGGTTGATTTCAAGCCATTAAGACATCCTGGGGCCAGGGGATTGTGGGGAGAGCGTCCTCTTAGGTACAGAATCTAGAAACAGGACACAGGGTACTCGGGGCTGAGAGTTGTTCTTGATGTCTCTGACTCAGCCTGGTTGCGCAGTCCACGTGGATGGGGTTCCAGCTATGTTCAGAGTTTGGGACTGCGGGTGGGCTGCCTGATCGGAACGTGGGTGGGGGTGGGACATGCCACAGGCAGAAGGGTGAATGTCTGCAGTGCATGCCCAACCTCATGTGGGGGCGGGCCGATTAGTGTGGTCACTAATCATCAGCCATGCGTTTACTGAATGGCCAGTACACTCAGCCATTTAAATGAAGGACATTATTGCAGGTCAGCTATTTTACTGCACTTGAGGCAAAGGGCCCCCTCATTGGAAAAGACTCTGATGCTGCAAAGACTGATGGCAGGTGAAGGGGGCGGCAGAGGGTGAGACGATTAGCTAGCATCACCGACTCAACAGACGTGAACTTGAGTTCAGTGGACACCAGGCTCTGGGATATGGTGACGGACAGGGAAGCCTGGTTGTGCTGCAGCCCATGGGGTCGCAGAGAGTGAGGTGTGACTCAGCGACCAAACGAAACGACACTACTGCCCATGCTGCTGGAGGTCACTGGCCCTGCACCCCAGCCAGCTTGGTGGTATTCCCTTCCTGAACAGCAGGCCTCTGCAGCCCAGGCTTCCGGTCACTGAAGAGGTTCTCGACCCCTTCTTGCTTCAGCCATCAGTCTGTAAGTCACACAACACTGATTCTCCATCTAGTAACAGCCTAAGATAGAACACTGTCAAACAAGTTTATAGTCTACTCTTAAATCACATCACGGAGGAAACATTTTAAGAAAATGGAGCTGACTTTTTTTTCCCCCCTTTTGAATGACCATCATAAACCTAAATGCTTTAGAAAGAGCTCTCGAAAGACTAAGAATTGTTTCAGGATAATTTTGCCTCAGCAAATCCTCTCTATATTCTGGCTTTTATTAGGCCATTCCTTGTTCTGGAGGACAGGTTATCCTGGCAGCTCATTAACAGGATAAACAGGGCTTCGGTAAAAAATTTTCCTTGAGGCTTTGCGGGGACAAAGTTCTTTGGCTTTTGTACTTGCAGTCCTCAGATGGGGACTGATTTTAGCTGAAACTGCCCCTCCCTGCCCCCATGTCACTGTGTATTTTTTCCCTACTGCCCCCCACAAGGAGCGAGGCTGCCAGCAGCGTCCCTCACACCACAGGCATCTCTGGGGGACCTGAGGGTTACCGTGTCCTTTCACGACCTGGTAAGGGTGATGGCAGCTCTTGAGCCAGGTTATACATTTCATGGAGCTGAGGCTGCAGAAGTCTGTGCTGCTTGGGGTGGCAGCTTTTTATTGGGACCTGTCTAGAAAAGGCCCACCTGTAACAAGGCCCCATGCTGCCCTGCGGATATTTTAAAAGAGGGAATTTGGGGTCGATGATATTTGAATGATCTTGGCTAAGATGCTTGACTAAGGGAGGCAGAGAGAAGATTTCAATCAGATGCTTTCCATCTGACCATCAGGGATCAGCTCTGCTCACAAACAGTCCATGGATGCATTTGTCTAAAACCTGCTGAAGAAGCATGGCGGCCATCTGCGTGCTGCTTTGGGAGTGGAAATGACGGCCTTTCAGTTAGAGTTAGTGTTCTTTCTTTCCCCAAATAGCCACTGCGTAGGATCCTTAAAATGATGCTGCTAAACTCAACAGATATGAAACATACAGTATAGGTTCTGGGTCCTGGTCATGAGTTATGTGCTGAATGAGCCAACTCAAAGCTTTAGGGTGGTGTTCACCTGAAAAAATTCATAGTCTTCTTCCAGATTCTCACTAATTATAAAAAAGGAGGGGGGAGCTCAGCTAAAACATCCTTCAGTTCAGTTGCTCAGTCGTGTCTGACTCTTTGCAACCCCATGAATCACAGCACACCAGGCCTCCCTGTCCATCACCAACTCCCGGAGTTCAAATTCACATCCAGCGAGTCGGTGATGCCATCCAGCCATCTCATTCTGTCGTCCGCTTCTATTCCTGCCCCCAATCCCTCCCAGCATCAGGGTCTTTTCCAGTGAGTCAGTTCTTCGCATGAAGTGGCCAAAGTATTGAAGTTTCAGCATCAGTCCTTACCTTGGTGTAAATAATGACTTTTCCCCCCAGGGTTGCCTACATCTTAAAAGATGGGAACAGAAGTTTACCTGGATGCAGAACCCTGGACAGAGTCAAGAAGCTCCTTCCTCGTCCTAGAATTTAAAAGCCCAGAGGTTGGAGGCACCCACCTCTCATACGAAAGGGCCCCCACTAAAGGCAATCTTTTTTCTTTTTTCTGGCTGTGAGACTTGTGGGATCTTAGTTCCCTGACCAGGAATCAACCCCACACCCCCTGCAGTGGAGCATGGAGACTTAACCCCTGGACTGCCAGGGAAGTCCCTGTCCATTAATTTAGTTTAAAAATCTAATGAGCTTTTACTAAAAACGGACTCTCTGCCTGGTAGCATGCTACGCCCTGAGGCTGCCAGCCCTCCCCTCCCACCAGAACCGGCCAGCCAACCTCCTCAGTCAGAGCACATGCCTTGTACCTGAGCAGGTCCCCCGGGGAAGCCAGTCTTCCAGCACAGCCCTCTCCCGGCCTGCAGGTGTGCGCATTCCAGTGACAGATGGCGATCGCTTCACCTGTGGCGTCAACTCATCCATTTTAATGAGATTCCCCCCCCGAATAGCAGACCACCAGACTAAATTCACACTCATGCAAAAATGCATTTACAACTGTATTTCACTGAAGCCCTTTTTACAGATAGAGCCATACGTTGTGAATTTCTTAGGGTGTTACATAAACATGTATTTCAAATCTCTAGTCAGGTTCCAAGGAAGATACCAGCTGTGCTTTTTTTTCTCTCCTATTAGCAGTTATAACAACATAATCTGATTTTTTGGATTTCGGAAGTGGGCATTCAAGATAACGGGCAGCTGTCGGAGCTGGACGATAATCGGCACTCAGCGCTCTGTGTTAAACGCGGTAACTGGTCTGTATGTTTCGTGTGGCTAACGTATTTCTGCTTCGCGCAACATTACAGGGTGCTCGCCACCGAGGGCTGTTTCTGCCTGCCACCATACAGCCGACCCCTTTACCCATTTCCTTCTCTCTCTGCCCCCCACCCTCACCCCAGTCCATAATACAGTTTACATATGACACGATATCATTGGTAAACGGTCTTCATTCAACTGTCCCCGCCCCTCCCCAGTCCCATTCAAGTCAGCCCTTGATTTAAAATGGTCTGCAAAGGTTGGCTAGTGCTTTCTGTAAAGTCTGATGACCAAGAAGCCAGATCTTTGGTGAAAATGGAGTTTGGAAAACAAAACTGAACTCTTACCGTTTCTTACAAAATCATGCTGCTGCCAGATTCCAGTCTCAGGAGCAAAGGGGTGGGGGGTCAGGGGTTGGGGACTGGCTCTGACTTTGTCTCGAAAAGCGTTTTGATGAACACAGTTTACTGTCAGGCC
Organism: Moschus berezovskii; assembly: GCF_049115385.1. Lineage (NCBI taxonomy): Eukaryota > Metazoa > Chordata > Mammalia > Artiodactyla > Moschidae > Moschus > Moschus berezovskii. The sequence goes on along the minus strand of NC_142478.1, from coordinate 8,819,912 downwards.
CAGTAGTTTTCAGGACCGTTAACAGGACGTGTAAGGGGCTTCCTGGGTGACGTCACGTGTTCTCAACACTTCTGCGTCACTCATTTTTTACAAAATAAAACCTTACCTCTTCATGCCTGTCTGAAATAAACCAGATGGCTGGTTTCCTTCCTGTCCCTGCTCTTCTGGCTCCCGTTACTCCCAGTTAGGGAAGTCCTGAGCCACCGTCCACAACCAGAAGCGTGGAGAGCTGAGGCGCTGGCGGGGGCGTCCGCTCTTCTCCGGGTCCCCACTGCCTCCGGAGCACCGCTCATGATTGAGACATCTGTCCTCTTCTCAGCACAGAGAGAACTCAGTGTAAAGTCGGGGCTGCCGAGGATTGTGTCCTTATGTCAGCTTATTTGATGTGTGCTTTTAAAAATCAGCACTTGCAAACGTAGTCTTTCGCGCAGAGTCAGAGGTAACACAGGCGGCAGAAACACTGCCACTGTCCCGGGAACGGGGAGGCAACCTGCCTCCAGGGAGGTGCTCTTAACTGGACCACGGAGACCCTACAGGCCCCGATTTCCATCTACTAGTGTGTCCTGTCCTCTTACGCTTCCCAGGCAAAACAAATCAGTTTCGTGCTACAGCGTTTTTATCTCCTTATCAAACTTTTCGGCCTGAGGGTGGGGAGGGGGAGTTATCAATCAACTGCACAATCTTTGACATATAAGGTAATTTTTTATGTGATATTTCAGTATATTTTATTCATTAAATCTATTTGAAAACTGATGTTGTCTCTTTTATGGAGGAAAAAAAATCACTTATGCTCAGATCTCTGCTTTCTGGGGTCCCAGAGCCCTGAGTGAGCGACAACAGCTTTACTCAAGTGGGTGGGAGAACACTACTATTCACGGTGTAACTGAGGCTCACACCCTCCAGCCCCCATGAGAGCTCCCCAAGCAGTACTGCGCCCAGATCCCCGTCTCTCTCCACCACTGCCCACCCCCAGCACCTGGGGTGATGCTGGGCCCAGAGGATGCGCTTACAAACGGAGAGGGCCCTGCAGAGCAAGATGTTGTCCTAAGATGTACAGCATCCGAAAAAGCGTGTGCGCTCAGCGTCCCTGCGTTTCTCACCGTTGCCGCACCTCTCCTGGAACCCTGTGATGTCCCTGAAGGCTTCTGTGGAGGCGGCATCTCGAGGCGCAGGTGGGCAGGGCCATCTGGATGGGCCCTGGACATCAGCTTGCACAGGCTCCGGCCCGGCCTCAGCAGGGGGACCCGAACCCGTCAGGATGACAGCTGCCTCTCCAGCACCTCCTTGATCGCTGTCGGATCTGCTCGGCCCAGAGTTGCTTTTCGGACCAACCCGATCAGTTTGTTTATAGCTCTGGCGTTTCCCCTCTTTAGATCCATTACCTTAAAAAACAGAAATTATTTTAGAGGGGAAATCAGAGACTCTTGCCTAAAAAAAATCCTAAATCGAGTTTGGGTTTACTGAAACAAATTTAGTTTCTTTTTTTCTGTATTAGATGTAAAATGAGAAAAGGACAAAGGGCAGAGGGTGACCTTTGGAGGAGGCTTCTGGGCTCCTGGCAGAGCAGGTACCTGCTCCCTGGCCTCCTGATTAAAAGGCGCCGAGGAGGGCTGCAGCGTGTCACGGCTGAGCCTCGGCACTCGCACCCAGTGCGGGATCGTGAGCGCCCCCCACCCCAAACCCTTCAGGCTCAGTGGGCCCTCCTCCCCCAGCTTCCTGCCAAGAAGCTCCTTGGCTTGAAGGCAAATCCACGAGATGGCAACGCTCCCCAAGCATCCGGGTGGGGGGTGTCGGGTGAGCAGGCCGGGGCGCTGAGTGCCTGTCAAACAGCCACCAGGTCAGGGTCGCCCGCCCGACCTCCTGCCCCAGATCAGCATCAGCGCCTGCGAGGAGCTGCACGCAGTGCCGCAGACTGAGTCTGAAATGAGAAGTGTCTTTATCAGCCACTCCAGATGAGGCTGGGAGATGGAGACTGCCGAGACCCCGTGCAAGCTCATTTTCCTTATCGAGAGCTCTTCACAGAGCTGTTAGTGTCCCTGCAAGCTGATGAGTGGGTGGCATCATTCTGAAAGGGATAGTAGCAGTTTTTCCCCCACTGAAAAGAATCTCTACACAATGATTAGAATTTTTGGGGGGGATGCGCCTCATTTTAGCTTTTCTCTATTTTGTTCTCTGCTCACAACACAAAATGACTGGATTTCCAGCTCTGTTCCCGTGAAGGACTTTCTCCATAATTTACAAGTGATTTTCAAACCTTCTGTCTTTCCTCCCACCTCTCCAAGGCAGAGAACTGAAGTGTCTGTCCCTGTGCAGGCAGTCCCGCCTGCTGCTTTCTGATAAACAGGTCATCTTACAGCACAGAGCCCTGGGACCCTGTGAAAGCGCCCGCATCTCGGGAGGTCGACAGTGGCTCACTTCCCCTTCCACCGGGATGCCATGAGACTCAACTGAAGGGGTGGATCTTCCTCCCAGGAAAAGCTGCATTTTTCCAGTGTTCACCTAACTGTATCTCTTGACTTTAGCTAAAAACTGACAAAATTAATTGGGGGATTACGGATGAAACTGGGCCAACCATTGTTAGGAAGCTCCTCTGGACTGCTGGGGGAGAGCAGCAGAGGCGCCGAGAGCGAGTCCTCAGGCGACCCTCTCCCCGAAGCCACTGCGCCTGCGTGATGACCGCTCCCCCGGGGCCGCGTACCACGTGGGGATGTGCCTCCAGCGTGGAGCGGCAGAGCTGCTCCAGGGCCTCTGGGTCCTGCAGCAGTTCAAGCTTCTTTTCTGCAACGATCTGTGCTGGGGTCTTGCCGTCATTCCTCCACAGTTCCTCAAACACCTGTTGGGGGAGGGGGTGGAGACAGGAGGGGTCAGTGAGCTCCAGCCACGTGAAGACACACCGGGGCCTCCCCATACTGAGCCCGAGACCACGCTGGTGGGGATGGAGATGGGCTATCCACGCTGGCGGACTCCAAGGGCACAGCAGGGAGGGCGGGGAGTGTGAGGTGATTCCTCACAGGCCCCGCTGACACGAGTTCCACTGGATGAAAGAGCTGAGGTGACGCATTGGCTCATAACAGAAATCACCTGCAAGGCCTTCTTTTAAGCATCTCTGCAGCAACCCTTTCCCAGGAAGCAGGCACGGATACTGCCTGCAGCCAGCGCCTGGAAGCTGAATGCCTGGCGGTCACGGGCCGCTGCAGCCACTGTGGCTCAAAGTGCAGAGCCGGCCTGAGTTGACCGCCCAGACTCAGCCTTTGCCTGGCACCCAATAGAGTGGGGACCCAACAGGCCCCAACACTGGCTGGATCTGCCTGGCCCAAAATAACCAGGATGGAGGCAGCTCAGGGATCATGGCCAAAATACAGCATTCAGGAGGAAACGCAGGACAGTGCTGGGATGATGCTTTCCAAGGCAGGGAGGCGGGCTGCTCCCTGAGAGGGTGGCGGGCTGGAGGTGCGGTGAGGGCCAAGTGGCCCAGGGAAGTGCACGCCTCGCGGGCCTCCAGGAGCAAACGCCGGGGGTGCAGTGTTCCCCACGCCAGAGCTAAGAATGCATCAGCTGAGCAACTGTCCAAGGCAGTCAAGTGCAGCCCAGCCCCAGCCCCTGGGCTGACACTGGATTCCAGAATCCAGTCCTCTGCTCCGTCCTGTTTAAGACAGACTGCCCTCCTGGCTTGAGTCAGCAGGGCGGGAGCCTCTGAAGGCGGCCCAGGCCAGACTCCGTGGGCTCCCTGGTCCCCTTGCTGTAGGCGTCCTGGCTCCGTGGTTGCCAGCCTTATGCTGCGGCATAAATTCTCAGCTTTCGTCCGTGTCTGATCTCCACTCTGGGAAAGACTATGGAAGCGCAATTGTTTGTGGCCGGGTGTGCGGCTCCCAGGCCTGCTACTGCCCGCCCAAGACAAACCCGTGTCACGAGGGGTTCCTACCAGCAGAGTGGGGAAGGCAAGCTGGGGACCCTGACCACACCCTGCCCACCAGAGCTGGCTCCGACACATGGGGCAGAAACAGCCTTCAGTCCCAGCAGGTCAAGCACACAGCCTTCTAACTACCACCTGACTGTGTCTTTAGTTTTAAAGGATCTGCAGGGGAAGGGCCAGAGAGCACACAGCCCCCTGGCCTGCCCCTTCTGTTTAGGGCTTCCAGGGTCAGAGTGTGGTCAGGGAAGACCTGTTCTGGGGGGACGGAGACGGACAAGACAAAGAGGGTGCCCCTCTGGGCAGAGGTAAGCGTCATCAAAGGTCTTTCTTCCAGAAAGGCACAGATATCAATCCAGGCCTCTAAGAGAAGCAGGCCCAGGAAAACATCCAAAGAACTGACCCACAAAAAAGGGAGAAAGAGACATCAAATCATTTGAAAGCTTTACTGCACGACGTAACATTCTCTGCATTAGAAGGTTTCTGGTGATTTGTTTGAAAGCAGACCTCCGAGAAGACAAGTGGAAACGGCTTACACGGCGTGCGAAGAAGACAGCCCCTGGGGCACAGCGGGCCACGTGCACCTCCTTTAGGCTCGAAAGGTGGAGACACGCGTGCACCTGGGGTGCTCGCTCTCGGGGCCTGGCTGGCCAGCAGTCTATATGACACAGAGGGCCACTGAGTCCCCGGAGGCTCGGGACCTCGGTCTGCCAGCCGCAGCGGGCTTATGGCTCTGCAGGTGGGGGTTTGGTGGGCCCTGTCCTTGGCAGGGAGAGGAGACAGGGGCTCCGTCAGTAGACAGAAATGGATCCGGTGAGAGGAGAGCCCGGGCGCTTTTGTCTGCAGCTACCAGGAAGTTGCTCAGGGTGATAAATAACCTTTGAGATTCTGTAGCCCTCCTAACTCTTCTGTGCCCAGGGAGCTAAGCAGATGGTTTGTTAAGTCTCAGCAGCACTGGGGGGGCACCTGGGGGGAAGGGGCAGTGGAGTGTGTCAGGGATGAAAATAATAAGTGATGATGGAAGGGAGAGTCAGGTGGCGAAAGATGGATTAAGAATAAATTCGACATAAAGTGGGAGTCTTGGCAGTTCAGAACATTCTCAAGGCAGAATGATTCCTTCTGCTTATCTGTCATTCTGAGGAGTCATCCTGAGTCAACTTTTTTTCCCCATCTCCTAGCTATCCAATCCACTTCTGTCAGATGAAACACCAATAACCTGTGGAACCAGAGTCTTTCTGCCTCATAGGCTTTCTAAAACCTAAGGCCTCCTTGGATTCCTCTGTTAAATTCAGTAAAAATTAATTGTAACACATTTTTCCACTGTAAAATGTAACACATTTTATAGTACACTATAAAAATAAGACACAAAAAGACGCTTTATATAATTAGTCAAAAGGGAAATGCAAATCAACCCACCCTGAGCTACTGCTTTGCACCTACTAGGATAACTAGTCAGAGAAGGGCAGTTACAACCGCTGGTGGGGACGCTGAGGGACTGGAATCATCCCACGCTGCTGACTGGACTGTGAAACGGGGCGGCCCATCAGGAAATGGTCTGGCAGGTCCTCAAGGTGTTAAACATACAATTACCACGTGACCCAGAGATTCCATTCCTGTAGGCAGCCCCAAGAAATCTGAAGATGTGCACCAATAAAATCCTGTACACGTGCAGCGTTATTCCAAAGAGCCCCAAATGGGAAAGAAGTGTCCGCCAACTGATGGGAGACAAAATGTGGTTCTGTCCACACGATGGACTATTCTTTAGTCATAAAAAGACACAGAAGGACTTCCTGGTGGTCCAGTGGCTAAGACTCTGTGCGCCCGAGGGAGGAGGCCTGGGTTCGGTCCCTGGTCAGGGAATTAGATCCCTCCTGCCACAGCTGAGACCTGGTGCAGCCAGATAAATAAATAAAAATAAACATTTTTAAAAAACCTAAGAAAGGCATGAAGTACAGACGCGATGTAGATGGCTGGGAAAACATCACACCAGGGGAAAGCCAGACACAAGAGGCCATATACTGTAAGAGTCCATTTCCAAGTCCAGGATAGGAAAATCCATAGCGACAGAGCAGATCAGTAGTTGCCTAGAGTGAGGGGTAAATGCGGAGAGACGGCCAGTTGAGCACAGGGTTTATTCTGGGGGTGATAAAAATCTTCTGAAATTAGACAGTGCTGATGGTTATCCATCCTTGTAACTAGACTAAAAAGCAATGAACGGCACACCTCTTCAAAAATAAAGCTGGACTTCCCTAGCGGTCCAGTGTTGGGAATCTGCTTGCCGATACAGGGGCCGTGGGCTCCATCCCTGGGAAGGGACGAACCCACATGCCGCGGGGCAGCTGACCCTGTGCTCCGCAACGAGAAGTCACTGCAACGAGAGGGCCACGCGCAGCACGGAAGACCCCACACAACAAAGAATAAACAAACAGGACTGAGGAACAGTACACGAAACCTCTTATTTTCAAAAGTCTTATTTTTTTAACGCACCATCTGCACATCCCATAATCCAGCCTTCCAATGGTCTCTCTGCACGGAAATCAGCCTGGGACGATGTTCACCCCAAACTCACGGGAGTTAATTTAAGGTGGTAGAATTGGAAAACCTTCATATTTTTCTGCATTACTTAAGTTCTTTATAATGAAAAAGAATACCATTTTCCCCACCAGAAAAATTGGTTGTTTTTTAAAAAACGTAAAGTAGAAAAATGAAAAAGCAAACCTCCCAAGGCAAGTGTGTAAGGGAGAGTCCCCTCATGTGACACACACTGACTGCCTTGCTAATCAGACTTTTACTTTGATTCTGTGGTTGCCTCACAGAAGCCAGGATCCATCCCTACCTCCTTTAAACACACCGGAGGCCAAAACAATCCAAAAATGTCTCTGTGTCTGACCCCAGCTGTCAGCACCCCTGCAGTTCCCAGCTCTGTCCTCGCAGTCACCGCCCCCGGTTTTCTTCACTGGCGCAGGCAGAGTGGGGAGGGGAAGGTCTTTTTCTCTTCGGTTTCAAATGCTACAAGTCACCTGCTCTTACATGTATATAGAGTGTCTTTCTGCCCTCAGGCCATCTACTTTCTGCTACTGCCAGGCGCTGTCATAAACATGTGTACTCCTCTGACATCCAGGCAACCAAAAGCCTGCCCTAAATGTGTCGCGGTTCCTGTACTTGACAGCCTCACTGGCTGGTGGGTAAGCAGAGTCTTTATTAGTTCCTGTCCCTGGTTTCACAGTACAGAGCGGGGTGAATGCGCCATGGTGCCTTGTAATTAGCCCAAAGCGGCAGCTTTTCCAAAGCCTCACTTTGTAACCTGCCACTACTGAGGACGTGTATAAATATTAGATGTAAAAGGCACCATTAAAATAACATTAAGTTTCCGGCTGAAGCACTTGACAGCTCTGAGAGCTGAAGCTGAGATCAGGCGGCCGCCCTGGTGCTCTTTATCCTTCTGGGTGCTTATTCGCAAGCGTCTTCTGAATTCCAGGAACCTGGGCCTCTGAGACTGTCCGGCGGGTGGAGATGAGGCGGAAGGCCGCTTCTGACAGTGATGCTATTTTTTTCTGGGTCTTCACACATCAGGCATGCATGTAAACTGATCTATGTAGTGGGAAGCGGTCTGTCTGACTTCACCCTTCTTGCAGGAAGACTGACTTCCAGGGGTAACCACGTGAGCCCGGTCCTTGGTGGGAGGCTGTGGAGGACGGGAGAGCGGGGACTAGGGCCGGGGAGCAGTGCTGGCCACCCCGGGCACAGGGGACGCTCACCGTCTAAGCCCCCAGGAGCTGCAGGGCCCCACCTCTCATATAAACAAATGTTTGGGAAATATTCCAGGCAAAGCCAAACAACTACTCTCTCTGGTTAACAAATATGAGAAGCAAGTTACCTGTGTCATACATGGGATAGGCTTTATTTAATTTGCTACATAAACTGTTTCTACCTCTCAGTATAAAAACAGCACTTAGCAACTTCTCTAAAAACAGCACTTAAGAGACTTCCCTGGTGGTCCAGCGGTTAAAAGTCCTCCTGCCCAAAGGAATCCATAAAGAAGATGAAAAGACAACCTTCAGAATGGGAGAAAGTAACTGCAAATGAAGCAAGGGACAAAGGATTAATCTCCAAAATATAAAGCAGCTCACGGAGCTCAATATCAGAAAACAAACAACCCAATCAAAAAATGGGCAAAAGACCTAAACAGACATTTCTCCAAAGAAGATATCCAGAAGGCTAATAGGCACATGAAAAAATGCTCAACATCGTTTACTATTAGAGAATGTAAATCAAAACTAAAATGAGGTATCACCTCACACCAGTGAGAATGGCCACCATCAAAAAATCTACAGACAATAAATGCTGGAGAGGGTGTGGAGAAAAGGGAACCCTCTTGCCAACTGTTGGCAGGAATGCAAACTGATACAGTCACTATGGAGAACAGTACAGAGATTCCTTTAAAAATTAGGAAAAAAAAACCTACCATGACCCAGCAATCCAACTACTAGTATCAGTTCAATTCAGTTCAGTCGCTGAGTCGTGTCTGACTCTTTGCAACCCCATGAACTGCAGCAAGCCAGGCCTCATTATCTGTCACCAACTCCCAGAATTTACCCAAACTCAAGTCCATTGAGTTGGTGAGCAATCCAACCATCTCATCCTCTGTGGTCCCCTTTTTCTCCTGACATCAATCTTTCCCAGCATCAGGGTCTTTTCTAATGAGTCAACTTGTCGCATCAGATGGCCAAAGTATTGGAGTTTCAGCTTCAACATCAGCCCTTCCAATGAACACCAAGGACTGATCTCTTTAGGATGGACTGGTTAGATCTCCTTGCAGTCCAAGGGACTCTCAAGAGTCTTCTCCAACACCACAGTTCAAAAACATCAATTCTTCAGCACTCAGCTTTCTTTATAGTCCAACTCTCATATCCATACATGACCACTGGAAAAAACAGTCTTGACTAGATGGACCTTTGATTGCAAAGTAATGTCTCTGATTTTTAATATTTTGTCTAGATTGCTCATAACTTTTCTTCCAAGAAGTAAATTTTAATTTCATGGTACAGTCACCATCTACAGTGATTTTAGAGCCGATAAAAAATAAAGTCAGCCACTGGTTCTGCTGTTTCCACATCTATTTTCATGAAGTGATATGGACCTAACAGAAGTAGAAGATATTAAGAAGAGGCGGCAAGAACACACAGAAGAACTGTACAAAAAAGATCTTCACGACCAATATAATCACGATGGCGTGATCACTCATCTAGAGCCAGACATCCTGGAACGTGAAGTCAAGTGGGCCTTAGAAAGCATCACTACAAACAAAGCTAGTGGAGGTGATGGAATTCCAGTTGAGCTATTTCAAATCCTGAAAGATGATGCTGTGAAAGTGCTGCACTCAATATGCCAGCAAATTTGGAAAACTCAGCAGTGGCCACAGGACTGGAAAAGGTCAGTTTTCATTCCAATCCCAAAGAAAGGCAATGCCAAAGAATGCTCAAACTACCGCACAATTGCACTCATCTCACACACCTGTAAAGTCATGCTCAAAATTCTCCAAGCCAGGCTTCAGCAATACGTGAACCGTGAACTTCCAGATGTTCAAGCTGGTTTTAAAAAAAGCAGAGGAACCAGAGATCAAATTGCCAACATCTGCTGGATCATGGAAAAAGCAAGAGAGTTCCAGAAAAATATCTATTTCTGCTTTATTGACTATGCCAAAGCCTTTGACTGTTGGATCACAATAAACTGTGGAAAATTCTGAAAGAGATGGGAATACCAGAGGACCAGACCTGCCTCTTGAGAAATCTGTATGCAGGTCAGGAAGCAACAGTTAGAACTGGACATGGAACAACAGACTGGTTCCAAATAGGAAAAGGAGTACGTCAAGGCTGTACGTTGTCACCCTGCTTATTTAACTTATATGCAGAGTACATTATGAGGAACGCTGGGCTGGAAGAAGCACAAGCTGGAATCAAGATTGCTGGGAGAAATATCAATAACCTCAGATATGCAGATGACACCACCCTTATGGCAGAAAGTGAAGAGAAACTAAAAAGCCTCTTGATGAAAGTGAAAGAGGAGAGTCAAAAAGTTGGCTTAAAACTCAACATTCAGAAAACAAAGATCATGGCATCTGGTCCCATCACTTCATGGGAAATAGATGGGGAAACACTGGAAACAGTGTCAGACTTTATTTTTTTGGGCTCCAAAATCACTGTGGATGCTGATTGCAGCCATGAAATTAAAAGACGCTTACTCCTTGGAAGGAAAGTTATGACCTAGATAGCATATTAAAAAGCAGAGATATTACTTTACCAACCAAGGTCTGTCTAGTCAAGGCTATGGTTTTTCCCGTGGTCATGTATGGATGTGAGAGTTGCACGGTGAAGAAAGCTGATCGCCGAAGAATTGATACTTTTAACTGTGGTGCTGGAGAAGACTCCTGAGAGTCCCTTGGGCTGCAAGGAGATCCAACCAGTCCATTCTAAAGGAGATCAGTCCTGGTTGTTCATTGGAAGGACTGATGCTAAAGCTGAAGCTCCAATACTTTGGCCACCTCATGAGAAGAGTTGACTGATTGGAAAAGGCTCTGATGCTGGGAGGGATTGGGGGCAGGAGGAGAAGGGGACGACAGAATGAGATGGCTGGATGGCATCACCGACTCAATGGAGGTGAGTCTGAGTGTACTCCGGGAGTTGGTGATGGACAGGGAGGCCTGGCGTGCTGTGACTCATGGGGTCGCAAAGAGTCGGACACGACTGAGCGACTGAACTGAACTGAACTGAACTGATGGGACTGGATGCCATGATCTCTATTTTCTGAATGTTGAGCTTTAAGCCAACTTTTTCACTCTCCTCTTTCACTTTCGTCAAGAGGCTCTTTAGTTCCTCTTCACTTCCCGCCATGAGGGAGGTGTCATCTGCATATCTGAGGTTATTGGTATTTCTCCCAGCAATCTTAATTCCAGTTTGTGCTTCTTCCAGCCCAGCGTTCCTCATGATGTACTCTGCATATAAGTTAAATAAGCAGGGTGACAATATAGAACCTTGGCGTACTCCTTTTCCTATTTGGAACCAGTCTGTTGTTCCATGTCCAGTTCTGACTGCTGCTTCTTGACCTGCATACAGATTTCTCAGGAGGCAGGTAAAGTGATCTGGTATTCCCATCTCTTTCAGAATTTTCCACAGTTTATTGTGATCCAACAGTCAAAGGTTTTGGCATAGTCAATAAAGCAGAAGTAGATGTTTTTTTGGAACTCTCTTGCTTTTTCCATGACCCAACAGATGTTGGCTATTTGATCTCTCGTTCCTCTGCTTTTTCTAAATCCAGCTTGAATATCTGGAAGTTCACGTTTCATATACTGTTGAAGCCTGTTTGAAGAATTTTGAGCATGACTTTACTAGTGTGTGAGATGAGTGCAATTGTGCAGTAGTTTGAGCATTCTTTGGCACTGCATTTCTTTGGGATTGGAATGAAAACTGACCTTTTCCAGTCCTGTGGCCACTGCTGAGTTTTCCAAATTTGCTGGCATATTGAGTGCAGCACTTTCACAGCATCATCTTTCAGAATTTGAAATAGCTCAACTGGAATTCCATCACCTCCACTGGCTTTGTTCGTAGTGATGCTTTCTAAGGCCCACTTGACTTCACATTCCAGGAGGTCTGGCTCTAGGTGAGTGATCACATCGTCGTGATTATCTTGGTCATGAAGATCTTTTTTGTACGGTTCTTCTGTGTATTCTTGTCACCTCTTTATATCTTCTCCTTCTCTTAGGTCCATACCATTTCTGTCCTTTATCGAGCCCATCTTTGCGTGATATATTCCCTTGGTATGTCTAATTTTCTTGAAGAGATCTCTAGTCTTTCCCATTCTATTGTTTTCCTCTATTTCTTTGCATCGATTGCTGAGGAAGGCTTTCTGATCTCTCCTTGCTATTCTTTGGAACTCTGCATTCAACTGGGTATATCTTTCCTTTTCCCCTTTGCTTTTGGCTTCTCTTCTTTCCACAGCTATTTGTAAGGCCTCCTCAGACAGCTATTTTGCTTTTTTGCATTTCTTTTTCTTGGGGATGGTCTTTATCCCTGTCTCCTGTACAATGTCATGAACCTCTGTCCATAGTTCATCAGGGACTCTATCAGATCTAGTCCCTTAAATCTATTTCTCACTTCCACTGTATAATCATAAGGGATCTGATTTAGGTCATACCTGAATGGTCTATTGGTTTTCCCTACTTTCTTCAATTTAAGTCTGAATTTGGCAATAAGGAATTCATGATCTGAGCCACAGTCAGTTCCCTGTCTTGTTTTTGCTGACTGTATAGAGCTTCTCCATCTTTGGGTGCAAAGCATATAATCAACCTGATTTCAGTGTTTGCCATCTGGTGATGTCCATGTGTAGAGCCTTCTCTTGTGTTGTTGAAAGAGGGTGTTTGCTCTGACCAGTGCATTTTCCTGGCAAAACTCTGTTAGCCTTTGCCCTGCTTCATTCTGTGCTCCAAGACCAAATTTGCCTGTTACTCCAGGTGTTTCTTGACTTCCTACTTTTGCATTTCAGTCCCCTATAATGAAAAGGACATCTTTTTTGGGTGTTAGTTTTAAAAGGTCTTGTAGGTCTTCACAGAACTGTTCAACTTCAGCTTCTTCAGTGTTACTGGTTGGGGTATAGACTTGGATTACTATGATATTGAATGGTTTGCCTTGGAAGTGAACAGAGATCATTCTGTTGTTTTTGAGATTGCATGCAAGTACTGCATTTTGGACTCTTTTGTTGACTATGATGGCTACTCCATTTCTTCTAAGGGATTCCTGCCCACAGTAGTAGATATAATGGTCATCTGAGTCAAATTCACCCATTCCAGTCCATTTTAGTTCACTGATTCCTAGAATGTCTACGTTCACCCTTGCCATCTCCTCTTTGACCACTTCCAATTTGCCTTGATTCATGGACCTAACATTCCAGGTTCCTATGCAATATTGCTCTTTACAGCATCGGACCTTGCTTCTATCACCAGTCACATCCACTGAGTGTTGTTTTTGCTTTGGCTCCATGTCTTCATTCTTTCTGGATTTACTTTTCCACTGATCTCCAGTAGCATATTGGGCACCTAGTGACCTGGGGAGTTCATCTTTCAGTGTCCTATCTTTTTGCCTTTTCATACTGTACTACTACTATATACTCTGAGAAAACCACAATTCTAAAAAACACATGTACCCAATGTTCACTGCAGCACAATTATACAACAGACAGGACATGGAATCATCACAGATGCTAGATGTCCATTGACAAACGAATCGATTAAAGAAGTTGTGGTACATATACACAATGGAATATTACTCAGCTATAAAAAGGAATGAACGTGAGTTAGTTCTGATAAGGTAGATAAATGTAGAGCCCATTACACACAGTGAAGTCAGATAGAAGAAAAACAAATATTGTACATTAAGGCATATATATGAAATATAGAAAGATGGTACCGATGAACCTATCTGCAGGGCAGCAAAGGAGACACAGACATACAGAACAGACTTGTGGACACAATGAGGGAAGCAGAGGGTGATGATCTGACAGAATTGCACTGAAAGACATACATCACCATATATAAAACAGACAGCCAGTGGGAATTTGCTGTATGATGCAAGAAAACCAAACCCGGTGCTCGAGAGGTGCTCCAGACAACCTAGAGGGGTGGGGTGGGGTGAAGAGGGAGGAGACATATGTATACCTATGGCTGAGTCATGCTGACGTACGGCAGAAACCAACACGATACTGTAAAGCAATTATCCCTCAATTAAAAAGAAACAGACTGAAAGAAAGAGAGCCCACCTGCTAATGCAGGGGACACAGGTTCGCTCCCTGGTGTGGAGAGACCCCATGTGTGGTGGGGCACCTAAGCCCGTGGGCCACAACTACCGAAATTGTGTGCCCAGAGCCTGGCTCCGCCATGAAGAGAAGCCCGCTCGCTGCAGCTAGAGGCCCAGCACAGCCAAAGATACCAAACAAACCATCAACCAAAGAAGCACCGAGGACACCACCTCTAAAAACAGAGCAACAAACGAAGACACAAAAACAACCCCCTCCCCCGAGCAGCACTCAGACGCGCTTATTACAATACTTCCAGGATGAAATTCACCTAGTGCAGAGCTTCCCATAAAACCTGTATTGGGCTGGCAGGGAGCCTGGACTCCTCAAGAGGTGTGGACTTACCTGCTTGGCTGCGGATGAAGAGATGGCCTTCCTGTCCAGCAGGTCCAGCAGCTCAGCCAGGGCGGAGGGTGTGACAGGACTGGCACCCCCAAAGGAGAGAAAGAAATGTGTCACTTCCCTTTGTCAGCATACCCGTTCAGTTATCCAAGACCAAAGCACGCGACTCTGCGGGTTTGAACAAGTACATCCCCACCCAGGAATGACAGTAACAGGCCAACTGGGCTCCATGCTATTTATTATTTTGTATTTCAGGCTAGAACACATTTTTGTGACTAGGGCTGTTTTTCTTTATTTTACTACCCAACAGTAACCGCTGTTTGGCACAAGTTGTAGCAACAGACAACTGCTCAGTTTAATTAGTGAAGAAAAGGAGGTGGCTGCAAAATTCACGAACCATGGTGAGAAGAGAAAAAAGAAAGAAAAAAACAACACCCAGTAATTAAATATTTTCAACTGAAAGATCAGCCTAAAAATTACTTCAAACAAAACAGCTAACAAAGCTGGTTTTTGTAGTGTTTTTGTGCAAATATAAATTCTTTTTTCACTGTAAGAGTTTTCCTTTCGGGGTGCAGTGACTACCAGCCACACCATCAGGTGTCTGCATGGGCACCCACACATCTGCTGCCTCCTGCAGGCTCTCAAGAGCTTTCTGGACACACTAGGGTCCAGAAGTCATTATATCTACACTTCCAGGAAGTGACTTATTTCCAAGGAGCCCATGAAGTAAAAGGCCAAGAGGCAACCGGACATGTGATGCGTCATCAATTCACATTTAGAGGTGGGGGGAGGTGAATGCCTAGGTTAGTGGAAATACTGAATTACAGATTCAATATTTAAAATTAAAATAAATATTTATTTTAAAATACATGGTCTTGCTACTTTCAAACACACACAGCAACAAGGCTAATGAAACGCCGTCTGAGGTCACAAGGGCACCAGTTTTAAATAGACTGAAATGCCTTATAAATAGCACATTACTGTGAGTGCGCAAACAAAAGCCTCTGGGGTGCTCAGCGAGACTTGACAACACCTTCTGTTTAAGTCTCAGCTCCCATCACTCGATGTTAATTTCTTTGTTATGCTCTTGGATATTTCCTGGGACTCCAGGCCAACCGAGCACAAGTTCACCAGGTCCAATTCAGGTACCGTGAGACCGCCACAGCATCATTCACACTAGACACTGAGGCACGGAGAGCCCTGCTGTTCTGCCTGTGTCCGCTTATTCCGAAGAAAGGAGAAGAGGAAACTCCTAGAGGATGTGCGGCTTGGAGAGAGTCTGGTATCGGGAGCAGCTGTAAACCCCCTAATCAGATCTCAGCAGGACAAGGGGGAGAGGGCTGGGAGAGCAACAGATACCTCTAACCTCCCACCCTACTGACAAGTAAGAAAGAATCGAGGTTGCTTTAAACATTCAGGTTTCTTGGATGTTCTACCATCCGAGTCGACATAAAGGCCAATTAAGAGTGCAGACCATAATAAGCACAGAGGCTGAACTAGATTTCTCGAGCCTTCAACAGAAAGGGTGCCATTCCCACGTGAGCTGCCGATAACGGATGTGGGGATGACAGAGGACAGAAATAGAACAAGCATAACTTAAAATACTCCGCCTTTCATCCCATGACCTTAATCCACTGTAAAATATCTCCACTGACTTGGGATTTCTCAGTCACCCTTTTATACCCACAGGAGGTCAACAGTGTCTGTGTCTTGGACTCCATCCCCGACAAGGAGGGCTGGGACACTGTGTCAACTCATTCCAGCTGTGCCAGGGCTGACCTCCAGAAAGACAATGGCGAAGATTGGGACCTGTCACCCTAACCCTCAAAGGCCCCCTCCTCAGTTACATAAATAAAGCATCTGACTTGGAACATAACGGCAGAAGCACACGCTACTGAGTGGCTGCTGTCAGATCATGCTGGTTTCAGGGCCACGAGTGTGTCTCCACTAAAGAAAACTCTAACGTGAAAGACAGAAGCCGTGTGTGCTAGTCTCCCATCCCCAGACCAGGCCACCTATGAGGTGGAGGGGAGAGGCATCTTTTGAGCCTTCCAACTTCACCTGGTCCCTTAGATCTCTTCCGGGATCACAACTCCATCTCCAGCCTGGATCCTGGAAGCAGACACCCCAACACAACCACAGCCACCATGGCTCCTGTGAAAGGTGCTGCCCATCGCAATCCACAGGCTCATTTCAGGCCCAAGCCTGCCAGACACAGAGGCTTGTGGAGGAAGACAGGGAGGCCTGGACCCCCAGGAGCTGCTCAGCAGTCCTTCTGCTCATCGTGCTGATTCCCAGCACCCTGCCTGGTGCCCCCACCCAAGAGGCTGTTCTAGAGCCTCCTTTCTATGCTCCTTCTCAGCACAGACCCCCACCTCCCACATCATAAGGCCCCTAGCTGATGGAAGGCCCAGAATCTTCTAGGGTGCCCTCCGCCTCCTTTTCCACCTAACAGCCCCTCAAGCCCATGCTCCTGATTCTGTCACTTGGCGCTCCTACAAATCCTCCTCAGACGCCAGGCTCCAGTCTCCTGCAGCTTTGGTCCCACGCCTTCACGAGTGCTCAGATCTTCCCTATCTTAAATGCCTCCGAGTCAGCTTGCCGTCACTTGCTTCTGCCTGGCTTCTTACCTTATTTCTTACCCATACAGAGCATCAGCCGTTACTGTCTGCCCTCCTGAGCACATGTCATCTGGATGCCAACTTTATCCTTCTTAAAAATTCACCTCCCCTCACTTGTTACCAAACGCAACAGCTTCTCCACGCTGCCGCACCATGCCCCTGGACCCCCTTCACCCCTCTGGGAAAACCCCTTCTCCGGGGCCTCCACATTCTCTAGCGAGGAGTGGCCAGGGCTCGTTTCTGTATCCTCTGCCTTCACCTCAGCCTGGCAAAGGAGGAGAGCATGTCTGTCCCCAGGATGGCCACTGCTTTCCGGGCAACGTTCTCCTGCCAACATGGTCAGCTACCTCTCAGGGGTCCCGTCTCCCCACACAACACATCTAAGCCACGGCTCAGGAAACTTCTTCCAGAAAGGGCTGGGGACCAGATATTTAAGGCTCTGTGGGACACACCGGGTGTCCGTCACGTAAGCTTCTGGTTTGGTTTCTGTGAAAGATGGCAAGCACCCTCAGCTCACAGGCTCCCGCCTCCTGCATCCCTTTCTTGGACGTGGCCCCGCACATCACACTGTGGGACTAACCCTCCCGCCGGCATCAGTCCCTCCTCAGCTCAAAAGCCTTTGCTGGTTTCCCAGGGCCTCGGAGGCTGCAGGTTCAGGGCCTCAGCTGGAGCGAACAACTGGAGAGCTACACTGGCCTGATTCTACCAGGGAAAGCTGCATCAGGGGACCAGTAATTTCCACCTTCGTAACTAAGTCAAACTGGTATTAATGGAGTTATCGTTCAAAAGAGCTATATACTGAAAATAACGCAAGGGCCAAGTTCAACAAGTGCTTTTGTGGTGGCTCAGACAGTAAAGAATCTGCCTGCAATGGAGGAGGCCATGGTTCTATTCTTGGGTGGGGAAGATGCCTTGGAGAAGGGCATGGCAACCCACTTCAGTCTCCCTGCCTTGAGAATTCCACAGACAAAGGAGCTTGGTGGGTTACAGTCCATGGGGTCACAAAGTATCAGACATGACGGAGCAACTTCCACTTTCTTTTCAGGCTTCCCTGG
This sequence comes from Moschus berezovskii, assembly GCF_049115385.1. Lineage (NCBI taxonomy): Eukaryota > Metazoa > Chordata > Mammalia > Artiodactyla > Moschidae > Moschus > Moschus berezovskii. Next base: position 8,802,141 of record NC_142478.1, on the reverse strand, counting down.
TGGCTCAGATGGTAAACAATCTGCCTGTAATGCGGGAGACCTGGTTTCCATCCCTGGGTTGGGAAGATCCCCTGGAGAAGGGAATGGCTATCCACTCCATATTCTTGCCTGAAAAATCCCATGGACAGAGAAGCCTGGTGGGTTACAGTCCATGGGCTCACAAAGAGTCAGACACGACTAAGCGACTAATCCTTTTCTGGTCAGACCCTTTAAACGCCAGTCTTCTGAGAGGTCTTTAAAAATGAATGCTCATTTGCAAAATGAGTTCCAGCCAGCACCATCTCTGATGTCCCTTGCCTGGCGTCACCATGAGACTATTGCCGGCTTTGCAGCTACTGCCCTTCCAGGCTTTGGAAACACGAGCCCGGCTGCTGAGGTTGCTCACTGGTTAACGTCTGTTCTACCTAAACCGCAAGACAGAACTTGCTTAGCTTCATCCTTACTTGCCTTTGGAACAACCAAATATACTTTTGTTTAGAGTTAGGTGCCCTTGGGGTTCTCAAGTCTGTAATGCTTCCAACTTGTCTGGATAAATACCAGGGGCTCCAGGTTCCTTCAACACGTTTTCATCAACCTCAGCTCCTGCAGAAGCTCCTAAAATGGTTGTTAGTAAAGCCCTCGTTTCCCATATCAACATACAAAGAAAGTGATGTGAAAGTCAGGGGACAGGCTTCGGGTCTGAGCAGCAGTGCACGCTACTCCGTGGGGCCTGGGCCTCCTTCTCTGCTAAAATGTGAAGGGGCCGAACCAGAAAGCGGCTGAGGGCTCTGCCGAGACCGAAAGTCAGGGGCACTAATGGTCAGCCAGCAACACGAAAAGCCTTATTTAAGGCTAAGAGTTAAGATCTCCTCCAACAGCTCAAAGCACACTTTCCTGGAGCCTCCTGGGCGAACATGGTCTCCCCTGCTCTGCTCCCACCGCATTGCTTGTACTTCTAGGCAGGAAGCGTCCCGGCTGCCTTGAACCACAGCGCTGCTGCGCAAGTCCATCCTCCCCAGGACACAGAGCTCCCTGAGGGCTGGGCCGGGGTCCTGCTCCTCTCGCCACAGCCGGCACTTCGCGGCTCAGCTCCTGTGACTTTGCGCAGCCTCTGTGTGCTGGCTGAGCCCCAATCACACGGTCAGCTTGCACTTCCTGCCGTTTTCCGCCCCCTGTTCCTCTTGGCTATGCTCCCCGTGGTCCCCAAAGCTGCTGGCTCTCATGCCCAGTTCCCCACAGACGTAGCTGGCCCTCCCTCACCAAGCCCGTCCCACCGTGTCAGGCTCAGGGGCAGCGACGCCTTCTCCCTCAAGTCGGCCAGGAGGCTCCAGCCTGCCCGGCCAGGCCCAGGGTTTCCGTGTAGAAACTGGAGTAGAAAGGTCAGACTGGAGGGGACAGGGAGGACAGACAGGCAGGCGCCAGACGCCCCAGGGGTCTGGGGACCTGAGGGGCTCTGGTACTTGACACGCCAGCACGAAAAGCGAAGGAAGCCAACGCTGAGGGCTCGCGGGCTGCGCGCCTTCTCCTCTCAAGAAGCCCGGGAGGCAGGCGCCGCGACTGTCGCTTACAGCTGGAGGCCGAGGGTGGCTCACCGAGGCCATGGCTGGGGAGGGGCCGTGTGCTGCTCCTTCTCTCCCTCTTGACCCTGGCCTTTTCTTCTCTGACACCCATGCTCCCAGTTCTCCCCTTCGTGCCGGCCCACGCTCCTCGGCTACAGTCCAGGGCGTCTCAGGCCCCATCCGTGGCCATGCCCAGGCCGTGTCCTCCCTGACGGCTCTCCTCTGCTCCTGTGGCTTCCAGTCCCATCCACATGCTCCAAGCCCACGATCCACTTATCCCAGACTGCGCACGGCCTTCCCCAGGGTGCTGGCGGGGACCCCCTGAGCTGTCTACACACGCCTGGGCACCCTGACCGCTGGGCATGGGGTCTGGCCCTCACCCCAACTCGGGCCAGCTCAGCTGTTCCTCCCCCTTCTCAGGGGGCGTCCTGCCCCTTCCTCTCGGCCACTCCCGCTGGTTCCTCAGGGCCTGGCCCCTGAAGGAGCCGCGTTCTCCCTCCTGAGGGCTGACGCCCCGGGCTTGGTCCCTTTCTGTATATCCACGGGTGGCCGGGCACACCTGCGGTATAGCAGGGTCACACTGAGCCGATGTCTGCTTTCTTACAGCCGGGACCAACTCCTCATTGTTTTCATCTCAGGCCCCCAGCCCAGCCCAGCTCACAGGCCAGGGTGGGTGGTCAGAGACCCGAGCACACCAAGAAGCTTTCGGATGTGCGGGTGAAGGCAGACAGCCCTGACATTCACAGAGAAGGCCTGTGTCTCATCAGGAGATCAGGGCGCGGGGCTGGTGGGGAAGCACAGAACCCTGGCCCTGACCTATTTCAGCTGCTTCTGGACACGGAGATCATGAAAAAAGAAAATGCCCTCCCCAGACCCCACTCACCTCTCACTGACGGCAAGGTTCCTTTGCTTTAAAAAGCCCAGGAAAGTGTTGAGGACCCAACTAGTCACTTTTTTGGGCTCTGCCCTAGTTTCTTTGATCACATTTTGGAAGAACTCCAGTAGGCCAACTTCATTCTGTAAAGAAAAAAAAAAAAATTCTGTAAAACCTCCCCAAAATGGAAGATCAGCATTCTGAAACTGCCACCCTCTGCCTCCTCTGAGACATCTTCTGGTACTTCCCAAACACAGAGGTGTCCCCAGAGAATGCTGACTGCTTCAGGTAAACAGCAAGTATGCTGCTCCTACGGCTGCCACCCCGCATTTACACGGCGCTGTGTCAAAGGAAGGAGCGCGCTGCAGAGACCCTGGGCTCCGTGCTCCATGACACTGAAATCCACCAACCCCTCAAACTGCTGCCCTCGCCGTGTCGGCCGCGTGCAGCCACAGCCTTCATCCTTGAGCAGTATGTCCGGCCTGAGTTTACTGTCCTGTCTCTTTCCAGGCCCGTCTCCTCTTGGAAGTCCTAGTAACTGCTAGAATAAGAAGGTAAGAAAAGATGCAGACCAGAAAGGAACAGAAAGAATATTCTACTTCTGAAAAATCAAAAGTGGATAGTAACCGTATTTCTCTGCGTATCATCTCCAGAAGTGACGGAAGTGATTTTCACATGTTCTCAAAATGAAAAAGGATGTGTGACCCACTTAGGCCACGTGACTGGCTGGGCCAGGCCCAGCTAACCCCAGCTCTCACCGTGCTCCAGGAAAATGACGGCGGGTTGGCTCCTCATGGACACGTGTTGGAAGAGGCCCCTCCCACTCTGGACCACCAGTTCTGCGAGTCAAGGGCCACGCCGCCCTTCCTCTCTGTGACCAGAGCTATGTCAGTGCTAGATCACAGCAGCTGCCTAGTCAGCATCAGTGGATGAATCAACATCTCCCACTGCCTTGTATTTAAAAAAAAAAAAAATCACACACGAATGTTCATCCTTTATCATGCCACATTCACCTTTAAATACTGGAATTGCTACAGTTTATTTACTTGGCTGCACTAGGTCTTAGCCGTGGCGTGAGGGAGCTCTGCTGCAGCATGTGGGATCCAGCTCCCCAACCAGTGATGGAACCCAGGCTGCCTGCACTGGGAGCTCGGAGTCTCAGTCACGGGACCACCAGGGGAGGTGTCATGAAACTGCTACAGTGATGTCTAGGATGAACCCCCAAGTCACTCATCAGGTCACACCCTGCGGCCAACGATCCACCCCGACGGGTCTGGAAGAATCAGGAAATCCAGCTAAGCCTACCTCTTAGTTTTCAATAAGGAAAATAAAAACATCTGCTACATACATCTGGGAGACTGAAGTTTCCAAATGCAGAGGAAACACAATTTAAGTAGCAAGTTTCCCCAATCTGCCGAAATTCAAATCAAACCACACTTTCCTTGAAATATCCTTTTTTAACTTTATATGGCAGGTAAGAACTTCACCCTCATCCCTTTCAGAGAACCTTCATTAATCAAAAGAACATTCTAGAAAAACACAATACTCGGAAGCAGCAAGACACACTAACAAAACTGCTCTCAATGTTTTGCTATTGTAGCTGCTATAATACACACATAGGCATGCAGTGGCTAAAATAGAAATTCCATAAAAAAAAACAAAAAACCCACCACTACGTGCCCTTCATAACAGATGCATTCTCTGGTGACAAGCCTACTGAATAATCCCATAATCATCTCCTGAATCTCTTTTCAAGCCGATGCTATTATTCTGCTCATGCTAAACCAGGGCAAAGGCCACCCTGGCAGCCAAAGTTTGACTACAGATGAAGGCAAATCCAGACAGCACGAAGAGAAAAGTTCTGCTTAACTTACGGAAAAGTATTCAAACTTCCACAACGGCACACAAACCACTGGGGAGGAAGGAAACTGCTATCTGGCCCCAATCAGACGAGCAGGATTCCCTTTGTTCTAACTCCGACAGGCTGGCCCATTGGTGCAAAGAGCTGTCAGGAGGAGGACTCCGCTTTGCCAAGGAAAGGTTTTTCTAAACCCACCTAGAAATATTGCACTTGAACGCACAGGCCTGGCTGAGTTGCTGGGACGTGATGAATATCTATTCCTCTGCCCTTGGGTGGTTTTTTTATTGAATGGATAACATGGCAAGTCAGATTTCTGTTTGTCTTCTGCTGTCAGTGCTGTGAAGCAGTGTTTCAGAGCTGGAGCAGGGCTTCACTGGGGATGCATGGGCTCAGTTCACGATCTGCAGGCAATGGGGAAGGCTGCGACCGTGGTGGGGTGAGCTGTGGGGGTCGAGCTGCTGCCGCCACCCAGAGTGATGGGTGCATGCAAAGCCACACGTGGGCTGCCCACTGGCGCTCTTTACAGCAGAAGCCCTCCTTTCAGGGAAAAAAAAAAAAGCCACACAGCATTCTAGGTAAGGCCTTGTTTTTCTGTGAGATCGGCAGATGCTAATAAGCTTGGCACGGATCTCAGAAGTCCCTGTGAATGGAGCCATGAAGCCATCTGGTTTTTGCAGGAAAACATCAGACCAGTAATTCCTTGACATGAAAATCATATTAAGAGCAAAGCAGAAGGCCAGTGCATTAGGGGCCCCTTAACGTCCTTCTCAGAGGCAACAAGCCAGCACGAATCACCTACCCCACATCAGAAGGAACTGAAACTCAGCTGCACAGGACATCAAGCCTGCCGGCTGACTGCAGCTGGAACTTCCTTCAGAGAAAGCCCAGGTGGCAGAGACGACTGGTCCCGGCTTTTGTGTCAAGCCAGGCACTCTCTACAGCTTTGCAACCGAGAAGCATCTTTTCCACATTTTAATCAAATTTCCCAAAGCATTCCATTCTATCCAGAGCCAGTGCTAAGCCAGCTTCTCCGTCACAGATGGGAACCCTCCAATGCCAGGGAATCTGTCTGCTGGTCACTGCTGGGACGCGGGAAGGCAGGGGGGTCACCTCACCTTCTCTGCCGCTTTGGGAAGGAACCCCATCCACCCTTCCAAGGTGCCCGAAAGCCAACTTTTCCAGTCTCCCTTTAAAGATGACAAGATGCCAGGAGTCTATCCTGTTGGAATAGGATGAAGGCTGATTTTGCAACTGCCCTTCCTGTCCTGTCACACACCCTGGGCACCTGATGACAGGGCAGGATGAGGCTGGACTATACTTAGAAGGAGAACGCAACCCGAGAGAGACAGCTGGCTGGTGGTAGAGGCGGGGCAGAGAGAGGACACTGAGCGCACGCCATGAACAGCTGGTTATGTGGCAGGGAGTGACCCCGAAGCGGGCCTGACTGCCCGAATACCTGCTGCACGGCCGGCCGCGCGAGGGGGTTGCCACCCCTGCTAATGAAGCTAATAGTAATTCCAACTGCAACAATCACAGGTGCTTTCTCTACACCAACTCATCCAACCCCAACACTGACCCAACAGGAAAGCAGCAGGGCTGGGGCTCTGTACTCATCCTCCAGGTTCCGATGCTGCTACTGGAGGACAGGCACAGCCCATCTTCCTGGGGACTGAAGCTGAGCGCCCACTAGGGCTGGGTGCAACACCCAGCAAATTGCCCATCCAAAGAACATGCTTCCCTATCATTTTCATTATTTGAGAGTCACTGGCTGTTCAAAGGTTCTTAGCATAGTTAAAATGTCACAAAGGCCCTTAGCAAACAGCTTAGAAATCAGGAAGAGAAAATGGCAGGTTCAAGTGCTGCTGTTGCCATGGTCGTCTAAACCCCGTGGCGCTCTCCACTGGGTCTGACACACACTGGTTCCCAGACCGGGAACCAGTGGCACCCCCTTCCCATTCAGGGCTTCCGGGGCTGGAAGGACAACTGGCATGCCTCCACCCCCTCCCCAGAGAAGTCAGGGAGCACGCTCTCGTGGACGCTGCCTGCTTCAGCAGCATCCCTGAAGCTACAAGACAAACCCCGTGGTCACTCACAGAGTTTTGGTGTCAAGCACCTCATATTTCCCTGCATTCTAACTCCTTCAATGTGGGTGACTCACGCACAAGTTTATACCTAACTGGGCAGGCAGGGCATTTCAGACTCTTTTGTTGACCATGATGGCTACTCCATTTCTTCTAAGGGATTCTTGCCCGCAGTAGTAGATATAATGGTCATCTGAGTTAAATTCGCCCATTCCAGTCCACTTTGGTTCTCTGATTCCTAAAATGTCAATGTTCACTCTAGCCATCTCCTGTTTGACCACTTCCAATTTACCTTGAATCATGGACCTAACATTCCAGGTTCCTACACAATACTGCTCTTTACAGAACTGGACTTTACTTCCATCACCAGTCACATCTACAACTGGGTGTTGCTTTCGCTTTGGCTCCATCTCTTCATTCTTTCTGAAATTATTTCTCCACTGATGTCCAGGAGCATATTGGGCACCTACGGACTTGGGGAGTTCATCTTTCAGTGTCCTATCTTTTTGCCTTTCCATACTGCTCATGGGGTTCTCAAGGCAGGAATACCGAAGTGGTTTGTCATTCCCTTCTCCAGTGGACAATGTTTTGTCAGAACTCTCCACCATGATCCGTCTGTCTTGGGTGGCCCCACATGGCATGGCTTAGTTTCACTGAGTTAGACAGGGCTGTGGTCCATGTGATCAGTTTGATTAGTTTTCTGTGATTGTGGTTTTCACTCTGTTAGCCCTCTGAAGGATAGAAAAAAAGAGGCTAATGGAAGCTTCCTGATGGGAGAGACTGACTGTGGGGGAAACTGGGTCTTGTTCTTATGGCCGGGGCCATGCTTAGTAAATCTTTACAATTTTCTGTCAATGGGCGGGGTTGTATTCCCTCCCTGTTGTTTGACTTGAGACCAAACTATGATGCTGTTAAAGTGCTGCACTCAATGTGACAGCAAATTTGGAAAACTCAGCAGTGGCCACAGGACTGTAAAAGGTCAGTTTTCATTCCAATCCCAAAGAACGGCAATGCCAAAGAACGTTCAAACTACCGCACAATTGCACTCATCTCACAGGCTAGTAAAGTCATGCTCCAAATTCTCCAAGCCAGGCTTCAACAGTACATGAACCATGAAATTCCAGATGTTCAAGCTGGATTTAGAAAAGGCAGAGGGACCAGAAATCAAATTGCCAACATCCACTGGATCATCAAAAAAAGCAAAAGAATTCCAGAAAAACATCTGCTTTATTGAATATACCAAAGCCTTTGACTGTGTAGATCAAAACAAACTGGAAAATTCTTCAAGAGATGGGAATACCAGACCACCTGACCTGCCTCCTGAGAAATCTGTATGCAGATCAAGAAGCAACAGTTAGAACCAGACACGGAATAACAGGTTCCAAACTGAGAATGGAATACGTCAAAGTTGTATATTGTCACCCTGCTTATAACTTATATGCAGGGTACATACTGCGAAATGCCAGTCTGGATGAAGTGCAAGCTAGAATCAAGACTGCCGGGAGACATATCAATAACCTCGGATATGCAGATGACACCATCCTTATGGCAGAAAGTGAAGAAGAACTGAAGAGCCTCTCGATGAAAGTGAAAGAGGAGAGTGAAAAAGCTGGCTTAAAACTCAACCTTCAAAAAAATGAAGATCACGGCATTCGGTCCCATCACTTCATGGAAGATAGATGGGGAAACAGTGGAAACAGTGAGAGACTTTATTTTTTTGGGCTCCAAAATCACTGCAGATGGTGATTGCAGCCATGGAATTAAAAGACGCTTACTCCTTGGAAGGAAAGCTATGAACAACCTAGACAGCATATTAAAAAGCAGAGACATTACTTGGTCAACAAAGGTCCATCTAGTCAAAGTTATGGCTTCTCCAGTGGTCATGTATGGATGTGAGAGTTGGACTGTGAAGAAAGCTGAGCGCCGAAGAAGTGATGCTTTTGAACTGTGGTGTTGGAGAAGACTCTTGAGAGTCCCTGGGACCGCAAGGAGATCCAACCAGTCCATCCTAAAGGAAATCAGTCCTGAATATTCATTGGAAGGACTGATGCTGAAGCTAAAGCTCCAATACTTTGTCCACCTCATGTGATGAGTTGACTCACTGGAAAAGACTCTGATGCTAGGAGGGATTGGGGGTGGGAAGAGACGGGGACGACAGAGAATGAGATGGCTGGATGGCATCACCAACTCAATGGACATGAGTTTGAGCAAGCTCTGGGAGTTAGTAATGGATGGGGAGGGTCGCAAAGAGTTGGACATGACTGAGTGGCTGAACTGAACTGGGCAGGTCATGAAGCTGTGGTGGGAGCAGCTGACAGCCCGGGGACCCCACAGCAGCAACTGAATGACAGCAGTTCTCACCGGGCGGGGCTCTCGTGTGCCACCGTGCAGAGGGGTGCTCCTATGGAGAAGACGGTCCCGAACCTGCACATGGACTCTGTGCTTCCCCATCGTTCCTGTGAGTCCAGTCGCTCTTCCAAAATGAGAAAAACGGGACACAGACCCAACAACTTAGTGAAAAATGGCCCTGAAAAGCACATTAATGCTAGTTCTGGGACAAGGTGGACATCAGGCAAGCATGTGCCGAGACAGCGGTGGTTCCCGGGCACAAAGCACAAGGCACAGCCACAGGGAGGACAGGGGCATGCAGTGGGGAAGGGCCGAGTCTAGCTGTGAACGGGCCTTCCCCTGCTTCTCACGGAAACAAGCAGTGGCTGTGGGAATCCTTCAGGGGGTGAGGAAAGAAAAAAAGGACTCATTCAGAGGAGTCGTCAGTGATGAAAAACAAAGGTGGCTAATGGGTGGTGTGAAGCTGGCACAGAAGCATTGCTCTCCACTGAGAGTCAGGAGGGAGCCGGGATCCTGAACCACCACAACCCCTTTCAAGAACATGGGCATCTGCAGCTCTGAAAGTGACCCCAAACACCGACGGTGCGTCCTCTGCTATGACTCGGAGAGTACATACTTTTGGGGGTGGTGGTGTCTATAGTCTTACTGTGGTCTGCACAATTTCACCTGTGCTGTGCTCCTAGCAAAGCCAGAAAGTGCACACATCTGAGATGGACTCCCCTCACCCACAGACAGGCGGCTGTGAGGTTCCATTCTCTGTGGTGCACTCACTCTGGGAGGGACGCGGAGGGAAACCAACGGGGGAACAGGACTTTCCCTTGGACAATCAAAATCAAATAACTCAGGTAATAAAAGCTGACAGCAGACAAGCATAATCAAATACTGGGAGAATGAGGCGCAAAAAGGATGTTGTCAAGAAATCAATTCTGATGATAATCAACCTTCAATGAGCCTAACGTCAGTGCTGCCAAAATGCTCGTGACACGGAGGAAACCTGTGTAACTCAACAGTGGTCTTCTGTTAACTGTCCCAGAAAGGAAACCAGACCACAGACAGGACATAAGGCTTCAGGGTGGATTAGGGACAGAGCCCCTGACAGTCCCCAAGCCTGGCGCTCAGATGGCTCTGGGCCCGGTGGATTCCACCTCTGAAAGCCCCTTGGCGCCTGTACTTGAAATGAACGAACTAACTGCGGGTTTTGCAGGAGTCAAGTTAGAAGACGTGCCTTTTGATTCGACTTGACCGGAACAAAATATCGGTTATTTTTTCTGTGCACAGACTGTGAAAGCACCCTTAAGTTGGCGAGCACTGGATGTGGTTTCACAAACTGAAGAATGAAATCAGCTCTGAAAGCTGGACGGAGCTCAGAAACAGCGAGCAACAACGCTGACCAAATGGGCTCCTTCAGCTGTGGCCCGGCAGAGAGCCTTCCAAGTCTGGGCGACAACGCTGACCAAATGGGTCTCCTTCAGCTGTGGCCCGGCAGCGAGTCTTCCAAGTCTGGGCGGCCTAAGACCAGGCAGTAAGGCTGCAGATGCTTTCTTAGTTATTAGCTTTAAAGGACTATTACCTATGGGATATACAGATATTTGTCATGGGAAATTATTTTATAGGCAATTCATCCAGACAGAAAACCAGGCCATTTCAAGCTAGCAAGAGACCCCGAGCCAAACTCTCAGTAAACAATCCATCTGACAACCAACCATCGTCATGATATCTTCAGTTTCTCTATTCCCTGGAGACACCTTACTCTTTTCCATGATGTCAAAAACAAAAGATTATGACTTTAAATGGGGAATAACTGGCTGGGGCAACAAAGTTGTTCAAATAAAACCACGTATTTTGAGACTGCACACAAATAGACTCAAGGCAGCATAAGTCACTGACTTGGAGGGTCACAGTTGTATCTCCCTACAGTCTCGCTGGGCCTCGGGTAGGCTGTCCCTAAACCTCTGCCCTGTGCAGCCCTGGATGTGTTAGCAGCTATCTGCTGCCCTTTCCCTGGGAGCAGCATGTTCCTGGTTGTCTGCTTGGGGGTAGGCAGGCATGGTAGGTTCAGTGAAGGCACTACTGTGCCTGCCATCTTTGGGGCCGAGTGTCCCATTCCCCTCCTCTTTCCTTTGGGGAAGGAACAGCTTCAGGAACCTTCTCAGTGCCCCCCGCCCCGCAACCATCAGAGGTGAGACTGGGAGTCAAGAGTGTCTGTCTTGACGTGTGGTTGCCGAAGGGGAGGAGGGGGTGAGGGAGGGATGGACTGGGCGTCTGGGGTCAGCAGACGAAAGCTATTACACACAGAACGGACGGACGACAAGGTCCTGCTGAGGGAATAGCACAGGGTGCTATATGCAGTGTCCTGGGATAAATCTTAATGGAAAAGAATATAAAAAAGAAGGTATACATGTGTATAACTTTGTCAAAGTGACAGTCACTTTGCTGTACAGTAGAAGTAAACAGAACATTGTAAATCAACTACAGTAAAAAAAAAAAAAAAAGCATCTGTCTCAGTGTGTTAATCTCCTGTAGGGCTACTCAGGAGACTTAAACATAACACAGAAAAGATGGAGCTCTCACATCTGACAACAGCAGAGGGTCCTGGAGGAGGAAATGGCAACTCACTCCAGAGTTCCTGCTGGGAAAATCCCATGGACAGAGGAGTCTGGCGGGCTACAGTCTCTGGGGTCACAAAGAGTCGGACACGACTGAGCACACACATAAGGCACTGTGGTGAGTACAGCAGGCTCTCAAGAGACACTGAATGGGGCTGCCTCGCCCATTCCTCCACTGAAACCTCCCACAACAGATGACACTGAAATCTGTCCACAAAGTCACACGCAGCCAGCCACCCAGAGAGCTCAGACGCGTTCTTACCAACTGCATCAGGCAAAACTGTCCCACAAACCCCACATACTGTGTGGAGGCCCCTCTCAAATATTCTGTTAGATTGGGACAAGTATCTAAGGCACAAAGTCTAAGCAACAAAATAAACAGAACTGTGGGAGAGCTTACATTGCTTTTCTACTTGGAAAATGAACAAAATTTCTGCTTTCCACTGGAGTTGACTGATGTTCACTAAATTTAGCAGACGGCACTTATGTTTATTTATAGGGCAGGCTGGAATCTTAAAAACCTAGAGGGGTGGGAAAAAGGTTTAAATGGACTGACATTCTGTGACTTGTTTCATGAAGCCTCAGCGGGGCTGGATAAAAGTATTAATACCCACACAAGTAAACAACTGTTTTCTCTGTTTGGTGACTCAGAACAGCAGTGAACTTGAAACAGGACTCCCACTGGGCCTTGGGGCACACTTCTGTCCAAGCAGGCAGGAGCTCAGAAGCGGAGCGCCTGGGCCCTGGAGTCGGCTCCTCTCAGGTCTGACGGAGTCGTTCAGTGTCTCACGCTCAACCTCAGGGGTGAAGGCTCCTCACCAGAAAAATGGGGAGACGGACGGTACCACCGCAGGGGGTGCTGGGAGGACGGACTGGATTAGAAAGTGGTCCACTGTGAACCACGGAACCTGCTGTTAACCAACGGCCTCCACTGACCCCAAGCTGCCTATCAGGCCAATGACAGCAACTCATCTGGATTCCCTGCTCAGCAAAGCTGGGTTTAGAAAGAGACATCCCCACAGAAATCACCTTTATTATATACTAAAAAAACGCACCTGCATATAACCTTGACCGTTCTCACAATTACTCCTGGACACACTGACTCAGAGAAGGACCTGCTATGCACTATGATCTCTCATTTCTCTAGAATCCTAATGACTCGACCTCACCCTCCATACGTCCATTCCTTACTCCTGACGAATGAGGTCAGAAATCTGGGAGTCTGACACAGAGAAGAAGGAAAGGAGAGCTCACTAGGCTGAAGCTTCAGATGGGACATGATATGTTTCATGAAGAAGAAATACACAGGCTATGGTGGGAGGGGATTATCAGGCAGGCTTAAGAGGTGACATGAGAACACATACTTGATTCCAATGTCCTGAAGAAACAAGTTCTTTAGGAGGCAGGGACACCAGGTGACCTATGGCTAGTCATGGCATGTGGCCTGATTGATGCGGAAACCCCAGGCTTCTCCCCGCCAAGCTCAGCAACACAGGTACCACCCTGATTTGTTGGGCTGTCAAAAGGGTGCTTTATATACCTGACTTTGGGAAACAGGGAGGCTTTATCAGGAACACTGCTCTCCCCAGGGCCTCGCGAGTATTGTGACAGAATCCCATTCATCCACTCATCTGTCCACCTGTTCACAGATGCCTACTGTGCACCAGACTTTGTGGTGGATGCTGAGACAGACTATATTAGAGTTTTGTAAATGCCAAGGAGAAGTTATTACCACACAATTCAGTGCTCACCACACAGTACAGCGACAAGGGCAGAGTTGTATAACACAGGGAAGACAGCCAATATTACAGCAACGATAAACGGAATACACCCTTGAAAAACCGTGAATCACTGTATTGTCCATATGTAACTTAAATAACACTGTATATCAAATATACTTCAATTAAAAAAATTAAAGATAACCCTTAAGCCCTGAAGTTGTTTTTCTTTTTCTTTTTTACTGTTCTTGGGTAAGGATTGTGTTACCAGTAAGGACTGTATGCTTAATATTTAATTTAATCAGTGACCCAAAGGCAGGAGTGTGGCGTCAGAGCTCTGCAGAGCACACCTCCACTACGCTACTGATTTAATGAATACTCCCAGGCACTCTTTAAATTGAAAGATGGTTCATTAGATTGGTGCATCTGCCCTTCGCAGCAATCTGTTGTGTTTCTGAGGAAGTCAGGAAAAAAACATGAACATACCACTTTCGGGTATGTTGTGAGTAACTCAGCTTCCAATGATTACTAAGTCGTCAAGAGCTCAGGGTGCCTAATTTCAGGAAAAGAAATCGTCTGAATCATCCTCCTTCCATATTACTAGTTCCCTTCTCATTTGTCTTGAAAATGTCAAGTATTAGCCATTAAAAAAAAAACACATACTGCAAAATGAATCACCTACTACATTATCTGCAAGCTATAAAAATAAGCACAGTTTTAATATATCAAAAATAATAAAGCTCTTATAAAACTGGCTTAAAAGCCAGCACCCTTGAGAGTTTTCCCCACTTGTCCCATCAAGGTCATCAGTGCCTCCTCTGGGCTCCTGGCCTGCATCAAACATCTACTATCTGCTGCAATCTGCTCTGGGGCTGGTTAGCTGTGGTGTCACATATACATGTTCTTGGAAAGCAAAGAAAACAAATCAAAAAAGTGTCTCTGTCCCCATCTCAGTACCTGCTGCATAGAGGATGCTAATAAAAGTGCTGAAGTGAATAGACAAAAATAAGTTTCTATAATCAGGGCTTACACATCTGGAAGTTCACTCTAACGGCAGAAAATGAAGAGGAGCTAAACAGCCTCTTGATGAGGGTGAAAGAGGAGAGTGAAAAAGCTGATGTGAAACTCAACATTCAAAACACTAAGATCACAGCATCTGGTCCCAGCACTTTATGGCAAATAGAAGGGGAAAACGTAGAAGCAGTGACAGATTTTATTTTCCTGGGCTCCAAATATCACTGTGGACAGTGACTGCAGCCATGAAATTAAGAGAGACTTCCTTCTTGGAAGGAAAGGTATGATAAACCAAAACAGGGTATTAAAAAGCAGAGACGTCACTTGCTGACAAAGGTCCGTCTAGTCAAAGCTATGGTTTCTCCAGTAGTCATGTGTGGATGTGAGATAAAGAAGGCTGACCACCAAAAAGCTGATGCTTTTGAACTGTGGAGCTGGAGAAGACTCTTGAGAGTCCCTTGGACTGCAAGGAGATCCAACCAGTCCACTCTTAAGGAGATCAATCCTGGGTATTCATTGGAAGGACTGATGTGGAAGCTGAAACTCCAATACTTTGGCCACCTGATGCGAAGAACTGACTTATTAGAAATGACCCTGATGCTGGGAAAGATTGAAGGCAGGAGGAGAAGGGGACGACAGAGGATGAGATGGTTGGATGGCATCACCAACTCAATGGACACGAGTTTGAGTAAACTCCGGTCGTTGGCGACAGACAGGGAGGCCTGGCGTGCTGCAGTCCGTGGGGTTGCAAAGAGTCAGACGGGACTGAAGAGAGGAGCCGACTCAGTGGAAAAGCCCCTGATGCTGGGCAAGACTGAGGCAAACGGAGAAGAGGGTGGCGGAGGATGAAATGGTTAGACAGGCTCACCAACTCAATGGCCATGAATCTGAGCAAACTCTGGGAGACAGGGGAGGACAAAGGAGCCTGGCGTGCTGCCCATGTGGTCACAAAGAGTTGGACACGACTTAGAGACTTAATAACAACAAACAACAACAAAACAGGGCCTTAAACTATGAAAAAACCAGAAACTCATGCACTTGCCACCCTCCGCAAACATATCTCCAAGGCCTCTATGGCCGAGGCACTTGAAGGACACAGAAGTGGAGCCTGGGACATAGACACAAACATGTGTCTACTTCAGAGAGCTTGCTGGAGGTGAACACTATCTCCAGGGCTGAGAAGCCTCGGTATGTGCCCTCTCTCATCCTTACAGAATTTGGCAAATACATTACAAAATGCAGGACTGAATTTAGCATTCAGTGTTCAGTCTGAAGTTGATTTCAAGTGGGCTGGAAATTCAAGATGGTGGGGAAGGCGTGTGAGACTAAAATTCGGGTTTGTGAAATGAACTTGGGAATAGCGTGTGAATTCTAAGAGGTTTCAGGTTAGAGGCGTTCTGAACAAGCTGCTTGCTGGCTCACACACACGCGTGGCGTTCAGCAGTGCTGACCGGCACGGAGCAACACGGCGAGCGGACTAGACAGCGCTTGCCGGAACAGAACACAGCGCTTACTAAAGAGTTAGAACGCACCGGCACCATCGCCACAGAGGTGGGGTAGGCACAGCAGCAGTCCCCGGGGGCCGGCGAGCCGCTCGGCCTGCAGCGTGAGGGAAGAGCCTGCCACACCTGATGCGGCGAACAGGGCTGCCTGTGAGTCTCACACAGACGCCTGCTAACCAGAAGACTCTTGGGACGCATGTGCTTTCTCC
This sequence comes from Moschus berezovskii, assembly GCF_049115385.1. NCBI lineage: Eukaryota > Metazoa > Chordata > Mammalia > Artiodactyla > Moschidae > Moschus > Moschus berezovskii. The sequence continues at coordinate 8,786,389 of NC_142478.1, read as the reverse complement.
AGGTCCATCTGACAAAACTGAGTGTTCTCTACTCTCTGATTCTTTGCATATGAGCTGATTTATGGATGAGACTCGTTCATTCAATGAGCATTCGCTTGTCTACCATGTACCAGAAATGGCAGGGTTTTGTCACTGAAGGGTATAAATATATACACAAACATGAATATCCTAACATCCCTGCACAGTTACCGCTCAATCACAATGCAACAGCCCAGATTTCCCAGAGATTCCGTGCTCCACACGATGAGTGTGGCAGACAGCTTGTCCCTGAGAGATGCCACGAGAAACTCTGCACAGCCTCCCTGACAGACAAGCAGAAGACAACTGTGACGCAGCACCACTCTCACGGATGCCGGGTCACTTCAATGTGGCCGTGACCAACAGAACCGCAGAGCCCAGCAGCCCTAGACAGGATGGAAAATCCCTGAGCACAACTCCACGGTGTCAGATTCTTAACGGCCCCTTCAGAGGTATCCTCCAAGGTCCAATACGTTTAGTCAGGGTTTGCAGCATTTCGTGTGGAATAAACGTTTCTTCTACAGTCGGTAAAACAACTGTCTGCTTTGTGAGAACCCAACTTCCTGCCAGACCCTGTCATGGTTCAACACTGCCAGACATCCAGAAAGCCTTTAATATTGATTTCCTTTTGTCCTGCAGGCAGACAAAAGAACAGGCATCCGTAACATCCGGACTGTCTTCAAGAAGCCTCCACGGCTGCTGTGAGTGGCTCTGCAAGTCTGCACACGAGAAATGACTGACAGAAGAGCCCGCCTCGTGGGTCTTCGGCGGAGCGTCTACCGTAGAGGCTGGTGAGGAAGGTGAGCACGCCTGGTTTCAGGGTACAGTGCAGCCGTCGTGCGCCACCCGGAGCCCCCCACCCGCCCGACGGGGCCGACCGCAGCCTCTGACCCACCAGCAGGGCGCAGCTGTGCTCCGGCAGCATCCCGTACTGTCGCACGAGCCTCTCGCGGGTCACGCGGGGCAGCTCAGGGAGACGCTCCCGCAGCTGGTCGACGTTGATCACCTGCTGCGGGTCTGCGCCGGAGGGGAGGGACCCCGAGTCATAGAGCAGCAGCGGGGGCAGGTTGGGCTCTGGCATGAACCTGGGTGTAGAGAGGAGACAGCCTGACTCTCCGGACTGGATTGAGTTGGAAGAGACAAACCTACAGTCAGGGTGAAAGTCTGTCTATAGATGCTGTGCTACAAATATGTTTTGAGGTCCCACATCAAGTCTCCTACTTATCCAGGAACTAGTCCGTGTACAAATGTAAGGTCAAAGCCACCACATCCAGCAGGCTCCGCGCTCATAATGAGCAGGGCGTGAAAAGGGCGCGGCACGAGGCTGAGGCCGCCCTGCCGTTTATAATGATGGATAAAGTGCACGTCCACAGCAAAACACAGACTAGGAAAACAGAACCAAACAAGCGCACCTTACTTTTTAGGAAGAAAGGTGACTTCACCCACCTCGAAATTTTCAGCATTTTTAGCAGTTTTTATGTAAAGGAAACCTTCTTTCTTGAGAATTGGAATAAATAAATGGACTTCGCTAAATATTGGGTTGGCCAAAAAAGTTTGTTCAAGTTTTTCCATACCATCTGATGGAAAAGCCCAAAAGAACTTCTGGCCCAACCTAATAAAATGCAGAAGGCAGGAGAGAGGGAGGAATGCACGGGGCGGCACTGAAACCGTTCTGTGTGACGCTGTACCGGTGCACACGTGTCGCCACACGTCTGTTAAACCCACAGCACAGACGACGTGAGGGTGAGCCTAAGGTCAACTATGCACTTCAGTTACTACGAACATATCGATACTGGTTCATCAATTTTAACCAATTTACCACATTACACACTAATGCAAGATGTTATAAGAGGAAACCTGCTTGTATGCGTGTGTTGGGGCAGGGGGGAGGTATATAGCATACAGCAAGAAGTATATGGGAACTCTAATTTCCACTCAATTCTGCTGGAAAACTAAAACTGCAATAAAAGTCAATTAAAAAAAAATGTGGACGCTGCATCACTGCATCTGCTCTTGTCAAACCAAGGTGTCCTTCCCTTTGGTCTGTTCTAGCATCTAACATTTTTCCCTCTGCCCATACTTGTCAGAGGGCTTATGCAGAAGCAGGGTTACGCAGAATAAATGGTGGCTCCAAGGTAATAGATCAGAAATGCAAGCAACCCATCACCTCAATGCCAAATGTGTGCTATGAATCAGCCTGACTTCTGAAGGCAAGAGGAAAGCAAAGGGAGGCTTCCCAAACCTCATCTGTTAACCTGGGGGCGCTTCCTGAAGCCACTGACTCTGCTAAAAGCCAACGAACGCCATGCTTGGTGAGACAGCAGCACCAGCACAGCAGGGGGCCACACGGGAAAACAAAGAAATTTCTTGGGAAGAACAGACTGAGCCTAGAGAGGTCACTGTAATGAGAACAGGGAGACTGACAGACACCGGAGGGGCGTCCTTGAGGTGAGTCCACTCTTAGGGTTTATGAGCTGCTTCCTTCCTCAATCAAGACGCTAGATTTGTTCCTCATTGACAGCAATGGCTACTCTCATATCTTCCTGCACTTCACAAAGCAAAGTGCCAACCTCTACCACTTTGTTGCTTAAACTTTTAACTTCTGCAGTCTGATAAACAGGGGAAGAAACAGGAGGCTCAATTTACCTTAAGCTATTCCTTTCCTTTTTTTAAAAGTGGAACATTTTAAAAATCTTTATTGAAATTGTTAAAATATTGCTTCCGCTTTATGTGTTCTTGGCTGTTGAGGCACATGGGATCTTAGGTCCCTGATAAGGGGATCATTGTTTCAATGTTTCCTCCTCCCTGCACAGGAAGGTGAGATCTTAATCACCAGACACCACCAGGGAAGTCCCCAAAGCTATTCTTCTCATTTGCTTTATTTCTGGATCTCATATTAAGTCTAACTTGTTAAACGGTATTACCTGAGATGTGACGGGAGCTGCCACTAACATATACAGCTCTTTTTTCTACCTTCTTACACTCGGATTTGTTACTGGATTTGTCACTGAAGGGAAGCATGAGAACTGCCTGGGTCCCACCCCCACGGCCACCCTCTCAGCTCAGTTATAACAACGCTGACGAAGTGAGCGCCTAAGTGCTTTCCAACCGCTGAATCCTGTCAAATAAGGTCCTCCAAGATTCCCAAATCAAAATACTCTTCCTCTCAGTACACACATAAACCGGGAACCCTGGATCTTCCTTTGTGCAATGACGACTACAGAAAGTGGCTCCTAAAAGCCACCCAGGATCACTGTGTTGGTCTGTACGTGGGCCTGGAATACGAGCCAAACAGAGAACGGTGTTTTGACAAGAGGAGTGACCACCTGTAGTCTTGTCTTCCTTCTTTGTCTCTCATCGGCACGGTGCACCTGTGACAGTTAAACGAGAAAACATTTAAAAAGCACTGCAGCGAAGGCTGGTGTGTATGCAGACACGGGTTCCCTACCAACAGGGGAACCAGGGGACGCAAGCGCCTCTGCTTCTGTGGGAGACACTTTCCTGAATACGCTGCAGAAATGATACTAAAGAAAGACACATGTGTAGCTTGATAATTCAAAAAAACAAAAATAAATTGCTTCAATGTTTCCAACATTCAATCAGCTCAAACTCCAGGCTTTTGAAATCTTTTCCCTCAGTTCAGTTCAGTTCAGTTCAGTCACTCAGTCGTGTCTGACTCTTTGCGACCCCATGAATCACAGCACGCCAGGCTAATCTTTCCCCTAATCTTCTGTTAAGTGTATGAAGAAGTCAAAGTGTTAGTTGCTCAGTCCTGTCTGACTCTTGGCAATCCCATGAACTGTAGCCTGCCAGGCTCCTCTGTCCATGGAATTCTCTAGGCAAGACTACTGGAGTGGGTTGCCATTTCCTACTCCAGGGGATGTTTCTGACCCAGGGACTGCACCCAGGTCTCCTGCATTACAGGCAGACTACTGTCTGAGCCACCGGGGAACAAAGAATTGGAGAGTTAAGACTCAGAGATATCTGAACAGATAAACACAACTCTACAGCCAGCTCCAAGCTTTCTTCCACTTCTAAGCTGAAACTGGCAGGTCTGACAGAATTTAAGGAAGTCAAAATTCTTGGCACAAAGGAGGTAAGCTGGAATCCAGGGAGGGGCCAGGATCTAAGACTCCAAGTCTGTTCAGTCAAGTGAAATCTGTCACCAGCCCTGGAGGGTGTATCACATCCCTGTGGGGTACGGCATTTTCCTAATGAGGAAACCAGACTGCAGAGAAGCTAGGTACCTTCTTCACGGTGACACGGCTGGTCAGCAGAGCCCCCACCGACCTGTATTCAAGACGTTGTCATGCAAACTCACCCAAGCCTGTTATCAAATGAGCGAGTTTCATTCAGAATTTCACCTCCATTCTCGAGTTCATTGATTTGCCTCTGAATTTCATAGTCTAAAAAAAAAAAATTGTAATAGTTTGGTATCATGGTTTACTCCTTTATCCAGTTAAGCAATAATTGGAACTCTCAATCTTGAGGTCAAAAAATAATCAAGGGAGTTGTTTACAATAATTCTTTCCACAGATGCTGTATTTTTTCTTCTTGCTGCCATCATAGAATAATATTGCTGGGAAGGGTCTTTTAGGAAGCTCTGCTCTCTCACTTTCTGAGCAAACCCAGGTTTAGAGCAATTAACGTGACCCAGTACAGAACACAAGTACACAACTTGGCAGAAGGGCTAGGACCAATGTTGACGACTAGTGACTCCAGATCTAGGACCCTTGCTTATCAAAGAGTGTTTATCCCAGGATCCACAGACAGGCTTCAAGGGGTTCTGGTATCTCCTGGGATTACATACAAATGTGGGTGTGTGCCTAGACACGGATTTTGGAGAAACGATCCAGAATGTCCATTGTATTTTTAAAGGGATCTATGGCCCCAAATGAAGAGCCACCGCTCTACGCCACGCTCCCTCACCGCCGAACAAGGCGGCCCTGGAAGCGGAACACGGCCTCAGCTGCCAAGCTTCTTCATGCAAAGAGCTTCCGCCTTCCCTCCCTCCCTAACTCCCCACTGCAACATACTGCCCTTGCCCTTGCCCAAATCCTGATTCTCACCTGAGCTGACAAAAAGCAACAAACACCAAGAGGCTGCTAACAGGCCTGATGGAGGGAGAAAATTGGGGTGGAAAGATTACCAGGTTGGAGACTTAAGCCCGTAACAGGAAAGCTCGGGTTCTTCCAGCCCCAGTCCGACCACAGGTAGAGTTCTGTCTCAGACTGCTGCTCCACAGGGACTTCATAGGACAACAGAAAGTTAGGGGCAGCCAAAGCCTTCAAACGCATCTGCGATGAGTCTACCTAAAGTCTTGTGGCTTGTTTTTTAAGTTCCAACCACCAGCTCGTAGAATAATGAGCTCCGGGACACTCACCTACGAGGCGAACTGGAACTTCTATTCGTTCCAAGTTTCACCTTCACCAACCTGAGCTGGAAGGGTTTCTCCTGACCCAGACCTTTCACAGCCGCAGATACATGGACGGTGTCTCCTTTTACAAGCAGAAGAGTCCACCCTCGTTAGCCTGTCTTTATGCCGGAAGTTCCCCCAATACCTTCTGTATGTCATACCTTTGACCATCAGTTCAGTTCCGTCCCTCGGTTGTGTCCGACTGTTTGCGACCCCGTGGACTGCAGCACACTGGGCTTCTCTGTCCATCACCAGCTCCTGAAGCTTGCTCAAACTCATGTCCATCGAGTCAGTGATGCCATCCAACCATCTCATCCTCTGTCGTCCCCTTCTCCTCCCGCCCTCAATCTTTCCCAGCATCAGGGTCTTTTCCAATGAGTCAGTTCTTCGCATCAGGTGGTCAAAGTATTAGAGTTTCAGCTTCAGCATCAGTCCTTCCAAAGAATATTCAGGCTTGATTTCCTTTAGGATGGACTGGTTTGATCTCCGTGCAGTCCAAGGGACTCTCGAGAGTCTTTTCCAATACCACAATTCAAAAGCATCAATTCTTCAGTGCTCAGCTTCTTTTATAGTCCAACTCTCACATCCATACATGACTACTGGAGAAGCCATAGCTTTGACTAGATGGACCTTTGTCAGCAAAACAGTGTTTCTGCTTTTTAATGTGCTGTTTAGGTTGGTCACAGCTTTACTTCCAAGGAGCAAGCGTCTTTTAATTTCATAACTGCAGTCACCATCTGCAGTGATTTTGGAGCCAAAGAAAATAAAGTCTCTCACTGTTTCCATTGTTTCCCCATCTATTTGCCATGAAGTGATGGGACTGGATGCCATGATCTTCACTTTTTGAATGTTGAATTTTATGCCCGCTTTTTCACTCTCCTCTTTCACCTTCATCAAGAGGCTCTTTAGTTCCTCTTCACTTTCTGCCATAAGGGTGGTGTCATCTGCATATCTGAGGTTACTGATACAGCTGCGTATATGAGGCCCTTGACCACGTTAATGCCTTTTTCCTGAAAATGTATAGACTCACAGTGTCTTCATTAAGGCTGGTTGATTATTTCCAGTTCAGGATAATAAAGTTTTATACAAGACTAGAAAATCTGTGTTCCAATACTCAGGATACTACCGAACCTTTGGGCTGGGAAGCCACATTCACCCATCCTCTGCTCTGTGCAGCTTGAAGGATGTACCTTAACTTCCACCTCTACCTCCTCCCTTCTGTCCCTCTTCTTCTTAGATACCTCTGGTTTTAAAGAGTACTTAATTCTTCTGAGATGTCATCCCCTCACATTCACAGTCATCAATGTCTATGGACCACTCCAGCTGCTGAGCTTGCTCAGTTCTTCTACTTTAATTACTAGTATACATCTGCCCACACGGAAAGATCCACAGCGTGTGCTCCAGTAAGACCTCTACTTGATTACACAGGCCTGGGCAATCTATTCTCTGCTGGGTCAGACAGTAAAGAATCCATGTGCAATGCAGGAGACCCAGGTTCAATCCCTGGGTTGGGACAATCCCCTGGAAAAGGGAATGGCAACCCACTCCAATATTCTTGCCTAGAAAATTCTATGGACACAGGAGCCTGGTGGGCTACAGTCCACAGGGTAGCAAAGAGTCGGACACAACTGAGCGACTAACACTTTCACTTTCCAGCAATCTTAGTTAAAATGGTTAAAAGAAGAAAAACATATTGATCAATTAAGTCAAACTGTGGCTAATCTGTAACAAACAAATATGATGTTATACAGTTCAGACTGGTCGTGGTACATGGAAAAACAGAGTTACAGAATTTTGCAAATCCTCCCATAGAGGTGAAGTCTATTTCCTCCCCCTCCCCTTGAACCTGTTTTGAATGGAATGTGCTGGGAAAAATGTTGTGCAAGTTCTAGAACTAAAGACTCGAGAGGACTTGAGGCATCTCCCTTCATCCTCCTAGGATGCCACCTCTGCCAAATAAGAAAGCCTGGGCTAAGCAAGTGAATGCAGAAAGCCCACATGGGTGAAGAAGCCCAGCAGACGTCTGGCACCAAAGCCCCAGCGTGTGAGTAAGGTCCTCTTGGACTCTTTATCTCAGCAGAGCGCCGGCTCCCCAGAGTCAAATGAAAGAGCCAAGGCAGGACCAGCAGAAAACCACCCAGCCCACAAAACTGTGAAGCTGAGATGTTATCATGTAAGTCATTAAGTTGAGGGGGGGGTGCCTGTTACACAGAAACAGACAGCTGCTGCAAAGACGTACATGAGGAGTAACAGCTGACACTCACCTATAGCTTTGGCCAAAAATCGGGCACTGTTGAGATTCTTCACTTCGGTTCGAACGCCCAAAGGCTCCCCAGGGCGATGCACAGATATATTGGCATCCACTCTTAACTGGCCCTCTGAAAGGAGAGAAAAAAAGACAACTCTTTAGAAATTATCTGAGGGAAGGTGGTCTTTTTAAGGCAAGAAAGTACAAGCAATATCTAACTCTAGCTGATGTCCGTGGTGCCAGTGGTAAAGAATCTGCCTGCCAACGCAGGAGATGAGACCTGGGTTCAATCCGTGGGTTGGGAAGATGCCCTGTAACAGGAAATGGCAAGCCCCTCCAGTATTCCTGCCTGGAGAACCCCATGGACAGAGGAGCCTGGTGAGCTACAGTCCATGGGGTCGCAAAGAGTCAGACACAACTGAGCAGGCATGAGCGTGTGCGCGCATGTGCACACACACACACACACCACCACCCCCCCCCAAAGAAGGTAAGGTTGGTCCTGAAGTTCTTACAAGAATGACAGTCCTAAGGCATCTGCGGGGTGTGTGCGTACGTGTGCAGGGGTGTGTCTGTGCACTTGTGCACAGGTAGAAGACAGAAGAAATTCTGGATATACTGGCTGGGGAAATCTAATTTCTTTTGTGCTAAATAAGAAAAACAACACTGTTAAAATGGAGGTTTACTCTGCAGTTTTATTCTGAAGTTTTTTTCAAAGTGTCAGAGCTGGGTTGTGGGGGAAGGCCTCAGAAATTGTTATGTGATAGCCCTACACTGCTCTCTGAGGGAATGTGGATTTCCAACAGCGATTCCAGGAGATTTATAAGAGAGTCCTTGAGAATTTACAGTTCAAGGGCACAAGCCAGAAACGTGGGCTTTTCCCCCTCCTTCTTCCTCCAGTTACTGTAATAATTTCTTTCTTCTGCAAATAGGACTTGAGTCCTTCCTGACGGCTATAGGGGTTTGCCACAGCAGCTGTGGGGAGGTGGGGGGGCAGAGACAGCAGCCCTCATTCTAGGAGAACTTTCTTTGACCCTGAACCCCAGCCCCCATCCACGCCCACTTTGGAAGCAGTAACCCATAAAGAAGTAGGTGGTTTGTGAGATGACTAAGAGGCTCTTGAGGAGCAAAGGGAAGAAAAATTCCAAGAGAAAAAGAGACAAAGATAAAAAGTCATCACATTTCACACCCTGCAAAGTAAAGGTAGAATTCTCTATTCTCTAGTTTCATTTACAATATTCAAAACAGAACAAAACGGGACGACAAAATGCTGGATTTCTATTTTCTTAGGCAAGTCTTTAAACTTAAAAAGGATCTGTCAAAAGTGAATGTGCTGATGAGCTAAGAAATTTGTTTTTTAAGGTTTCATAGTAAAAGCATATTAAAATAATAAAATTGTATGAATAAATTCCACGCCTAAAGAAAGAGACCCTTGTAATGGCTCTCTACCATTCCCACTCTGCCGCTCCCCAAGCGCCACCTATGCTGACAGGCTGGGGAAAGATGCCTTTTAGCCCAAAAATAACTGTTACTATTACTTCTATTACTATTCTATTCTATTACTTCTCCCATTTCTGCAAAACCTCTTAGCTCCTGTGGACAGTGAGTGTTTCCTTGAGTCTCAAGGATCCCCAGCGACTTCTGATACGGTCAGACTCTCTATGGGGACCCTGCTTCGTCCTCTGACTAGGCCCCGTCAGCTCCCCCCACAACACGTCCCTGACAGCCGTCCCTGCCTCCCGTTCCCCCTGCGGGCTCGCTCCCCGCCCTGACGTCGGAGCGGCGACCCCGCCTCCGCGCAGCTCACCAGCCCTCGCCGGCTCGCTGCCGCGCCCCCGCCCTTCCCGCGCTCGTCCCTGCTGCCGCTGGTCCCCACGCGCCCTGGCCATCGCTGGCACCGTCCCTCCTGCGACCTCGGCTCAGCCTTCAGAGTCCCCCCCGAGCGGGACTTGCTCCTCCCCGCCCCCACCGGTGCTCCTCCGAGGTACCGGAATGTACGCTCAGGACAGTAGCCTATTCGGAATCCATCCATCTTTAAGCCCAGACGGAAGGCCTTTGAGAATGGGGCCCAGGTGTAAAATCCCCAGCCCTTTCCTTCCAAGGACACCGCGCCTCCAGTTCTCTCCTCTCTCCACACCAGGGGTTGATTCTCTTCCTCATGGAACAGGATTCCTCACTAAAGACAGAGCCTGCAGACCTGCTCCCGTGAGCTCAATTCTCTCTCCATCATCCGGCTAGTCTCTCCCTGCTTTCCTTTTCAGCAAATCCTCTCAAACAGATACTGTTTGCCTGCTGACACTCTATCTCCATGGTCTCACCCTTCAGTCACTCCTGAACCTGTGTCAGCCTGGCTTCTGCCCCCACCTCCCTGAAAACACCTTGCCAGAGTCACCAATAGGCCCTGGCCGTCGAATCCCTTGGACACACGGACACAGGACATGCTGTGCCTTCACCTCACTAGATCCACCGGCAGCACGTAACCTGCCAACCCCCGCAGCAGCTGGCACCATCATGCTGGCACCATCATGCTGGCACCATCATGCTCTAGGTCTCCTCTGGGCTCCTGAACTCGTTTCCACGACTCTGTCATCTGTTCCCATCCTTGCGCGCTCTGTAAAGGAGTGGGGCTTTAAACACCACCTCTGCTCTGACAGTCCCTAGACTTCTCACTTTAGCCCAGACCGCCGCTCTGACCTCTGAGGTCTCCTTCAGCTCCCTGTGGGGGCGGTCAGGGCGTGTCAGTTTCCCCAACTCAAGGATCTGCCATCCACACAGCCATCTTTGTCCTCAGCCTCCCGGTGACAGCAAGCGTGACTTCTTCCTGCCTCCTGCCTTCTACATCAGCCTGTTAACAAATCCTGTTGTTTCTAAAAGCCACCTCGAAGCCACCTATCTTGACCTCTCCATCCTCACAAACGCCAGCTCTGCCCACACCAGCACCACCTCCACTGAACTACTGGGAGGGCTTCTTACCCGGGCTCTGCTTCCACTTGTACCCCGCTGAAATCCGCAGTCCACAGAGCAGCCACAGTGGTTTCCTAAATCATTAATCTGACTCTGTCCTTCACTGGCTTAAAACCCTTCTGTGACCTCCTACTGTGCTTGGAATGAAATCCAAACTTATCATGGTCTTACCACTGTGGTTGAGCCCTCTGACCCTTTCAGTCTTACCTGAGGCACAGCCCCCTGCTCCTGGCACCTTCCCTGCCGTGGTCTTCTGCCCCCCTGGTGTTAATACCTCCAGGCATATTCTACACTTTCCCTCACCTCCAGGATGTGGCTTGAGCTCTTGGCTGGACGCTCACCGTCTAGCTGATGCTGGCTGGAGCCGTGGAGCATTCTCCTGAGATCCTCGCCTTCCAATGGTATCCTTTATCACGGTACCTTCTGCATTTCCTTAAAGCACTTCTCATTTAAGTCGCTTCCTTCATGTCCCCTCTTTGCGACCCTATGGACTGTAGCCCGTCAAGCTCCTCTGTCCGTGGGATTTTCAGACAAGAAGACTGAAGTTGGTTGCCATGCCTCCTCTTCCAGGGAATCTTCCCGACCCAGGGACTGAACCCTCATCTCTTATGTCTCCTGTACCGGCAGGTCGATGCTTTACCACTACACCACCTGGGAAGCCCCACTTATCACTGTAACTATAAAACTACTTCATTTTATTTGTTAATGTATGTGTCTGTCTCGTGAATACATACTCTCTGCCTCACGGCTCTACTCAGAACCTAGAGCTGGCTCTGGCACAAGGTAACTGTTTGATGAATTCATACCCTGGTACTTGCCTGAGCCATCAGTAAGCAGACTGGTCTCACAGTAGGTTCCTGACAAGTTCTAAAGTTCTGTCTGAACAGGACTAATCTACTGAATCATCTGAAAGGCCCATTCAGCTCAAAGGAAAACTTGCCAAGTATGCTGAGCTCTGCCCAACCCCATTTCAATATTTGCGAGAGAACTTTTTTGAGCTCTGAGCACCTTGAATAGGACTTCACTTGCTTTTAAAATAAAACCATCTCTCACAATTTAGACTTTTAATTTGGAAAAGGAACAAAAGCACAAGTTCCAGTCTCTCCCAGGGAAGATCACACTCTATAGATGTCTGAGGGGACTCGTTTAGTGTCCTGCAGTGTTGAAAGAGAGCTCACTTGCCTGGACTCAAATACAGTACCCAGCATTCACAAAAGGCATTTTACCCAGTGAAGACGAAATACCTTTTAAACAAATTAAGTTAAATTGCCTCAAGTCCACAAAAGCCTCACCAGTCAGGTTTGCTTCAATGCATTCTGCAACACCAGGGGAGGGCCTTCATGAGGACATTATCAAGCTCAATTTCCACCCTCTAGAAGTAGACATGTATAACAGCAAAATGAAAAACCCTACCACTGAGCACAGTGATATGGTGTAGTTACGTGCTGTTTTTCCCCCCAAACATATCCACATGTGAGAAATATAACACCAGGGCAGAAAACGGTTTCAGTCAACGGCAGCAGCCTGAGGATTTAGTGGAGGTCTGTTAAGCTGTCTCATTCTGGTCATTCATTTCTGGTTTACTCTCCAGAACGCAGATAAAAAATAAAGATAAAAATACTGTGACCCAGCTTTACTGAAGATATTTCATAAAGCTTATTTATCTACAATGAGTGGTCTTTTTGTAAACGTAATACTACTTATTAGTATTAATAAGCACATAATGTTTAATGAGCACAGGCTGTTTGTCAAGACTTGTGATATGTTTTACGTATATTATTCATTCCCTACAATACAGCGTTAATGACAAAGCCACTTAGATGTCCTTCAGGCACGTCACACTCCACAGTCCCCAAACGGAGTTCCAGGCCTTCTCCCACAAGGCTGTGGGCTGGCTCGCCCACCCGACTCTGCTGCCCAACTCTTACCTGACACGTGATGACTTCCTCTCCTCTTGGGTTTCCTCCTTCCTGTTTCTGTATACAATTATTTAGCAACTGGTTTTACAAGTGTAGAAAGGGAGGCTCAGAGAAGTCAAAACCTCACCCAGTTTCTACAGCTAGAAGCCACAGGACAGGATTCCACCCCAGGTCTGGGACCGTGGCATCTGAAGCACCTACTCTGCTACCCCAGGGGTCCAGGCTATTTTCTACAGCTGCGGCCTCCCTGCTGCGGCTGGCACTAAGAAGCAGGGGGAGGCAGAGCTCAAGCAGGAGGGTCTCAGACCCCAGCCCAGTCACTTCCTGTGGCCAAACCTCCCAGCCTGTGAGCCTCCACTCCTCATGGACAACAGGCACAGTGGTAACAGTCTCTGGGAAAGTCACAGGATTTAAACGGGAAGAAAAATTAACCGTGAAGAGTGCTTTCTGAACAGATGAGCACATTCAAACCAGCGGGCAGTATGGCCTTGGACACAAGTAGGGTATCGACTTGGGTACATGCTCCCCTCAGCAGACTGCTCTGAGGATCTCAACAGTGGCAAACGGCCACTGAGAAGGAAATGACTTCTGGAACCCAGGCTGAGCTAGTCCACGCTCATTAGCAAAACTATCAGGAACTCACTGAATCACAGCCCAGAGCAACTGAAGCTTCACTTGCAAAAGCACGTGGGGGTCCACTGCAGCTCTCCGGGGTGGCCCTCAGTTCCAAGACCTCAGTCTCCACTGGCGACACAGTGGCCTGCGGTGGGGGTCATAAGGACGGGCAAGGGGCTGGGCTGACCGCACTGAGGGCACCAACAGCACGACCCCTGCAGACTCCAGGCGGACCTTCACTCCCCACAGCACTCAGGACACCCTCACACATGCTGCCGCTGTGCCGGGGCAACGCTGTTGGATTCGTATTTAAAAGCAACAAAAAGCATCATGACGAATGAGATTTAATAAACCCTCTCTGCCGTCACCGCCTGATGAGTTCTTGCTGCTATGGTTTATCTCTTGGCAAGGACCTGATGGGACTATTTCTCAGCTAACAGGTGGTCTGTTTATTATTCCATAGGTTTGGTAGGAACCACAGTTATTTTGAAAAAGAATGGAAAAATAAAAAGAATTTTTTAACAGCAACAGTGCAAAAATGGATAACCATTCAGCCTGCCCATATTTCATTTCTGTTCTATGTGTAAAAAGGCAGCAGGAGTCATAAATCTAGCATGGAGAGGTCTCTTATTCTAACACGGACCCTCTTTTCTATACACAGACTTGCAGGCAGCTAACCTTTACACCACTCAAACTCCTGTGGCTCTGTTTGTCCAGTCTGTAGCTTAAAGAAGATAGCAAATCAGCAAGTTCCGTCTCCAGATTCAACCCAGACCACGGCTCTGATGTTACAATTTGTTGCCCGTAAGATGTCCTATGTGACAAAGGTGACATTACAGCTTCTGAAGTCCCTTTGTAACATGCAAACAAATGTGTGACAAAATGGTTAATAAATGGTATGATAATCTAACAGGCAGATGGATCATCTGCATCAATGGTACTTAATGGCACCCCTTGTGACCACTTGAGATGGTTAATTTTTTGTGTCAACGTGACTGAGCCAAGGGAGCCCTGATATTTGGTTAAATGTTATTTTGGATGTGTCATTTGGGTGTTTCTGAAGCTGAAACTGCAGTACTTTGGCCATCTCTTGCAACAAGTTGACTCACTGGAAAAGACTCTGATGCTGGGAAAGGGTGGGGGTGGGAGGAGAACGGGACGACAGAGAATGAGATGGCTGGATGGCATCACCGACTCTGTGGACATGAGTTTGAGTGAACTCCGGGACTTGGTGGTGGACAGGGAGGCCTGGCGTGCTGTGATTCATGGGGTCGCGGAGAGTCGGACACGACTGAGCGACTGAACTGAACTGAACTGAACTGAAGGAGATTAACATTTGAACTGATAGTGAGTAAAGCAGACTACCTGCCCACTACGGGTGGGCCTCATTTAATCCACTGAAAACAAGACAGAAAGCCCAGTGGGGGTGAAACCAAGTAGGATGCTGCGGGGCTCCTGGACATGGAAGCCGTTCTGTGTCCCCCATTTCTTGTTTGCAGGGAACAGACTCCAGCCTCCATGACCTTCCCTGACTTCCAAAGGGCAGATTCAAACAGTTGCTAATCAGGGAAGGGAGGGGCTGCTGAGACTAGGGAGAAACAGTCAAGAAACAGTAGTGCAGCCCTGGGGCGGGGTCCTGGTTCCACCCCAGGAGATTCACACAACAAGCTCTTTATAAGAACTAAGTAAAGTCGCTCAGTTGTGTCCGACTCTTTGCGACCCCGTGGACTGTAGCCTACCAGGCTTCTCCGTCTATGGGATTCTCCAGGCAAGAATACTGGAGTGGGTTACCATTTCCTTCTCCAGGGGATCTTCCCGACCCAGGGATCGAACCCGGGTCTCCTGCATTGGAGGCAGATGCTTTAACCTCTGAGCCACCAGGGAAGCCCCTTAAAGAACTAAAATCCCCCAAAAATGGAAGATGTTAACTACTTGAAGAAGCACTCTTCACTCCAGAGAGAAGAACACAGTTTGATAACCTTCAATTCAGTCCTTCAGTCATGTTCGATTCTTTCCCACCCCATGGACCACAGCACGTCAGGCCTCCCTGTCCATCACCAACTCCCGGAGTTCACTCAAACTCATGTTCATTGAGTCGGTGATGCCATCCAACCATCTCATCCTCTGTCGTCCCCTTCTCTTCCTGCCCTCAATCTTTCCCAGCATTAGGGTCTCTTGAAATGAGTTAGCTCTTCGCATCAGGTAGGCAAAGTATTGGAGTTTCAGCTTCAGCATCAGTCCTTCCAATGTACATTCAGGACTGATTTCCTTTAGGATGGACTGGTTGGATCTCCTTGCAGTCCAAGGGACTCTCAAAAGTTTCTCCAACACCACAGTTCAAAAGCATCAATTCTTCGGCAATCAGCTTTCGTTATAGTCCAACTCTCACATCCATACACGACTACTGGAAAAACTATCAGTTCAGTTCAGTTCAGTCGCTCAGTCGTGTCCGACTCTCCGCGACCCCATGAATCACAGCACGCCAGCCCTCCCTGTCCATCACCAACTCCCGGAGTACACTCAAACCCATGTCCACAGAGTCGGTGATGCCATCCAGCCATCTCATTCTCTGTCGTCCCCTTCTCCTCCCGCCCCCAACCTTTCCCAGCATCAGAGTCTTTTCCAGTGAGTCAACTCGTCGCATGAGGTGGCCAAAGTATTGGAGTTTCAGCTTTAGCATCAGTCCCTCCAATGAACATCCAGGATTGATCTCCTTTAGAATGGACTGGTTGGATCTCCTTGCAGTATAAGGGACTCTCAAGAGTCTTCTCCAACACCACAGTTCAAAAGCATCAATTCTTCGGCAATCAGCCTTCTTCACAGTCCAACTCTCACATCCATACATGACCACGGGAAAAACCACTGCCTTGACTAGACGGACCTTGGTTGGCAAAGTAATGTCTCTGCTTTTTAATATACTATCAAGGTTGGTCATAACTTTCCTTCCAAGGAGCAAGCGTCTTTTAATTTCATGGCTGCAATCAGCATCTGCAGTGATTCTGGAGCCCAAAAAAATAAAGTCTGACACTGTTCCCACTGTTTTCCCATCTATTTCCCATGAAGTGATGGGACCAGATGCCATGATCTTTGTTTTCTGAATGTTGAGCTTCAAGCCAACCTTTTCACTCTCCTCTTTCACTTTCATCAAGAGGCTTTTGAGTTCCTCTTCACTTTCTGCCAAAAGGGTAGTGTCATCTGCATATCTGAGGTTATTGATATTTCTCGCAGCAATCTTGATTCCAGCTTGTGCTTCTTCCAGCCCAGCGTTCCTCATGATGTACTCTGCATATAAGTTAAATAAGCAAGGTGACAATATACAACCTTGACGTACACCTTTTCCTGTTTGGAACCAGTCTGTTGTTCCATGTCCAGTTCTAACTGTTGCTTCCTGACCTGCATACAGGTTTCTCAAGAGGCAGGTCAGGTGGTCTGGGATTCCCATCTCTTTCAGAATGCTCCACAGTTTATTGTGATCCACACAGTCAAAGGCTTTGGCATAGTCAATGAAGCAGAAATAGATGTTTTTCTGAAACTCTCTTGCTTTCTCCATGATCCAGCGGATGTTGGCAATTTGATCTCTGGTTCCTCTGCCTTTTCTAAAACCTGCTTGAACATCTGGGAGTTCACAGTTTACATACTGCTGAAGCCTGGCTTGGAGAATTTTGAGCATGACTTTACTAGCGTGTGAGATGAGTGCAATTGTGCGGTAGTTTGAGCATTCTTTGGCATTTATAGCCTTGACTAAATGGAACTTTGTTGGCAAAGTAATGTCTCTGGTTTTTTTATGCTGTCTAGGTTGGTCATAGCTTTCCTTCCAAGGAGTAAGTGTCTTTTTATTTCATGGCTGCAGTCACCATCTGCAGTGATTTTGGAGCCCCGAAAAATAAAGTTTGCCACTGTTTCTCCATCTACTTGCCATGAAATGATGGGATTATATGCCATGATCTTTGTTTTCTGAATGTTGAGCTTTAAGCCAACTTTTTCACTCTCCTTTTTCACTTTCATCAAGAGGCTCTTTAGTCCTCCTTTACTTTCTGCCATAACGGTGGTATAATCTGCATATCTGAGGTTATTGATATTTCTCCCAGCAATTTTGATTCCAGCTTGTGCTTCATCCAGCCCAGCATTTCTCATGATGTACTCTGCATATAAGTTAAATAGGCAGGGTGACAATATACAGCCGTGATGTACTCCTTTTCCTATTTGAAACCAGTCTGTTGTTCCATGTACAGTTCTGACTGTTGCTTTTGACCTGCATACAGGTTTCTCAAGAGGCAGGTCAGGTGGTCTGGGATTCCCATCTCTTTCAGAATTTTCCACAGCTTATTGTGATCCACACAGTCAAAGGCTTTGGCATAGTCAATAAAGGAGAAATAGATGTTTTCCTGGAACTCACATGCTTTTTCGATGATCCAACAGATGTTGGCAATTTGATTTCTTGTTCCTCTGCCTTTTCTAAAACCAGCTTGAACATCTGGAAGTTCACGGTTCGCGTATTGCTGAAGCCTGACTTGGAGAATTTTGAGCATGACTTTACTAGCCTGTGAGATGAGTGCAATTGTGTAGTAGTTTGAACATTCTTTGGCATTGCCTTTCTTTGGGATTGGAATGAAGACTGACCTTTTCCAGTCCTGTGGCCACTGCTGAGTTTTCCAAATTTGCTGGCATCTTGAGTGCAGCACTTTCACAGCATCATCTTTCAGGATTTGAGATAGCTCAACTGGAATTCCATCACCTCCACTAGCTTTGTTTGTCCTGATGATTCCTAAGGTCCCTTGACTTCACATTCCAGGAGGTCTGGCTCTAGGTGAGTGATCACATCGTCGTGATTATCTTGGTCGTGAAGATCTTTTTTGTACAGTTCTCCTGTGTATTCTTGCCACCCCTTCTTAATATCTTCTGCTTCTGTTAGGTTCATACCATTTCTGTCCTTTATCAAGCCCATCTTTGCATGAAATGTTCCCTTGGCATCTCTCATTTTCCTGAAGAGATCTCTAGTCTTTCCCATTCTATTGTTTCCCTCTATTTCTTTGCATCGATTGCTGAGGAAGGCTTTCTTACCTCTCCTTGCTATTCTTTGGAACTCTGCATTCAAATGGGTATACCTTTCCTTTTCTCCTTTGCATTTTGGCTTCCCTTCTTTTCACAGCTATTTGTAAAACCTCCTCAGATAGCCATTTTGCTTTTCTGCATTTCTTTTTTCTTGGGGATGGTCTTGCTCCCTGTCTCCTGTACAATGTCACGAATCTCTGTCTATAGTTCATAAAGCACTCTGTCTATCAGATCTAGTCCCTTAAATCTATTTCTCACTTCCACTGTATAATCATAAGGGATTTGATTTAGGTCATACCTGAATGGTCTAGTGGTTTTCCCTACTTTCTTCAATTTAAGTCTGAATTTGGCCATAAGGAGTTCATGATCCGAGTCACAGTCAGCTCCTGGTCTTGTTTTTGCTGACTGTATAGGCCTTCTCCATCTTTGTCTGCAAAGGTTATAATCAGTCTGATTTCGGTGTTGACCGTCTGGTGATGTCCATGTGTAGAGTCTTCTCTTTTGTTGTTGGGAGAGGGTGTTTGCTATGACCAGTGCATTCTCTTGGCAGAACTCTATTAGCTTTTGCCCTGCTTCATTCTGCACTCCAAGGCCAAATTTGCCTGTTACTCCAGGTGTTTCCTGACTTCCTACTTTTGCATTCCAGCTCCCTATAATGAAAAGGACATCTTTTTGGGGTGTTAATTCTAGAAGGTCTTGTAGGTCTTAATAGAACCGTTCAACTTCAGCTTCTTCAGCATTACTGGTTGGGCACAGACTTGGATTACCATGATATTGAATGGTTTGCCTTGGAAATGAACAGAGATCGTTCTGTCGTTTTTAAGACTGCATCCCAAGTACTGCATTTTGGACTCTTGTTGACTATGATGGCCACTCTATTTCTTCTACTGGATTCCTGCCCACAGTAGTAGATATAATGGTCATCTGAGTTAAATTCACTCATTCCAGTCCACCTTAGTTCGCTGATTCCTAGAATGTCGATGTTCACTCTTGCCATCTCCTGTTTGACCACTTCCAATTTGCCTTGATTCACAAACCTAACATTCCAGGTTCCTATGCAATATTGCTCTTTACAGCATTGGACCGAGTCAATCCACAACTATCACTCGTCAATCCACAACTGGGTGTTGTTTTTGCTTTAGCTTCATCTCTTCATTCTTTCTGAATTTATTTCTCCTCTCCTCTCCAGTAGCATATTGGGTACCTACCGACCTGAGGAGTTCATCTTTCAGTGTCCTATCTTTCGCCTTTTCATACTGTTCATGGGGTTCTCAAGGCAGGAATACTGAAATGGTTTGCCATTCCCTTCTCCAGTGGACCACATTTTGTCAGAACTCTCCACCATGACCCATCCATCTTGGGCGACCCTACAGTGCCTGGCTCATAGTTTCATTGAGTTAGACAAGGCTGTGGTCCACGTGATGAGATTGATAACGAGAACCACAGAAGCTCATCATGAGATCACCTGAGGCCAGATTAAAGGAGCAAGGCCCTGGGAACACCCAGCTCCTTGTCAGCAACCCCACCCTTCAATCACTGCTGTAAAACTCTTCACCAAATCCTCCCTGGTTGGGACACACAGTGTTAAGGGGCAGGAATCCACCTGAAACAGGGCGGGTACAACCCTTGAAAGAATGACATAGCCTGAGAAGTCAACTTAAACTGATCACAACCAAGTAGGTCCAAGATGGTGGACAAGCTGACTTCCACTAGACTGTGGGCCTCAGTGTATGCTCACTGTAACACATGAGCAAGCTAGAGTACACCACCGCAGGTACTAGGGCAGCTCTCAGGCTGACCGTCAGAAACCAACAGCAAACTAGATTACACCAGCACAGGTGCCAGGACAGTTCCCAGGCTGACCATCAGAGACCAAAAGGTGAGTGGGGCCCCAGTTTCTGGAAACCTCCATCCCTTCCCTAAAACAGCTGGAATAATCCTCCCAGTCAATAGCCTATTAAATTACCCAGCTCATAAAAGCTAACTATACCATATTTCCAGGCCCCTCTCACCTCATGAGATGGTCCACTGCCTGTCTGTGGAGTGTGTGTCTCTCTAAATAAATCCACTTCTTACCTATCACTTTATCTCTCACGGAATTCTTTCTGCAATGAGACATCAAGAACCTAAACCTTAATCTTCATTTGGCTTTCCTGGTGGCTCAGATGGTAAAGAATCCGCCTGCAGTGTGGGAGAACTGGATTCAAACCCTGGGTTGGGAAGATCCCCTGGAAGAGGAAATGGCAACCTGCTCCAGTATTCTTGCCTGGAGAATCCCCATGGACAGAGGAGCCTGGCAGGCTACAGTCCATGGGGTCACGAAGAGTCAGACATGATTGAGCAACTAAGAACAGCTAACCTTCATTAAGTCCTAAAACAAGGTGTGTGATCTTAGTTGGAACACTGTGGGGTTTTGCCAGATTTTGAGTCCCTGGCTGCGTGGGTTCAAGTCCCAGTCAGGGTTATGGCCAGGTTGTGGGCACAAGTCCCAGTGTGAATTACATGGTTTCACCTGTTTGCCTGGCAAAAAAGAAAAAAAATCAAGCTCTTCTTTTCTATCTCATCCAAAACTCTTTCTCTGAGATCTGATCTAGCACTGGTGCAGAGGCTGAGTTTTCAGCATCAGGGGAAATCTGCTGTCTGTGCTTGACTGCCTTGGAGCTGTGGTACCAGTCTTGCCTTGGACTCTGGCTCAGATTGGAACTTACGCCCTTGGTTGTCCTGATTCTCAGGCTGGAACTATAATACTATTGGCTCTCCTGCTGCTTGCTGACTGCAGATCTTATGACATCTCAGCCTCCACGATCACATGAGCTAATTCCTTATAATCTCTTTATCTCTCTCTCTCACACACACACATTCTATTTATTTCTGAAACATCTAGACTAACACAGCCACGCACAGAGCACTGCATTAACCCACTGCAGATGAGGAGCTTGCACCCTTTCTCTACCCGGGCAGGGAGCGCTCTGGGAGTGGGGACAGAAAATAGGGGGAAATCACAGAAGAGACGAGCATGGGGAAACAAGGATGGGCAGAGCAATGCTAAGAAGGGGCAATAAAGAAACGGACCCAAACTCATGATCTTCACATCCAACTGGCGAACACTTAAAATGGATAGTTTCCTTGATCCCAAATTTGCACACTGTTTCTCCTGTTTAACTCCCTATTACATTTCTATTGCACATATCTAAGAAATATAATTTAAATTATAAATGCATTTAACTTTATCTCAAAGTTAAAGTTTTGTGAAACCATAGCCTTGGTTTGCAATTGATACAATTTGGCTTCAGTTTTACCTGGATGAAAAACTTTGTATAAAAGGCAGAAAAGAAAAAGACCCAAAGGAAAGGCATTAACTAGCAATTAAGCACTGTCCACACAGAACTCACAAGCTAAGAGCTACTCTGGATAAACACGCTGTCTTCTCTCTGAGGCTGATGAAGCTGTTCAAACACATTATTTTATTAATTCTCACACCATCCTGATGCAAGAAGCAGGAGGATGCCTCTGGTCCCTCAACTTCTAATCTCACACTCGGGGGCTCAGCTGCCTCTTGTAGGGCTGCTGTTTGTGTGTTTATTTTCGGTCAGGGGCTCAGGAAAGAATCCACGGGAAATTCTAAGAGGGAGAAAACACCGAGGTAGAAAAGGTTGAGAAAGGATACAAATAATCCCACTACAGCTGATGTAGAGGACTACACTCCAGTGAGAAGAGAGCGCAGGAGCAGAGAGGGCGAAGTGGGGAGCAGCGAGCTTCTTCTGTGGCTTTTACCTGCCATGTTCGCCTGGCTGGTCCCCAAGGCCTGAAGAATCAGCTGCAGCTCCCTGACAGCTGTGGCCGCCTCTTCTCCACAGGACATGTCGGGCTCCAAGACCAGTTCCAGAAGGCCGATCCCTACCAAAGACAGACAGAGTCAGCCTGACTGGACCTTTCTAGTTTCGGTTCCCAGGCAAATCAGGCTAGAGTTTTAGGAAAACCCTGCGCCACTGACGGGCTTCCCGAGTGGCTCAGTGGTACAGCATCTGCCTGCAATGCAGGAGACGTAAGAGACACAGGTTTGATCCCAGGGTCAGGAAAATCCCCTGGATACCCACTCTAGGATTCGTGCCTAGAGAACTCCATGGACAGAGGAGCCTGGCAGGTCAGTCTGTGAGGCTGCAGAGTTGGGCACTGAGCGACTGAGCACACACACATCACTGATGGGCTCCGACTCACTTCTCTTCACCCTCACTTTAGAATTTTCAACTTCGGTTCTTTTAATGTCTGCTTCCAATACCAAGCTGCTTGGTCCATGACTAGGTGGTGATGTCGATCTCATTTTAGGCATGGGTTAGAAGGCAGTCCCGGAGAAGGCAATGGCCAGCCACTCCAGTACTCTTGCCTAGAAAACCCCATTGATGGAGGAGCCTGGTGGGCTGCAGTCCGTGGGGTCGCTAAGGGTCGGACACGACTGAGCGACTTCACTTTCATTTTTCACTTTCACACATTGGAGAAGGAAATGGCAACCCACTCCAGTGTTCTTGCCTGCAGAATCCAGGGAAGGGGGAGCCTGGTGGGCTTCCGTCTATGGGGTCGCACAAAGTCGGACGTGACTGAAGTGACGCAGCAGCAGCAGCAGCAGCAGTCCATAGAAACCACAGTCCCCACCTGGCTCGCTAATCAGCTCTGCCAACACCAATGTTGATATTCTTACCCATCTGTCGACCTCCGGGGCCTGCTTCCTCACCTGGCTAGGGAAAACCCTGGAGGAGAAGGGCGGTGGCAGGAAGGAAGATGGAGAGTCTCCTACCTACCTGCCCTGTTCAGGTCAATGAGCGTCTGGGACCGCAGGTCGTCGTGCAGGCTTTTGCCGCTGTCCTGCTCCAGCTGGATCTGCTTCACCCTCACAGTCCTGGTAACCATCCGACTTGGCTTCCTCCCTACACAGACGCTGTACGCCAAGCTCCCGTTCACAGCGATCGGTAGCCTCTGCTGGGTAATCTGGTAGCCTGCCTGCACGCAAATGGGGGCCAGAGTCACTAGTCTGTAAGTCAAAGCTGGGAACCAGTTGAGCACTCCTTTTAATGTCCTGAGGCTACAAGCTTACTTAAAGACACAACAACGACAAAAAAAGGGAAATGAGACGAAAAATTAGTCTATGCCCTGCGGCCATAATCTAGCCTGGCCTCTTCTGAGTTCTCTGAGTTCCCCATCCCCACGCCCCCAATAATGAAGCAGTAAACCACACAGATCCTCGCTCTTCCCTGCGGAGTACCATTCTGGGGACTAACAATCATCTCTCTGTCTGCAGCCTCTGAGAAGAGAACATGTTGCTTCCACTTAGTTCATTAGCTCAGCCCTGCATCTGCTTACTGGGCTCCTGACAGACCCTCTTACGGGGAGTGCTGGCTAAGCACCCTGCCATCATGTCTCAGCGCAGCCGACAGCAGCTGCCAGCACCATGAGGCTGGTTTTGTTCCTGCTCTTTGAGCTAACCGATCATGTCAGATGCCCTCCCTGATCCGACTTCCCTTGTTCCTCGAGCCAGAAAATGCAGTGACACTCACGCCCCACTGAAGGGAAGCATGGAGTACTAATGAAACACTGGCGGAGGTTGCCGGCGCTCGCTCACCACCTTCTTTGCGGGCAGGAAGGACTCCCTTCAGATGCACGCACTCTAACAGAGGGCAGGTGGGACACAGCGAAGAACAGGATGACGCTGACGCAGCACCCCTGCCACTGTTCTCGGCGCTTCACACCATTTAATTCTCAGGACAGCCCCAGGAACGAAGCACAGGGCACGGAGAGACTAGGGACCCGTGGCTGAAGCCACAAAGCCAGTAAGCATCGACATTAGGATCTTAACTCGGGTGACCTGGCGCCAGAGTCTGTGTTCCTGGCCAGTAACTGTTCAAGCTTAAGCTGTATCGGAATCACCTAGCAGGGTGGGCAAAACACAGATCTTCTGGCCCCACCTGAAGTGTTTCTGACTCTGCAGGTCTGGGGTGGTGCCTGGGAATCTGTATTTCTGACATGTTCCTAGGAGACCCTGATGCTAGTGGCCTGGGGAACACACTTTGAGAACCACTGCATTAGGCCACCTTGTTTTCTGTGCTGAGACAGGAAGTCTTAATCTGTAAAAATTGAACTCTGGGTGTGGTTGCCAACTAAATTACAGCTGCTCAGTGAAACTGTAGTAATATGAATAAACTGTGTAGACAAAAACAAACACTTTTTTAGTATAAGCATGTCCTGTGTAGTATTCGGCAACACTAACTCCAGATTACATGAGCTACCTGGGCCAGAAAGATCAGAAAGCCAGAAAAAATAAAGCATCTCATTTTTCAGTTGCTTACTGCTACATCTCCCACCTTAACCAAACTAGTGATCGCTCTTAAAAGATGAATAAAGGCAGTTTAATTCTTTCTTCCTTACCTAGCAGTGGAATTTGCTAAAAAGCTGGCAGTCAGAGGGGAAAAACAGTAGCAACTAGAGAATTCAGGTTCCCGTTGTACTTTTTATTTAATTCCACTCCTGCCTGCACCTGCTGAAAGCAGCTCACCCCCATCTTCAGCTCTAGGAGAATAATGTGAAACAGTATCAACATTGCTGACTGCCTAAACCTCAAGCAGGGCCACACTCACCATCAGAGGCTCAGAGCAAATCAAACATCATTTGGGAAACCCACTCAACATTAAAGTTTTGATTCAGTTCAATACTATGAAAAATTGGCTCCAGTTCACACTGGCTTTTCTCATAAGAAAAGAAACTTTCTAATTTTAAGGAAAAGGCAGGTTAATGTCGGGTTTACTGCTTTGCCAATTACTGTCATCCATCCAGGCTTCTGGTTCATGTTTCCGCTTACTACTGTCCACTTACGTGGTCCTTGGGGATGGCAGGCATGTCTGCAGAGGAGATGGTCCTATTACTGGGAAACCCAACTTGACAGAGGGATGCCCTCCCTGTCTTCCGAGCCACAGGATGCATTGACCGCTGCACGGAGGTGGCTTCTGTCCTAACTGCCCATTAGCACCAAACCCCACAGCTGGGCTGAGCCTGAGAACACAGGCTGCCTCCCGTCTATGGTCAATTACGAACGAGCCCCCAGCAGCACGAGGCTCCTGGTCGGAGCAGCAATCAGGACCCGGCGTCCGCTCTGGTCCATCAGGCAGGCAGGGCCCCCCGCAGGGCTGGACTGAGCTCTGGCCAAGGAAGCATGCAGCAACCCCCCCCCCCCCAACCCCCATAGCCAAGTCCTGGCTCTGGGTAGCGGGATGGACACACAGGCAGAGTGTACTCACAGGGAGGTCTGCATAGAAGTAGTGCTTCCGGTCAAACAAGGACTTCCTGTTGATGTGACAGTCCAGGGCCAGGCCGGTCATCACGGCCGCTTCCACACACCGTCTGTTGAGGACCTGCGGGGACAGGACACCCACCGTCTGAACAAATATGCCTCCCTGTGGACATTCTCCCTGGACTTGTGATCTCACCCTTCGACAGGCATGAGCTCTGGTTCTTCCTGTGGGCAGCTCATCTCACAAGTCAACTCAGAAGCGGGGGCTGGGCACGCTTCCCTTTCACCTGCTGCCCCCGGGGCTCCTGACCTCCTTTTGGATCCCACCCTGTCCAGCTTTCAGGAGCAAAAGACCAAGCTAGCAAATTTTCCAGCCCCAAAGGAAGGAAACAGCTTTCGGAACTCTGGGTGGGTAGGTGGAATAAGGTGGACAGCTAGAGATTAGGAGAAACCTTTTTGAGATGTGGAGTCAGACAGGCTCTCACTCTTGCGCTGTGTGTCTGTACAGCTGCAGGCCTGGAAGCCACAGTTCCCCATCTCAGGGAGAGAGAGAGGGCTGACGTCTCCCATGCAGAGTGGACAGTCACAGCTGGCTACAATCATAGCCTCTCTAGGGCAGGAATTCAATAAACAGCTCCGTTTCCCCCCTCTGCTTCAGGTGAAGTTTTGAGGACTGTGTTTGCTCTTGCAATATGTTTCTATTTTTCATTAGAATATTTATGAGGTTCTTTAGTGCATTTAGTATGTTTTTATCCATGTAGAGCTTTCTGGTTAAGGTTTTTCACAATCACCATTTTATTTCAACCTCATGGCAACCCTGTAAAGAAGGAATTTGTACCATTCCAACATATCAGAAAAAGAATAAAGACCCAGAAAGACCAAGAGACTCGCCCAGACCTCAGAGCAGGCAAACGATAAAGCTAACTCGAGTCCACATATGCCCGAGCCCAGAGGGTGACAGACAGAATCCCCATGATGCAGGGACCAGGCACCCGGACACGGGTGGGACTTGCTGATCAGACAGGCAGAGTCTAAATGCAAACCTGTGTAAGAAAAGGTGAGCGGTATCTCTACTTGCTGCAACATACAACCCCCCTCAGCTCCCCCAAAGAAAAAGCCAATAGCAAACCTCCCTCCTAAAAACATCCTCCCAGGCCTGGATTTGGAAGCCAGGTTACAAAATGGAGCCGTCTCATAGCTTCTATTTAGAGCTCTTCATTTTGGGCCAAGTAATATTGTCAGCTCTGCAGTAATAATGGTTTTCATGAAAAGAAGTGTGTGCTGGGGTGCTGGGGTGGGGAGACACAGGATGCTCTAATTATTGATGTTTTCACTTGCTAATGTTTGGTGTTTTACTGAACAGTTGTTACCACAATACAAACAGAGCTGGTGGAGAATCATGCCAAATTCAAGCCTGCAGATCTGATCTGGGCCAATGTGCACGAGAACCTGAAGCTGGGGTCCTGCCCCGAGGCTCACCCCTCTGGGGCTGGGCAGCAGCGTGGGCGTGCCTGGAGACTGCGGGACTGGCTGCCTGTCAGTTCTTGCTTTTCCACCCCACTCTCCTCTAACCACCGCTTCCTCTCTCCTCTCTGCCCAGTCTGCCCCTTTGGGACCAACCTGTTCCCTCTTTCTAGGCCTGGAGAGCACCAAGGTCTGTTTTGCGTGCTTCTTTCTGAGCGTGTGTGGCTAGTAAACACGCCGTGCCTGGTGCTGTGGGGGAGTGGAGAGCCGTGGGAGGTCACAGACTCACTCTCCCCGTGCCGCACGAGGACCTGGGCACTTGATCAACCATCATCAATTTCCAAAGGATGAGAATGCGGTAAAACACATAAACATTACAGCAATATTGAATACACTTTAATCTTTTTTTGATGATTTAGAATGCTTGGAGCACTTCAGGGTCAGGATTATAAGCATCCATCATCGCCACACTGCAGTTGCACAGAGGGGCCAGTAAACAGAGAGAGCCAGTTAAAAGAATGCCAAGAAAAAAGAATTGATTACAATCCTAGTCAAGCTGCTTGTGACAGATGGAGGTCCAGGTCAGCATGCTCTGAGGAGAGGCTGCAGAAGTGGGAAATTCGCCTGGGGCTGTCCTTATTTCAGACAGTGTCTTCAACGTCTATACAGACAGCATGGGCTTGAGGGGCGCCGAGCAACACAGGACCCTGCCGCTGGCCCAAGGAACGTGCACAGCGACGTGAGCCTGCGGCACGGCCTCCACCCTCTGCAAGTGCATATCCCCGTGAGCACGGTCCTGACGAAGGCTCAAATCCTACAGCATCCTGTGGCCTAAAGCCACTTGGCGACAGCCATGTCCACACGGGAAAGGCCAGCCTCTGCCATGGTCTAGCGCTGGCCTCCACCTTCAATTCCATCTCCTATCTCACACTCACTCACACACACACACACGGTAAAGGCCAGCCTCTGCCATGGTCTAGCGCTGGCCTCCACCTTCAATTCCATCTCCTATCTCACACACACACAGACAGACAGACAGACAGACACACACACACACACACACACACGTCCTCCGCTCCATGGTCTAGCTCTGGGCTCCACCTTCAATTCCATCTCCTATCTCACACACACACAGACAGACAGACAGACAGACACACACACACACACACGTCCTCCTCTCCATGGTCTAGCGCTGGCCTCCACCTTCAATTCCATCTCCTATCTCACACACAGACAGACAGACAGACAGACAGACAGACACACACACACACACACACACACACACACACACACGTCCTCCGCTCCATGGTCTAGCTCTGGGCTCCGCCTTCAATTCCATCTCCTATCTCACACTCACACACACACACACACACACACACACGTCCTCCGCTCCATGGTCTAGCTCTGGGCTCCGCCTTCAATTCCATCTCCTATCTCACACTCACACACACACACACACACACGTCCTCCGCTCCATGGTCTAGCTCTGGGCTCCACCTTCAATTCCATCTCCTATCTCACACTCACTCTCACACACACACAGGCCTCCGTCTCCAGTTCCATCTCCTCTCTCTCTCTCACACACCCCGCCCCCGGCTCCCTGGTCCAGTTCTCCTATACAGACAGTGCTGACTGCTGACCTGCCCTATCCTTATTCACAATCTATGGAGATGTCACCAACTCTGGGCAACTCTCCTTACTCTTCTTCCCGTGTGCCTTGCTGACCTTGCACAAGCTTCCATCTGTGCTTGCATCACGGTGGGTCAGACGTGTGTACATGCATTGCCCCTGAACTAAGCTCCACGAGAATGGGCACTGCCTGTTTCCCCGTGGACCTGGAGCCCCACAGAGAATGAAAGGCGGTGGTGCTCAGGGAGCTGAGCTCCAGGGCAGAGGGAGGGACGGGCACCCAGGGCGGGTCTCAGAGAGGCCGTGGCGCCTCCGTCTCCTCCAGGCTGTTACCTCCACCCACTGGCCTTCAGACGCATTTCTGGAAGTGCCCTGAAGTGACACCCAATCACATGTGACAAGACCAAAGAGGGATGAAAAAACTCTGAAGACGAACGTGTCCTGAAGGTGTAAGTTCCAGAATTTTCTTTGCAATTCACATCAAGTGACTACAGAAGGGCTCACGGGTAACCACAGCGGCTTCCCTGGTGAAGGAAACCCATGCTCCTTGGCACTCACAGAGCACAGCTCTCTCCATGGAGCCTGAGCACACCTCACTCTGGCTTCGGGAACCACCGATGGCAAGTTCTAACTGCACACTCTCTGTGTCAGGAGGTGGGCTGGGCACACCACACGCGCATGCCAGTCACTCCCCTCGGCAGTCCTAGGGCAGGTACCATCATGATGGTCATCTTACAGATAACAAAGGAAAGAACAGAGACTCAGTAACTCGCCCTGGGTGACTAAGTAGCAGGACATCAGATCCCAGAACCCAGACTCTCAGCTCCACTCTCACCGTGAATCTTCAAAGAATGAGGTGCACGAGTGCTGGCGCTCACGCCCACTAACATGGAGCCATAATTCTCTAGCAGCAGCTCAAACCACACCCTTCTAGAGAGGTAGATACTGTTTCTAGCGATTTTCTTCCTGCCAGTTCCTACGTGCACAGGCCTGTTTTCAGATATCTAACTCACAAAAGGTGAGCACTGTGTTCTCTGAATTTTGTAAAGCGCTCCGTACACATGTGTGTTACATAGTGGCTCTGGCACGTGGTGGCTGGAGAGGGCATGGACCTAGAGCTGTCCTCAAGCAGCAGGGGATGTGTCATCACTGGACTTTCAAAATCTTCAGACACAAGTACACATGAAACGACTTATCACGTAAGCGAAAAGCTGATTCTTTAACTGGAAGTTAAGAAACCCATGAGAGGTGGACAGAGGAGATGAGACAGTCGACATATGTCACGTCCAGAAGACAGAGAAGGGGCACCTCACAGCCAGGAAAAGGGTACAGGCTGAGCAGACACTGAATGGCTTTTAAAAGGATTATCACTTGTTCCACTTGTTTGCAAAACAAGTAGAGCTGCAATCATAACTTGCGTGCAATTTATAATACATCCAGCACAGAAGGCAGCAGAAACATCATGAGACTTCCAAGGACAGGCTGTGACCCCTATGTGAGAAGCAGGCTCCCAGTTTCAAGACTTACTTAGCCTAACCAAACATTTCCTGACCTGTGAGTATAACGATCATTCTTTTAACCACAACTCCCAACACACCTAAAATAAACGATCAAGTAATTCACATCCTACTTTTTAGTATGTCTTGATTATTTCCCTCCTCCTAAGGCCTCCGATTTAATTCAGGTTTCCATTCAAACATGCTCCCCTCCAAGCAAGACTTCTGCACTAATCACCTGGCCAGGTTTCTCCACCTCCACACTTAGCTCTGGACTCTCTCCTCTGTACCAACTGATTCTTCTAAAGGATAAATCCGTTCACGAAACTCACCTGTTAAAACCCTTCTCCCACCTCCCCAACAAGTGCTTGATGGAATCTTCAAGGCTCTCTGAGGTTCAGCCCCGATCACCTTTCTGGCTCAGCCCTAACCCAAGAGATGCTCATACAGCCAGACACGTGACATGCTTTTGCACAAACTGCCCCTGCTGCTGGGAACACCCTTCCTCCTCATCCACTTGAGTAAGATCCTGGCACCTGGCAAGACTCCCCTGTACAGGCATCCCTCCTTTTCAGGTCCCAGGCCCTCTGGAAAAGCACTGGTTCCCCAGCCAGACTGAGCTCCCTGAGGGCAGTCAAGTCACTTTATCTTCTTTGCCCTATTATCTAAACGCCATGCCAGCTGATTAAACATTAACTGAGGTAATGAATAATTTAGCATCCCTTTTATCAACATCCCAAACTCCATAAGCTAGGAAATAAAAGCAAAACTGTTTTATAAAATATGTGTTAGGAAAAAAGAAACCACTCAGTATGTAGAACAGATGAGATTTAACGCAGAGTCTTTATTACACAAATGACAGACGGGCTAGGATGTCAAAGAGGCAACCTAGAAGAGTCTCAGCGGCAAGAAGACACTCATGCCCCAGGGAGGGAGGGCCGGGGTGGCGGGGAGCAGTGTCAGTGGCACCAGGGGGAGGGCACCACAGGACGCTGAAAACCTGGTGGACCCGTCTCCCAGGAGCCATGGACACGACCCCTTCAATACCAGAGGTGCTGCCGGAGGGAAAAGGGAAGGAGAAACTCTGCTGCTGCTTTCCTCCCAGCTCCAGTCTTGCATCAAAGCCTCCCGCCTAACCAGTCAAAAGCCAGCTAGCAGGGGCGGCGTGAGGGACACCAGGAAGAACAGCCTGTGGGAGCAGCATGCCCCAGACCCATGATGCCCTAAAGAGAAGGGGAATGGTGAACTGAGGCTCTCAGGAACGCGGGCCATGACCACACAGTGCGCCACGTCCATGGCTATATTCACTTCTGTGTCTTTTTCTTTTGATAAATATCTAATTGATCAAACATGTCACTCTCAAGTCTGCCCAATCAACAACAAAAAAAGAAAATCTTGTTGACTCCCTTTTCACATACTGGGAGCCAAGAATTATGAAATGTTACTAACGTATAAGGAGCATCTGTGATGACTCAGTGTGGGTTGGACAGAACTCTAAGGTGACATTAACCATTAGGAAAGGATTGGCTAAGAAGATTAATGGAACAAAAAAGACTGCATAACTTACTTAAGTCGATAAAAATATTCCCTAGGATTTTAGCACATTTATGTGAAAACCCACTGCTGCTGCTGCTGCTGCTGCTGCTGCGTCACTTCAGTCGTGTCCGACTCTGTGTGACCCCATAGACAGAAGCCCACCAGGGTCCCTCGTCCCTGGGATTCTCCAAGCAAGAACACTGGAGTGGGTTGCCATTTCCTTCTCCAATGTGTGTAAGTGAAAAGTGAAAGTGAAGTCACTCAGTCGTGTCCGACCCTTAGCGACCCCACGGACTGCAGCCTACCAGGCTCCTCCATCCATGGGATTTTCTAGGCAAGAGTACTGGAGTGGCTCGCCATTGCCTTCTCCGGAAAACCCACTAATCACAAATAAATCTACTCACTGAAGTAAGCCAGGAAATATCTGTGATACACTTCAAAGGGGTAAAACTACATAGTCTTCAAAACAGCCTGCAGTTCACACCATTTCTCTCTCCTTCCTCCTTAACCCTCAACTGGTGAGCCCACGACGCTATGATACACAAAGTCAGTCCAATGGCTACCAGGACCTCCTTAAAAAATTGAGGCAACATGACAAAACTAGCGTAACTCACTGAAAATTCAGTTGGCGACTCTGGTGCATTCAAACAAAGACTCTGAGGTGATGTTTTACGAAAAGCCCAAGTGGCAATTATTCTATGAAATTAATGTTACATGTGACAGATCTGATGGACGATTAAGATACAGCACAGTAAACGCTTTAATTTATAGAGAGAAAGTAATTAAGATTTACTAAGTAAAAATAAGGCATTAAAACGGGTCTTTGTTTTACTGCTCACCATAAATTTGTCTCAAAGCACGAACTCTCTCTGATTCATATTCAGAGCGAAAGTTCCCACACAGATAAATTCTCATTATGGGAGAGAAAGCTGCTCCCCAGTACCTCACCCCCACATTCCTCCTCACCACTGCGCTCTTCCGTCATCACCCAAAACAAACACAAACACTTCAAGGCCCGCGACTAAGCATGCCGAAACTGCTAAGAAATTCTTTTTTTTTAAAGTGGATTTTTACCATCAAAAGATACCAGCTTTGGGAATTCCTCTGTAGTCCAGTGGTTAGGACTCATCGCTCCCAGTGCCAAGGGCCTGGGTTCAACATCTGGATGGGAAACGAAAATCCCACAGGCCACACAGGATGGCCAAAAATAAAAGAGTTACCAGCTTTATGCAGATATTAAATATTTATCTAAATATACCCACATAAACATACATGTTCTTTACACCTAATGGGTGTTGCCTCAGGAAAAGAAGAAAGAGAATGCTACAATTTGTCTTTTATTTAAATCCCTCTTTCACAAAAGGGGGGAAAAATCAAATATCCATCACAGGAAACAATTCTTGTTCAAGGAGGAGGGGTGTGGTCTGACAGGTCGGCCCCTCAGCTCCAAGGCGCCTCTCCACTCTCTTGCCCTCAGAAGCAATTCCGCTCCCCAGGACTGGACAGGATCGAGGGCAAGGATGCCTCCTGGGTCCAAAGCGCCAGAAGGCCCGCTCTCCTCACCTGGGATCCCACTCTCCGCCAGCTTCTGCCCCCTGGCACCATCAGGTGGCCTCGGGCTGGTGCCCACCCTTACCACCAGCAAGTGGGGCTGGGGAGGGCAGCCTCGACCAGCCCGGCCTCTGACACTGGAGGACTCTCTCCCTGCTGTGCCTCGGACCACTGGGTGCTAGGACCCGACACTCACCTCTGCACTGGTGGGAAAAAGGAAAACTCCAGGGCTGCCTCCAGCCTAGGGGAAAAAGACCTCTCACGGGACACAGCCTGGGGTCCTCGGGCCTCACTCTGGGGTGAAGACTTGGTTAGAGAGGAAGGTTTGAGAACGCTTGGCAGCCAGTGAAAAACAAGGCTGGGTGTGCAGGTTAACTGGGCTCCAATCCTTGCTCCCGCAACACTCCCAACAGTTACTAGTTTGGCAATTAACCTCATCTTGAGAAGGCACTGACTGATTGACAAGTGGCACAAAACTGAGTCAGAAAGACCTTCGCCGGAGCCGTCACCACTCAGCCGAAACCTCCTCAGCAGCGGTGTCACCCTGCACTGCCCGTCTGACCTCCCTCAGCCCCAGCTTCCTCATCTCTGAGGGGAAAAGACAGTATTCTGCAGGGCTGCTCGGTGAATTAAATAAAATCACTCGACATATGGGAGACATTTTAGTAAATCCTAGTTTCAGAATGGAAGCGTTATTAAATGCAAAATGCCCAAATCAACTAAGTCTTTCATAGTCAAGCTTTTCCAAGAGACAATGGAATCTAATAAGAAAGGTCTAAACAGTTGCACAGACCCATTAGTCTAGATTTACAATCCAAAGTAAGGTACAACAGATGCTGAAATTATGTATTATGTCAACATAATATTTCCCCCTTAAATGATAACCAACACCTTTTGTGATAATTAGTGTGTTATCTGCAGAGGAATAGAGACCATATTTCTTAACAACTCTGGAAGTTTATATGACTTTATTTTCTGTTTTATTGTGAGGCAAAATTTCCTTGGATAAATCGTATGCTTGCCTGTGGCTGGAAAAAGCTCCCATTCTTAAGTGAAAGAAACTACCTTCTGACAAGTTGAAGAGTTACACACCAGATAATTGAGTCCATTTTTACTGCCGTCTCATCGCTACCTACCGCCTATCTGTGACTTCCTGTCTCCTAAGGTAGCAGCTACTTTTGAAATTTAAGGACAGTCTGTGGAGAAGAGATGTATGCGGGCATGAAGCAGACATGGCAGTCACGTTTTAAAAAAATCACCGTCCTTCAGCAACATGCATGGATCTAGAGATTTATCCTATAAGTCAGAAAGAGGGCACATACCACATGATGTCACTTACAAGTGGAATCTAAAATACGACAGTGAACTTAGCTACAAAACAGAAACATGAAGAACAGACCTGCGGCTGCCGAAGGGCAGAGGACTGGGAGTCTGGGATCAGCAGATGCAAACGACTGTATACAGATGTATCAACAACAAGGTCCTGTTGTATAGCACAGGGAACCACACTCAATATCCTGTGACAGACCACAGTGGAAGACTATGAAAACAGAAATGTATATAGATATGTAACTATGTATGTGTGTGTGTATATATATGTATAATGGATTCACATTGCTGCACAGCAGAAATGCACACAGCACTGTAAATCAACCCTGCTTTAATTTAAACAAAAGGAATTTAGGGGAAAAAAAAAACAACTGTCCTTGAATAAAACTTTGGGATCCGGCAAGGATCTTGACAGAAGAAAGATTTTCCCCTAACTTTAACTCTGAATATTTGTCTTTCTCTTGTTTATAGCTTTTAAGAAAAGTATATTAATATTGCTAAAGCTCCAATACTTTGGCCACCTGATACAAAGAGCCAATTCATTGGAAAAGACTCTGATGCTGGCAGGGATTGGGGCAGGAGGAGAAGGGGATGACACAGGATGAGATGGCTGCATGGCATCACTGATTCAATGGACATGAGTTTGAGCAAGCTCCAGAAGATAGTGAAGGTCAGGAAAGCCTGGTGTGCTGCAGTCCATGGGATTGCAAACAGTCAGACAAGACTCAGTGACTGAACAACAACAACAAATATTAATGTTAAAAGGCTAAAGCATATAAATCCATTTATTTTAGATCACTGTCCCCAAACTGAAACTCCATCTTTTCTAACCTATCCTAAAATTTACTCCAAGACAAGACAGATTACATGGAATGCCAAATTTATTACTGAAACCTTAAGAGTAATCAGTGATAGTGACAAGAAACATCAATTTAATGAGTGAACAGCTCCTATGACCCCAAAAGAGATCTACTTATTTCTTTATGTAAAAGATTAATTCTTACTTGAAAGCTCTGACTATTGCTGAGAAACAAAGGAACTGGCCTGAACCAACAAAACTCAAGGAAATGCAAGCTAGGCATTCATTATTGGTATGGACAGGGAATCTGGTGGAACAAGGCCTGTGAATATCAAAAGCGATTCCTAGAGACACATGTCATTCTATTTAAAGTGCATGCATGCTAAGTCACTTCAGCCGTGTCCAACTCTGCAAACTTACGGACGTTAGCCTGCCAGGCTCCTCTGTCTATGGAATTCTCCAGGCAGTAATACTAGAGTGGGTTGCCATGCCCTCCTCCAGGGGATCTTCCCGACCCAGGGACTGAACCCATGTCTCACATCTCCTGCATTGTCTCTAGCTCTATTCATCAGTCCCAGGAATGCCCTGAGGAGTAAGCCTTTGGGAGAATCTAACAGGACAAAGATTTTCAGGAAAAAAAAAAAATCCTAAATTTTATGCATCCTAGAAGTATACAGTATCTTGTTATAGGCTTCCTAGCAAACTATGAAATCATGGAGGCTAAAAGGAAAAAAGAAAAGAAAAGCCAAACCTTCATAGGCAAAGCCCCTACTCCATCAGCTGTGTTTGCTGTAAGAGCAGATAACAGAAGAACTAGCCAGGATCTAAAAATATGTCAATGTCGTGAAAGGGAAAAAAGGGACAGAGAGAGTGGAGAGAGAGGGAAAAGGAAAAGAAAAGGAAAAAGAAACAAAAAAATGAGACTAGAGTCATGCCAGCTGAACGCAGTGTGCAATCTCTGGATGGATCATGAGCCAGGGAGAAGTAAAGAAAGGACGATACTAAGTCAACTGTGAACGGTGTCCTGGATAACCGGGTTGTAACCAGGCTGGCTTTCCTGAGTGTGATAATCACACAGCCATCAATAAGAGAAGAAAGACGCTGAACTCTTTGCGAACGAAGGGTCATGATGTCTGCAACTCACCCCACAATGCCTAATTCAAAAGGAAAAAACAACCTAGACATTGGCAGGATGTTCAGTGTGCTCCTCTGTATGTCTGAATTATCTAAAAACAAAAGGTCTGGGGATGAAGAGAGCAGACAATTCTCCTACTGAAGAGGCTAGGGAGATGCTACAAGCCTGGAGTGGGAAAGAGAGCCTAGAGGAGGCAGGAGCTGTTTACGCTGATGCTAACTGATGAACTACACACATGCGTCAGAAGCCCCTTTCAAAGCTGCTGAAAATCAGTCGTAGACTAGAAAATATTCTATGTACTATAATCTGTCTAAACTTCCCTATGCATAGTTCAGTGGACACTAAGCTCCTTGTGCAGATAATGAGGCATGGTGTTAACACTCACAGGACTGTTAAGTACTTCATTTTACAGGTGAAAAATCTGTTAAAGGGAATTCTGTTCCATCTATATATAAGTATATAAACCCTGCATACAGGCAACTTTTATATAAACAAGAACATGAAGGAAAGATGTGTGTGCTCTTTTACCTGGTAGGAAGATAATTTTCCCCAATTGTATCTTTTCGAGTTGAAAATACTTTTTGCTTCCCCCAAACTTGAACAGCTATCCAATTTTCTGTTAATGTTTCTATTCTGTTGTCTCACTATGTAAACACACATGTAACTTCTCAATTTGTGCTTCTCTGAAAAAATCTATGATGGAAAACTTTGTATTGTCATTCACGTGCGCTGTGCCATTTTAAGTGCCGAACCCTACTGGCCACTATAACATGTAAGGAAGTACTGTCTGTATTAATAGTCTAATGCTGTAATGTTAAGAATATGAGTAACATAATATGAGGTAACATTTACGTGCCACTTGCAAGTTACAAGGTGCTTTCATATACAGTAGCTTCTCTGCATAGAAGTAAAACTGTAAAAGAACAAGAAATACGCAAATAAGAGGGCTAGCTAGCTATGACAAGTAAACACAGGTTATGAGTGATGACAGGCATCTTAAATGTTTACAACTAGCTATAAAGGAAAAATTCCCTGTTGCATTTCATCAGAAATGGACAATTAGCAAACTCTGCAGAAGGGAATGCAGTCTGGTGCTTTATGCTAAGAATGGGAGCCAGGCAATTCTCGCTTCTATTTTTAACTGGGCTCCTGACCTCCTGGTATCCTTGGGTAAGTCCAAAAGGCCCTCAATTTCTTCTCTTATCAATTGGGGTTGGAGCCTCTAACCTCGCTCACTGGGGTGGCCTATGAGCTGGCAAACAACGCTGACAGTTCGAGACACAACTGACGATCACATGTTGCTGTCTGTCTGCACTGCCTGAGAAAGCTGCAGGGCATGACAAAGACGCTTATTGATCACGCTTCCTGCTTCTCCACTTGTGAAGAGATCCACGCATCAACATTTGGAAGACAGTACTTTTAAGCCTCCTGGGAACACTAACATTTTCCTGATTCCTACTTTTTCTCCCTGCCCCAGCTCCAGGCCTTATTATAAGGACTCAGCAAGGGGCAGAAGGCTGGGAAACAGGAAGGCTCACTAGCAAGAACCCTCTACCATGTGTTAAGAGACCCTCTCCAGAGCAGCCCTGCCTGACTACACCGACAACGCCAGGATCGCCAAGCCTACACTTGGCATACTGGGATGCCAATGGCAAACGACTTCCTAACTCGGCCAAGGTCTTTCAAAAAGCAAAGGAAAAAAATTCCGCAAGATGCTGCAGTGCAGAGAGTCACCAACTCCTCCTCCCAAACTAGATATGAAGCTGAAGATACACTGAAAAATGATTACAATTTATTCAAACCACAGATGTATATTCCTGTAGTGTGGAGAAAGAATTCCAAAGGAAACCACCCCACAAAAAAGAATACCTCACGTCTCCTCCCAGAAACTGGCTCAGGCTTTTGAGGGCAGAACTGAGCATCGTCCAGTCTCCAGGCCCCATGTTTCCTCATGGATTCTGCTCTCTAGTCCATATTCTTTTGTCCTCAAAGGAGGAGTGACTTTTGTAATGAGCAACTCTGGGAAAAGGAATTGAGCATATGTGGCCCAGCATTTTTATTACAGGCTCTGGTATAAATCACCAGAACACAGCCTGTGTGAGCTCTTTCAGATCAGCACGCCCACCAAGATGGTATATTCTGGTCTGCTCTGGCCACGTGATAAGCTTTCTACAAGCAAAAGGTCTATGGTTTGGAGGGATGCAAAAAGTACTAGAAGCCATTGGGATGTATCATGTTACATTCTTCAATCAAGCTATTATCAGAAATGAAACTAGCAGGTTCATCTCCATTTGTCTGAACACTATGCTGATTTCTCAACTGGTTCTGACTCAAGAGGCTTTCCTCGTGGCGGTAAAGCGTCTGCCTGCAATGTGGGCGACCCGGGTTCAATCCCTGACTCAAGAGGCTTCCCTCACATGGTAAAACATTCACCTGCAATGCAGGCGACCTGGGTTCGATCCCTGGGTTGGGAAGATCCCCTAGAGAAAGGAAATGGCAACCCACTCCAGTATTCTTGTCTGGAGAATCCCATGGACAGAGGAGCCTGGTAGGTTACAGTCCATGGGGTCGCAAAGAGTCGGACATGACTGAGCGACTTCACTGTCTTTCTTTCAGTTTTCTGACTCAAGATGAGAAGACAGTATTATTTTTATTGACACCCTAAAACCACACATCTTCCTGAAAACACTTTTCTAGTACTCATGAAGCCAACCCAGAAACCACTGCCCCCCACCACCACCACTAGCATCACCAATGGCTCCAAGGAGCAGAAGAAGCCGGAGGCAGCTTGCTGCCGTGGCCAGGGGTGCTTCCCCTGGGAGGGCAGAGCCTTCACAGGTCTGCTGCAGTGTTTTAAAGCTCTGGACCTGTCCAGGGAAGAATAATGAATGGTACCCAGTTGCATGATCTCAGGCTGCATTTTTATTACCGGCTTCTAGAATAAATCCCCAGAACAAAGCCTGTATGAACTGCCTGAATGGCAGACACAAAAACTGTCACGGAGCACAGGTAATTTGTTTTAACTACTGTATGTTTATCTCAAGAAAAGAGCCCTGAGCTCGCATACCCCTGGGCACCCTCGGTAATGTGTTCGTGGTTTACTTTTCACACATTCTCACCTTGTTTTCCCGTATTACAGACTTGTGGGCGGAGCAGTGCACCAAACTCATTTTAAACAGTTAAGAGTTATAAACAGAGCCCTAGCTCCTCTAACAAGGGCTTGCTGCTGCTGTACTCTATGTCTCGTTCAAGGGCATATTGTGAAGGGAGAATAAACCCGCATGATGGGATGTGGAAATCGGGAAATAGGCGAAAAGCCCTTTTTAAGCTCAACACTGAAGGTTTCTTGCTCAAGGATGAATCCCTGGGGAGACGAGGATGCTGCCTGGAGATGGTCCCTCCCCAGGAAGGAACATGAGGCTGCATCAGAAACAGTCACTTGGGGAGAAGGCCAGACAAAGTCCCGTGGGTCCCAGAGACCGGGGTGGAGAGGAAGACAAACCCTCAGCTTCCTCGTGGGCTGCCTCTGCCAAAACCCGCTTTTTTTAAATTGGGGGATAGCTGCTTAAACACTGAGCTGCTTTCTGCCGTTCAACATGAATCCGCCATAAGGATATATAAATATCCCCTCCCTCCTGAGCCTCCTGTCTACCCTACCCCTCTGGGTCATCACAGAGCACGAGGCCGCGCTTCCTGTGCTATGCAGCTGCTTCCCCTAGCTAGCTATGTAACACACAGCAGGGCGCATACGTCAAAACTCCTCTCAGTTCGTCCCACTCTCTCCTGGCCCTGGCGTGCCCACAAGTCCATGCGCTGCATCTGCAGCTCGATTCCTGCCCTGCAAGCAGGTGCATCAGTGCCATTTTCTAGATTTTATATATATATATACACACACACACACGTACATGCATTAACATTTTTTTCTCTTTCTGACTTACTCCACTTTCTATAACAGGCTCTAGGTCCACCCCTATCAGTTCAACTGACTCAGATGCATTCCTTTTTGTGGCTAAGTAATACTCCATTGTGTATATGTACCGAACTTCTTCATCCATTTATCTGCTGGTGGACACCTAGGTTGCTTCCATGTCCTGGCCACTATAAATAGCACTGTGGTGGGAATATAAATTGATACAGCCACTATGGAGAAGAGCATGGAGATTCCTTTAAAAACTAGGAATAAAACTACCACAAAACCCAGCAATCGCCCTACTGGGCACACACTCTGAGGAAACCATCACTCAGAAAGACAGATGTACCCTGCTGTTCCTCTTAATTGTACTATCTTGCTTTTCTGTTGCTCCTTGAGAGGAACGACATGGCATTATCACTTCCACACACAAAAAACAATTCATTAAGGCTGAACTGCTTTTGGAAAGTGGGAATTTTTAAAGGAAATGGGAGAGAGGGTACATCCTTGCACAACTAGGGGGAATTTGGAAAGAGCTCAATTACCTGATCTGTGTCTGTGACAGCAGGGCAGAGAAGATGAGCAGGAAGGTGTACGCACCTCTGCCTCAGCTGCGATGAGAAGGGAGGGACAGCTTGGAGGCAGGAGGAAAGAGAGAGACGTAAAGATGTCTTTCCTGCCCCATTCGAAGTCTTGAGTTGCCCACCTTCATACCCTTGGCTGCAGTCCCAGCTACATGGTCACACCCACTTTTCCCTCC
Organism: Moschus berezovskii; assembly: GCF_049115385.1. Taxonomy (NCBI): domain Eukaryota; kingdom Metazoa; phylum Chordata; class Mammalia; order Artiodactyla; family Moschidae; genus Moschus; species Moschus berezovskii. The sequence goes on along the minus strand of NC_142478.1, from coordinate 8,745,275 downwards.
TGAAATGTTTCCATCTTAGTAAAGTCTCAGCCCAGACTTAGGTTAAAATGAAGCATAAAAGTCAGCTCTAAGAATTGATTGCCACAATCTGCTCTCAGGCAAACCTGGCGTTCAAATTTATTAACTGTGTGGTCTAGGAACCCCAAGCTAAGAGATTCACTGGAGAGTTGCTCTCAACCCAGCCAGAAGACTCCCTCTAATAAAGTCCTGTCAAACCTGACTTCGTAATCCAAAATTACAAAATACACAAGAACATCATCTACCGTTAGCCAGAATCAGGAGACATGTAAAAAGCAGAACAAGAAATCCCAAGAACCTCATGTAATAGAATTTCTGAACACAGAATAAGTAGATTTAAAATTACCAAAGAAATAAAGAACTGAATACATGATAAAAGAACAAGGTATTTTCAAAAAGATAGGAGAGATTTAAGAGAACAGAATTTCTATAAACGAAAGATACTCTTAGTGAAATTTAAAAAAAACTCAATGGATATATTAAAGAACAGAGCATACATAGCAGAAATAATTAGTGAACTGGAAGAAAATGTAGAGAAAATTTCCTATAATGAAGAACAGATAAAAGATCCTAAGAGAGTATTTCATTATGGCCACTATCTGCCTAGTGAGATGTACAGCTGGGAGCTGCCCACATTCAGAGATGGTCTCTTAGTGTGAGGTCGGGAAAAATCCAGTGCCTAGGGCACCGAATTTGTTAGGTTAGATCTCCTTTCACCCATTTCTTCTTCTGAAGCAGCACTCTTTTCCTCTTTTCTCTCTCCCCAGATTTAGATCTCTCACAGGACACTGTAATAAGCAGCACATACAATCAGCTTCCCTGGTGGCTCAGCTGGTAAAGAATCTGCCTGCAATGCAGGAGACCCCGGTTCAATTCCTGGGTCAGGAAGATCCCCTGGAGAAGGGATAGGCCACCCAACTCCAGTATTCCTGGGTTTCCTTTGTGGTTCAGATGGTAAAGAATCCGCCTTCAATGCAGGAGACATGGGTTCAATCCCTGGGTTGGGAAGATCCCCTGGAGGAGGGAAAGGCTACCCAGTCCAGTATTCTGGCCTGGAGAGTTCTATGGACTGTATAGTCCATGGGGTCGCAAAGAATCGGACACAACTGAGCGACTTTCACTTTCACGATGAGCATCATTGCTGAACAGTCAATGCCTGTGTGTATACAGCATGTGGACTGATATCTAGTAACATTATCACATATACACCTGTTAATGGTGTGTTCTGAAATATACACATGCCTACAAAATAATAGTGCTTACATATATCAGAACTCCAGAAATTACGGTAGAACAGAGACTGAAGGCTGACCATTAAACAGACCAGAAACACAAGTTCACACCTGACTGGGACAAGAAGTAACCGAGTAACCGCCAGGCAGTTCTCTCACCTGAGTTAAAAGGACTGAATGGAGTATTTCTGGGATCTTTTCCTATTCTAATTCTCATACTGCTTACACCATTGAGAAGCTAACTAGTTGCATATTATTCATGTAGTTTATTTTGTAGGACAGGTCTCTACTCAGAGCCTATTCTTATTTACATTAAGAAACGCAATCATCTTTCTTTCTGGACTGGAGCAGATCAGAATAACTGAGAAGTGAAAAGTGGGCAAGAAGGGGTTCCTAGAATCAAATATATTGACAGTAGCTTAACAAAGGCGGTGAGAGGTAGATGGTTGCAGTAACAAGGAAAAAGACTGTACTACGAAGCCTAAAAAGAATGGCTATCTTTAGCCGCTTTCCTGTAGGATCAGATAATTTTACACACCTCAGTAGACCTTGAAGGCACCATTATATTACAACAATATATTGCTGATAACCTTGAGCAATCAAGAAAAGGTTAGCTTATGTTCAGGACACTCTATTTTAATGCAGAAAAGTAGAAAATGCATTTTAGAAAGATTCCCATAAAGAAATTAAAACATATCAAAAGGGTTTTAGATACCTGGAAAATTCTTTCCTATGGACTCATGCATGTCCTCATAAGTGTCTGCAATTATACAGAGAAATATTATATACATGTTCTGTGCAAAGTACAGTCAGGTGGCCTGAAAAAGATCCACGAACTGCTTTTTAGAACCTTAAATCAAACATAGAAATCCTCATAAACAACACACATAAAGGATGTTCAATCAACTGTGAAATATATATTGACAGAACGTAGATGCACTAGTATTCACAGTTAGATTTCCCGTGGGGAATGCTGTGTGCGAGAAGGGCAGGCGTGAGGGAAGGGGGAATAGTTGTGAAGAGGGAAACTTTCAAGAACCCACCGAGGGGGACTTCTGTGAGGGTTGAGAATCCACCTTGCAGTGCAGAGGATACAATTCAATCCCTGGTTGGGGAACTAAAATCCCACAGGCCACGGAGCAATTAAGCCCATGTGCCACAACTACTGAGCCCGCGTGCCACAAGAAAAGGTCCTGCGTGATGCAGCGAAGACCCTGCCTGCTGCAACCAAGATGTGATGCAGCCAAAAAGAAGAGTAATAAGAAATAAATAAAATTAAAAACAAAAACACCAAATGCTGGCAAAATATCCAAAAGAGGAAAGGATGTTAAACGCTTCCCTGCAGGAGGAGAGACCATGCCGCCCACGGGATGTGAAAGTCCATCGTTGTCATGGGTCATCCAAGTCCACGGGGGACATCCAGTTAATGAGACAGAGGGCAAGTCAGGACCATCAGAGGGTTCAAGAGCTGAAAGGGAGCCTCTCCACACGTGCATGCATGAGCTCACAGATACACCTCTTTTGCAGAGGGCAAAAGAGGTCATGGGGCAAAACACTTCACCCCTGGAACACTCCCCTGCAGAGAGGAAAGAGGGAAAGCATAACAATGGCCAGAGAGTGGCAAGATCAGCGTCTGAGAACACAATGTAATTATAAATTCTACAGATTACGTTAAAGCAAATCATTGAAATGGAAAAACATTTTAATAGAAAACTGTCACATCTTGCCTTCTCAGTCAAATAACCAAGCATCATTTAAGTGTGAATGGACAGAGAGGCAAATATAGATCTGATTATAAATGTAAGTATTTAAACACTTTTTTCCAAATGCTGTTTTCTTGCATTTCTATTCCATTTAGAAATTTTGAAGTAAAAAGTGTTTATAATTACATTTTGAATTAAGAGTCAGAAAAGTGCTTAAGCCTAATGCTTACTAGAACTAGTTAAGTATTTCTAAATTTATTAGGTCCTTTAAAACAAAAGTTATTACCAATACCTGCTATGTTCAGAGAGCTAGGATATTGCAGATTTACCCAGATAATACATCTTCCATAAGAAATTAAAAAAATAAACTCATGTCAAAAAGGCATTCATATTATCATTTCTTAAAGGGGCGGGGTCCCTTTCAGAGTGATCTGCATACACGTTCAAGACGGAACCGCCAGCATAAGGCCTGATAACCGCATTGTCTGTTAGTCCCCAGAAGGCAGGCATCACTTCAGATCTTCCCTCTTCATTCTCCTTCTGCTTGCTAATAGTAACATTCTTGTGAATAAAAGAAAGTTTTGTAAAATAGGGTAAACAATATCCCAGTTCCAGTTTTCATGCCATAGCTGCCAGGCTAATCTCAGGCATCTTTGTAACATGGAAAACCCCCAGTGTTTTTTCAGAGAGCAAAATCCTGATCCTGAGAAAAGCAGAGCCTGTTCTTGCAGGCTTCCATAGCCCTTTCCCCAGTTCAAGAAGCAAGAGACAAGAGTTACTAGGAGGTTCCATGCTATGCACACCTAAGCACTTTCAAACAAGCAAACCAAGATCAGAGTTACTAGTTAGAAAATTTTTTTTTTTTTTAATGAAATTGACCAGCACTGTTTATCAGTGTGCTAGATGTCCTGGCCTCTCATCAACAGAATGCAGCTCAGCCTGATAAGCAGCAGCAGGTACCTCCTGGCCACAAACAGTCACCCAGCAGCTGGCACTAGCAAAGCAACAACATTCTCTTTGCTTTGCCTTCTCCTGCTCGGGGATCGACACCATAAGGGGGCAAGCACTTCAAATAACAAAGTGAGCATGTGCGCGCACGCGCGCATGTGTGCTTGTGCTTGTGGTCTGCACAGGCATATATTTCAAGCACACTTGATGGTTCGCTGAAATCTCGCCATTACTGGAAACATTAGCAAATTATGAAAGAAACAGAGTTGTAAATCTCTAGACATTTTATCAAACAAATATATTTCCTTTCCTATTTTTCTTCCCTTTTCACATCTCACATACAAAATATTACGAAAGTTGGAATGACATTGATAAATAGGAAACAACTGACTCGAAGAAATAACCTAAGATTCTGTCTATAATTCTATACACAAATAATGATTTAATAAATTAAGGAAAATTCTGTACCACAGTAAGGGGTTTTACTAGGTCAAGGTAATGAATGAAGCTGAATGCCGGCTAATAAAAACAAAGAATGCTGTTTTTAGCTTAGCTGTAATCCTGCCTACCAGCAGGAAAATAGGCCGAGTGACCTTTCCAGTCTGAAGATTTATGATGGGATTCCAAACAATTCTAAAACCAAAGGTAAAATGAGAAGATAAAAATGCCTGGAGTCCTAAGAAACATTCAGAAGAAGGGTCACTAATCAGAATGGCAGATGGGGAGGGAGGCTGTAACCGCTGTAAAGACGGCAGCAAAAGTGAGGCAGAGCCCGCGGGACAGACACACTGGGCGGGGCGGGGAGTGGAGACGGGGGACGAGAACAAGTATTGTGTCTGCACCCACAGACACGCACACAGAGAAATGTGTCAATACACACCCAAGCTGAAAAGCAATAAAGGAAACCCCCTGTGGCCCCCATCACCCAGGGGTAGCTGCACAAGGCAGAAGCGCAACAGTATGAATTTGGAAGTCAGACCGCGGTATTTCAACCTGACTTCTCCAGTCAGTCAGTCAGTTCCGTAGCCTCAGACGTGTCTGACTCTTTGCAACCCCATGAACTGCAGCACACCAGGCCTCACAGTCCATCACCAACTCCTGGAGTTTATCCAAACTCATGTCCATTGAGTCGGTGATGCCATCCAACCATCTCATCCTCTGTCATCCCCTTCTCCTCCTGCCCCCAATCTTTCCCAGCATCAGGGTCTTTGCAAATGAGTCAGCTCTTCGCATGAGGTGGCCAAAGTATTGGAGTTTCAGCTTCAACATCAGTCCTTCCAATGAACACCCAGGACTGATCTTCTTTAGGATGGACTGGTTGGATCTCCTTGCAGTCCAAGGGACTCTCAAGAGTCTTCTCCAACACCACAGTTCAAAAGCATCAATTGTTTGGTGCTCAGCTTTCTTTATAGTCCAACTCTGACATCCATACATGACCACTGGAAAAACCATAGTCTTGACTAGACAGACCTTTGTTGGTAAAGCAATGTCTCTGCTTTTTAATAAGCTGTTTAGGTTGGTCACAACTTTTCTTCCAAGGAGCAAGCATCCTTTAATTTCATGGCTGCAGTCACCATCTGCAGTGATTTTGGAGCCCCCAAAAATAAAGTCAGCCATGTTTTCACTGTTTCCCCATCTATTTGCCATGATTTGATGGGACCAGATACCATGATCTTAGTTTTTTGAACGTTGAGTTTTAAGCCAACTTTTTCACTCTCCTCTTTCACTTTCATCAAGAGGCTCTTTAGTTCTTCTTCGCTTTCTGCCAAAGGGTGGTATCATCTGCATATCTGAGGTTACTGATATTTCTCCCAGTAATCTTGATTCCAGCGTGTGCTTCATCCAGTCCAGCATTTCTCGTGATATACTCTGCATATACGTTAAATAAGCAGGGTGAAAATATACAGCCTTGACTTACTCCTTTCCAAATATATTCAAGGGATTAGACCTGATAGACAAGAGTGCCTGAAGAACTATGGACAGAAGTTCTTGACATTGCACAGGAGACAGGGATCAAGACCATCCCCAAGGAAAAGAAATGCAAAAAGGCAAAATGGTTGTCTGAGGAGGCCTTACAAATGGCTGTGAAAAGAGGAGAAGCAAAAGGCAAAGGAGAAAAGGAAAGATACATCCATCTAAATGCAGAGTTCCAAAGAACAGCAAGGAGAGATAAGAAAGCCTGCCTCAGCAATCAATGCAAAGAAATAGAGGAAAACAACAGAATCGGAAAGACTAGAGATACTTCAAGAAAATTAGAGACACCAAGGGAACATTTCATGCAAAGATGGGCTCGATAAAGGACAGAAATGGTATGGACCTAACAGAAGCAGAAGATATTAAGGAGGGGTGGCAAGAATACACAGAAAAACTGTACAAAAAAGATCTTCACAACCCAGATAATAACGATGGTGTGATCACTCACCTAGAGCCAGACATCTTGGAATGTGAAGTCAAGTGGGCCTTAGGAAGCATCACACAAACAAAGCTAGCGGAGGTGATGGCATTCCAGTTGAGCTATTTTAAATCCTCAAAGATGATGCTGTGAAAGTGCTACACTCAATACGCCAGCAAATTTGGAAAACTCAGCAGTGGCCACAGGACTGGAAAAAGTCAGTTTTCATTCCGATCCCAAAGAAAGGCAATGCCAAAGAATGCTCAAACTACCGCACAACTGCACTCATCTCAAATGCTAGTAAAGTAATGCTCAAAATTCTCCAAGCCAGGCTTCAACAGTACATGAACCGTAAACTTCCAGATGTTCAAGCTAGATTTAGAAAAGGCAGAGGAACCAGAGATCAAATAGCCAACATCCGTTGGATCACGGAAAAAGCAAGAGAGTTCCAAAAAAACATCTGCTGCTGCTGCTAAGTCGCTTCAGTCATGTCCGACTCTGTGCAACCCCATAGATGGCAGCCCACCAGGCTCCCCTGTCCCTGGGATTCTCCAGGCAAGAACACTGGAGTGGGTTGCCATTTCCTTCTCCAATGCATGAAAGCTTCTGCTTCACTGACTATGCCAAAGCCTTTGACTGTGTGGATCACAATAAACTGTGGAAAATTCTGAAAGAGATGGGAATACCAGACCACCTGACTGCCTCTTGAGAAATCTGTATGCAGGGCAGGAAGCAACAGTTAGAACTGGACATGGAAGAACGGACTGACTTCTCCACTTACTACCTAACTGGGATATTGAGAGAAACTACCCCATAGGGTTGACGAGGTTAAAACAAGTACATGCACATAAAGAAAGCACTCAGTAAATGTGAGTGGACCTTACTACCACCAACCATGTTAACCAGGCTGAAGAGACACCAGATGCTGGTGATTTCAAGCACCTAAGGCAAAGAAGTCAAGGCTGGGATTCCACTGGGGCAGGGAGCTGACAGGAGCCACGAAATCCTGGTCCAGCCAGAAAATCTTGTGCCACCAAATGAGGAGTTCACAAGGAAGAGGCAACCACCTCAGGCCTCGGGTGAAAAGAGAGTCTTGAGCCCCACGTCCATGCCTGGCCCTGTGCCGGCATGGACGTGGGGCTTGAAGAGCTTATCACCCCGGCAGTATGGCAGCTGGGGGCCCATAAACGAATGGAGAAACCGTCCCTTAAGCCCAAAGGGGGCCAGCAGAGCCACTGTGAATCCCGCCAGTGACGCGGCCACAGTCCTGGGCTGAGTGTCTAAGCGGAGGAATCACACAGAGTACCGAGCAGGACAAATAAAACACTTCCGTTCCTGGACGCATCCCGGCCAGAGCCATCAGAGAGGGAACACAGAAAGGAGCAGATTTCTCGCAGGAACGAATGCCTGAAGACGAGGAAGTCGAGTCTTCCGTGTGTCGAGCAGACAGACCTGTCAGCGTGGGATTCTCTACTGTCACTCAAGAGCAGGGAGAAACAGGAGCGATGGGAGGCACAGACAAGCCGAGAGAGCGCCTCGGCCACAAACCCCAAACCCAAGCACTCTAACAGAGGCAGGAAAGGGCACTGAGCAGGGGTGTGAGGTGCAAGAGCCAGTGTCAGCCAGAGAAGGAAAATCAGAAGGGAGCCGGGAACGTCCCTCAGCCGGGTCCTACTCTTTCTGATCTCGTGGACCGCAGCCCACCAGGCTCCTCTGACCATGGGATTCTCCAGGCAAGAATACTGGCGTGGGTTGCCATTCCCTTCTCCAGGGGATCTTCCCAACCCAGGGATTGAATCCAGGTCTCCTGCGTTGCAGGTGGATTCTTTACCGACTGAGCCACCAGGGAAGCCTCCCAATCTTCCGCAACCCAGCCCCCAAAGTTGCCTCCAGTCGTGAGCGGAGGGCTCCCCTTCCCTGAGGTTGCAGAGCAAGAGCTGTCTTCTCCCTGGGCTCCAGGGACAGCCCCCACTTTCTCAGGAACCTGATTCTATCAAAGACTTTCTCTCCCCTCTACGTCACTCCTTTAAATCTTTCAATTAACAAAATATTACATGTATGTATAAATTTCCTTATAATTTATAAGGAAAGTCAGCAGTTCCTGCAACCCACCTGCACCCCCTGACAGTCCTGAACCACCTTCAGATCTCTGGGCTGTCGTGTCTGGTATTTACTTTCCTATTTTTAAGTAATAAGCTGTGCCAGGGACCTTGGGACAAGGCATCACTTTCTGGGCATGGCTCTTGGCCATTTGCCAAGTGACAATCCTGCCTTAATCTGGGAAGAAGACAGACTTGATGAACTGTCCCCATGACCCAATGTGGTTGATTTTGGAATATGAAGCCACCAGACTTTGGCCCATGCCATTCCCAAGAAATAATTTATGTAAGTTACAAAGTGAGATGGTTTGCAACACTTTTCTATCTTATTCTGTCCCATGGAATTTACCCGAGCTTATTATTTATCCATTCAAGAACAAAATAAGCCACCACTAAGTGCAAGCCCACAATAACCTAATGACATTCAAGTGGAAAAGTCAGGTTGGTAGTAAGTAGGCCATCCCACCCATGGGGAAGTGGGGACACCTCCACAAGCTTGAGCCTGGGCGTGAAGGGTCTAGAATGTGAATGAGCCTTTCCCTGTAACGGGGGTAAGGGTGGGATTTACAGGTGAGGGAATGGGTGGGGTGTGGTCACTGTTTCAACTTCGAAGAATAAAAAAGAGAAAATTTCACCATCAGAAGGCTGAGAAATCAGCAGAGGTAATACCTGATTATTACTTAATATTATCTTGATACAAAAACCTTGTTGAAAAACCTTTTGCCTCATAATCCGTCTCTTGAGAGCTCTAAATCTTTCATTCATTGCCTTATTTAACTTATTTAAAAAAATAAAAAGCTAAAAGAAATAACAACAGCCAACTGAACAAAAACAAAAACCAATCAATCAAGTTAGGGCCTGAAAAGGAGAAAGAGGCTGCTGCTAATTGTGGCTCCAAAATATTCCTAAAGCGTATCCTTAGGTTACTTTTTTCTTACTTTATCAATTTAGGACATGACTTCCAATTATGGTAGATCACAGTTTAGTTCTTTGACTTGCCAATATCCCAATTATGTCACAGTTTTTGTTAAATGAATGGTTGCTGTTTGTTATTATTGTGTTACTATGTGTCTGCTGAGCTGCTCAGTACATTCCAATCACATGTCCTTTCTTGAACGTTTTGCTTCTTCTTGGAGTTTGTAGGCTTTTCATTTTATCATTTGCTTGATTTTACTGCCTGCTGCTTATTATTTTCTAAGACTCCAGTTTCTCAGCCTCACAGACATAAGAGAACAGACTTGTAGTTGCCAAGGCGAGGCAAGGTGGAGGAGAAATAGGCTGGCAATTTGGGATTAGCAGATACAAGCTATTACATATAGAATGGATGAACAAGGTTTTCCCAGGTGGCTCTTAGTGGTAAAGAATCCACCTGCTAATGCAGGAGACAGAAAAGACTCAGGTTCGATCCCCCGGTCGGGAAGATCCCCTGGAGGACGGCATGGCAACCCACTCCAGTGTTCTTGCCTGGAGAATCCCATGGACAGATGAGCCTGGTGACCTACAGCCCACGGGGGCGCAAAGGGTTGGACATGACTGAAGTGACTTAGCACATACACACACTTTACAGCACAGGGAGCTATACTCAAAATCCTATGATAAACTATAATGGAAAAGGATATGAAAAAGAACATGTGTGTGCGTATGTATATACACAAAACTGAGTCACTCTGCTGTAGAGTAAAAATTAACACAACACTGTAAATCAACTATACTTCAATAAAATCAATGAAAGACTCCTGTTTCCTTGTAAAAATCTCTTATCTATACAAGCGTTAGATACCAGCTGTTCCCTCCCCTCTCCCTTTCTTTCTGGAAACCTCTGTTCCAGAGCCATCCCCTCCTCTCCTGCTAGGCTCTCTAGGTCTGTAGCAGAGCCAGCAACCCAGAACCTCTCTATGCCTCCAACAGGTTCCTTTTTATTGAAAAGATGATTTGTCAAGAACCTTCCTGTCTGAAAATCTAATTATTCTACGGCTACACTTGATTTGTAGTGGTGGATACAGAATTCCAGGTTAGAATGATTTTTCCCCTAAGATATTAAAAGGCACTATTCCATCATCTTCCAGCTCTAAGTGCTGCTTTGAGAAGTCCAATAGGACTGATTCCCAGGCCTTTGTACGTGACCTTTGTTCTTAGTTCTAGTATCTTATCTTTTTGGGTGGTTGTCAGATTTTTTAAACTTGGAGGATCACTGCTTTACAATGCTGTGTTGGTCTCTGCCTTACAACAGCTGAAATCAGTCATATATATATCTATCTCCTCTCCCTCTTAAGCCTCCCTCCCACCCCTCCACTCAAGCTGGTCACAGAGTGCCAGGCTGGGCTCCCTGTGTTATAGAGCAGCTTCCCGTCAGTTATCTATCTTCACTGGTGTTGTGTTCCCTTAGTTCATGATGGCGGGCCTGCCCTGGGAGGCTATTTTTATTCCTTGCATTGGGTCACTGGGAGGCCCTTCTGATTTGGAGACCTGTGTCCTGCAGTTCTGAGAGATTCATCTGTGTCATTTGTTTGACAATTTTCTCGTCTACTTCCTCTCTTTTGGAACTCCTATTAATCAAAGGTTGGACATCCTGGATTGATTTTCTCAATTTCCTATTTTTTTCCCCTACTGTCCAATTCATTGTATGTGTGTTATTCTTTCTGAAAGGTTTGATTTTATATTCTGACTCTTCTGGACTTTTTCCCATCCTAATTTTAAAGCTTCTTTTCTGATTATTTAACAAGGTGGTATCATATTCCTGTTTCAAAGATACAGCTACCTTCTCTTTTCTGAGGATATTTATAAAAGTTTTTAATTTTTAAAGTATTTTTACCCTATGCGTTATCTGTTGCCTCTTATTTCTTTCAGTTTTCCTTTTATTTTGGGCTCTGTCTGCTACGTTGGAGAATTTCTTCAAATGTCTGGTGATTTGGGGCTGTCAATTTCTATTTTAAAGGTACCACAATTCTGATTAAAAGTTCTGGGTAAACACCCAGGCCTTGTTGATTGGTGGCCTTCACACTAGGACAACCAGTGAGGTGGCTGGGTAGATTTTTTACTGTTGCTGTTCAGTCACATCTGTCTCTTTGTGACCTCGCGGACTGCAGCATATCAGGCTTCCCGGTCCTTCACCATCTCCTGGAGCTTGCTCAAACTCATGTCCATTGAGTCAGTGATGGCCTTTTTTTTTTTTTTAACTGAGATCCCCCTAAACGTCAAGTTCTGTCAGGTTCCTGTGGACTGCTGCTTAAGGAGTGGGGGGCGAGAAAGAGGAGAGGTGGTCATGCTGGGAAAGGCTCGCACAGGCCCCGGCGTTCAGAGTACAGACACTGGCTGACCCCAGTGCCTGGGATCTCTGGGGGAGTGTGTCAGCAGCTGAATTTCTCCCCAGACTGCACACCCCTGTGGGGCTAGAGCAGCTGTAAAAGGGCAGGGAGAGGACCTCAGGTCTATCTGCTCTGAATCTAGACGATGAATTAACCCCTCTGTCTCCACCTGCCCCTGAACCTCCACAATACCTGCGGATCTCACATCGGGACCCTTCCTGGGGCTGCGCAGGGCACACGTCTCCTTCCTGACCGGTGTTCTTTCCGCAGGCTTTCTGTCCCTCTCCTGGCTCACACTTAACCCCCTTGTGCTAAGTCAGGCCCTCCTGCATCTCCCTTCTCTCCTGTAGTCTGGTCTCCTCTCCCATTCTCTCACAGGTTGACAACATTTGAATTCTTTGGCTGTCATTTCAGTGGGGTTTCTGTGGGGCTGGGAGACAGGCAGATTAACATGTATATGTTCAACTTGCCACATTAATCAAAAGCCTCTTTAATTTCCCCTTTGTCATTGGCTCCTTCTCATCAGCATCAAAAAGTGTTTATATTGTATTTTATTGCAGTAAAAAATTTAACATGAGATCTACCCTCTTGACATATTTTTAAGGGGATATTACCTTACTGTTGACTATAATTCATCATCATTAAAACCATCTCAAGTTTCTCCAACATTAAGGAAACTGAGTTTTTTTTAATTAAACTTTTTATTTGGGAGCATAGCCAATTAACAATGCTGTAACAGTTCCAGGTGGACAGTGAAGGGACTCAGCCATACATATTCATGAATCTATTCTTCCCCCAACCCCACTCCCATCCAGGCTGCCACATCACTGAGCAGGGTGCACTGTGCTATACAGTAGATCTTTGTTGGTTGTCCATTTTAAATAGAGTGTGTACACATAAATTCCAAACTCCCTAACTATCCCTTTCCCTATCTTTTTAAAACAATCACCTCTCTGGATTTATTTATCTAGCCAACTAGATCAAACCCAGACCCTTGGCAGTGAGAGCTCAACAGTCCTAACCACTGAACTACTGAGGAACTCCGCTCCCTTTTTTAAAAAGAATAATATCATCAGTGCTAAGTCATGTTTTTCGGTCTCCTTTCTTTTTGCCACACTGCACAGCTCGCAGGATCTGAGTTTCCTGGCCAGAGATCAAACCCAGGCGCTGGCAGGGAAAGTGCTGAGTCCTAACAACTGAACCTCCAGGGAATTCTCTACTGCATTCTCTTTTCCTTCTGAGCCAAACTTCTTGGAATAGTTGCTTAGTTCTCACCTCTCCCTCAGCATCCCTGAGTTTATCTTCCGTCACCTTCCTCCGACCCCCATCAATCTACTGAAGCCATTCTTGCAAAGGATGCCCCTTTAATAGCCAGTGGCCCCTGCCCAGTCCTCACCTCACTTGACTCTTAGTAATTCTGACACCGTGTGTACTCACTCCTTCTCAGAACCCTCCGTCCCTTGGAGCGTTTGACCCTGGACCTCTCTGCAGTGGGATGCACACTGCTTAGTGGGGCTTGTGTGGTACAGATGACGCTTTCCATGCCAGCTTCACCCCTTGCCATGCCATATTCAAGTTCTAGGCTACAATGCGTGTGTGTGTGTGCGTGCGTGCTAAGTCACTTCAGTAATGTGCAACTCTGTGTGACTCCATGGACTGCTGGGATTCTCTGTCCATAGATTCTCCAGCCGAGGACACTGGAGTGGGTGGCCATGTCCTTCTCCAGGGCTACAACACGTCAGATTTCCTTCAGCTTCTAGAACAAGCCATGTCCTGTTTTTCTTCTGGTCTCCGTACTTCCCGTTCACTTTTATCTGGCCAAATTCTGCAATTCCTTATGTCTGTGTTAAATGTCTCTCCTTGTATTCCCGCTACCAGCAAGTTCACTGAACGGTGCTGCAACTGCCTGCTCACTTGTCAAGCTCATGTGGACAGACCTCTCATCTATCCTTCACCTTCTTCAAAGCTGTGTCACTAGAGCTTCCACGACGACTAGTGCAGGGGAGGCATCCAAAAATGTCAGTTGAGCGAATGAATAAAGACACAATCGTGAGACAGGAAGAATCAAACACCTACAGAAAGACACCTTCTTATATTTTCTCCTTAACGGGCCAGCAGAGCAAATGAATTTGGTCTACAGAAAAACACTTGACATTCTAACCTAAACTCTTTTGGCTGACCTTTTTTCCTATCCAGTCAGCATATCTGACAAATGGTCACCAGTTTTGGTACAAAAATGCAGAGTCAGAATATCAGAGCATCAGTAAACCAGCTCCACAGGCTTAGCAAAGGCCAACTGTCTCAATGTTTCCATATATTTAAAACTTCTATACAGATACACTGCTGGGTTTTGAAGTGCTGTGAGAGTGACAGCATCTTATTCTGGTAGTTTTGGTGTAATATGGGTCACACACTAAAACAGGTCTTTTAAAAGACAGAAGCATTTCTGAAAAAGAGGCAAATGCACTCTGTTGAGAGAATCCATTAGGCTGCTCAAACCATGAGTGTGGTAAACTCCAAAGAGGAAAAACATATCCCGGCTCAAGCGAACTGGATTTCTAGCCATCAATTAATGACCGTGTCAAGTTCTCCACACCTCAGTGTCCCAAACACTTCACTGTCACGCCGAGAATGCTTATACCTGGGCAAGTATCTCCTTCTTTAGGGCATGATGAGACGTCTTTCAAGGCAAGCTGACGTTTAGTTACTTTGAACTGTCTCTAATATTTGAGCACAGCTAGCCTGGAGAATCCCGGGGACTGAGGAGCCTGGCAGACTACAGTCAGAGGGTCACAAAGAGTCGGACACAACTGAAGAGACTCAGCACACACACAGCCATGACTACAGAAAACCTGCTGAGCTGCAAAGACAAGGCAAAGCTATGAGCAGCCTAGACAGCATATCGAAAAGCAGAGACGTTACTTTGCCAACCAAGGTCCGTCTAGTCAAGGCTATGGTTTTTCCCGTGGTCAAGTATGGATGTGAGAGTTGGACTATAAAGAAAGCTGAGCGCTGAAGAACTGACGCTTTTGAACTGTGGTGCTGGGGAAGACTCTTGAGAGTCCCTTGGACTGCAAGGAGATCCAACCAGTCCATCCTAACGGAAATCAGTCCTGAATATTCATTGGAAGGACTGATGCTGAAGCTGAAACTCCAATATTTTGGCCACCTGATGTGAAGAACTGACTCACTGGAAAAGACCCAGATGCTGGGAAAGATTGAAGGCAGGAGGAGAAATGGGCAGCAGGAGAAATGGGCAGCAGAGGATGAGATGGTTGGATGGCATCATGGACTCAATGGATACGAATTTGGGCAAACTCCTGGAGATAGTGAACAACAGGGAGGCCGGGCATGCTGCAATCCATGGGGTTGCAAAGAGTCAGACACGACTGAGCGACTGAACTGAACTGATAATAAATACCTTGCTAGATACTACATTCCCAGCTGGAAAAACCTAGAAAGAACTCTGCAGTTAAGTCTAGTCTCTTGATAATGAACCACCATGTAAGGGGGGGCGAAATTCTGAGCTCAGAAGGAAGAAAGGAAAGGTGTTGTGATGAATTGTTTGTCTAAATAGATATTTATTTATACTATATCTGACTCTCTGCCCCCAAAGAGAATGCATACATTTCTAACTGAAAAATGTAAACTATAACTCTTCACGAACAAACATGATCTCTCCATAAACAGATGCTCTACGGCAGAGGAAGGGAGTGAGAAAGGAGGGCAAGACACTCCTGCGCTTTTCTCTTCCTGGGAAGACCCGACAGCAATGCAAAGCCGAGCCCAGGCAGGGTTCCGGAGAGGGCAACAGCAGCCCACTCCAGGGTTCTTGCCTGGAGAATCCCATGGATGGAGGAGCCTGGTGGGCTGCAGTCGATGGGGTCAATAAGAGTCAGACACGACTGAGCAACTTCACTTTCACTTTTCACTTTCATGCACTGGAGAAGGAGGTGGCAACCCACTCCAGTGTTCTTGCCTGGAGAATCCCAGGGACGGGGGAGCCTGGTGGGCTGCCGTCTATGGGGTCGCACAGAGTCGGACACGACTGAAGTGACTCAGCAGCAGCAGCAGCTAGACAGGGTTTACAGGAATAGGGGTCGTCCAGGACAGAAAGTGCAAGGAAGGAACAGTTCCAAGACACAGACGCTGCCCCAGTACAAGCAAAACCCTGAGTACAGTAGGTACACTGGAGCAGCTGCCCGTGACCTTCTCCTCTGGGCCGTGACTCTGGGAAAAGTAAACTTCTGCCCATGCACTCCTGCCAGAGTTCGATTTAACCAGTTTTCACTTGTATTTAAATGTTAGAGAGCATGGCATTCACCCAGGACAACCACTCCTTCCTCCCATCACCATCAGATACTTTCCCTGAAAGGCTGGCAGGAAACCCCACATCCAGTTGATAATGCGTGTCCTGGACAGACTACAAGCCAAGTATTAGCCCAAATATTCACACTGTTCCTTCCATCCTTTTCTTCAAAAATTAAACCACCTATATAAAAATACATGTTAAAAATCTTGCTGATGAGTACAATGGACCCAGTCATTCCTTAGGTTTTAGTGGAAAGGAGCAGACAAATGAGTGATTAACTCAAAGCATTATATGGTTGACTTTTTCTGCATTACTGACCCCTTCTTAACTTTCAAAACCACAATCATTATGAACCTTACACTGTAATATCACGTGACATATGCTGCTTCCATTGGCCAGATTCCTCCTTCCCCACGTACCTGCCTGACTCCGACCTGGCTTCTCAGCTATCTCGGATACCATCTCCCCCAGCAACCTTTCCTTAACTAACCACACCCCTTTCCTATTTCCTCACAACAGTCCTTCTCATACTGAATTAGGTATCCCTCCTTGGGGATCCAAAACTAAACTGTGCTTATGACCTTCACAGGAATAATCACACAGTACTCTGCTTGCATATAGGACACATCTCCCCAACTCGCCTTTGAACTTCTCAAAGACAAAGATCATTGCTCATCCTTCTATTTCAGTTCATAGCACAGACCAGACATTCTAGTATTCGCAGACATTCTAAACTGTGTGTGAGATGAGTGCATGAAGGCATAAACGGATGACATTTACACTTAGAATTCAGAGATGAGTCTTTAGAAAACATTCAGTCCATCCCACTCCATTCAAAATTTCCTAAACAAGTATTTCCTAAGAGTTATGTTCAATGAAGGATGAACATTTTGCAAATGAAAACAACACTGAATAAAAACCTTACCGGCAAAGTTCCAGGTAGAGATGCATCAAAAAAAGATACCAAAGAATTGGGAGGCGCTGCAAAGTGGACTTGAGATCCAGAAAAGAGTTTGGAGTTGGAGGCAATCTGGGCATGAATTTCCAATCCTACCACAGCTGCCCATTCATGTTCACTAAAGAGGAGAACATAATGGTTAAGAAGTCATTAGGTTAGATCCACTACCATGCGTGAATTTCTATGAGCTTAAACTGCAAATGTTACTAATACTTCCCACTTGTGCTTTTAACTTATAAATTTGTACATTCTACTTTAAAAAATGTGTTATATTGTACTGGGTGACTAAATCAAAAAGCAATGCAAAATGAATACCAAGAAGACTGGCAAAGCAAGATTCATTTATAACATGGCCTAAGAAGACTTCACTGTGCAAACAAGGTAACAGAAAGGAACAATATGGCATCTGAAAACCATTTAGAAACGGTTATCAGGTGGAGACTGCTTGGCTGACTTTAATGAGAAGCACCATTTTCCAAATTAACTGTCCTTTGTCAGTTAATCACTCAGTACATAAAGAAAGCTGATTCTGTGAACATTTTTAGAATTAACAGAAACAGGATTCTACCACTAGAGAAATAATGGTAAATAAATAGTTGTACATCTCATTATTTAAAAAGGAAGGGAAATTCTCAGTCATGTTTTGAATTCATTTTCTAACAACGGTTTGCAAGTAAAGTAATCATAGTGATACAAATAAAATGGATTACCACTAAATGATAATCTTCGGAATTCTGCACAAAGGAAAACAAAGTGGCTTTTTCCCCCCCCTGGTTCCCCAAATCACTTTAAATTCCAGACAGTGTCAGGTTCCTTTGCATGTTTTAAACTTAATTGCCACCAAACCCAAAAAGCTGCAATAGTGCAGTTTAAATACTACCATAATCTCTTATCTGGTCACTCCTACTCTGCTGGGTCTGCATGAACATTCTATACACAGGTCTCCCTAGGTTCATCTAAGTGGGCTTCTTCCATGGGTTATTATCAAACCCATGCATCCTGGGCAATCTGCAGACGCCCCGGTGTACACAAACTCTCTCCATATTCTGTCTGTTCCTATCCTGCTCCTTCCTCAAGCAATTTTCTGTATTATCAACATTTTTATTTACACGCATTTGGTTTTGTTTCAATAACTTCAACACATGAAGTTTTGTATTTATAGTACTGGTGAATTCCTTAAAGTTTGCAATCACAAACTATAATTGAGAGGAATTAAACTAAGAAGTCATCAGAAATCTGCATTCACTAAAACCTTACTTAACGTTTTTTTGAAGTTCCATTACATAAGAGAAAAAACTTTTCATTCACTTTTCACAGTGAAACAACCTAATTTAATGAAAAGAACAGAACCAGTGCTTCTGGAAATTTTCCCCTCTATTCCAACAGAAAAGCAAAAATAACAGCAACCTAACTCTCTCAAAGGAAAAAAATGAATATTAGACACATGCCTTATGTTTCTGCACTTAAAAAGAAATCATTTAGGTCTTATATAGTGAAATATAAGCAGCTGTTCAGAGGATATTGAGCAAAATAAGCAACAGTCTCTACACAACCAGAGGGAAGATCTCTTATACTGGCTGCATCTTCCTAGGTCTACACACACACACACTCAACATGAAAGGCCTCCACAGATAGGTGGTGTTTTCTAACTCCGAGCCACCCATCCAGAACTTGTAGGTAAAGGCTCCTTTTTATCATTAAAACACTGCTGGCCCGTAATTGTGCTAAATACATGTCAGCTAAATAAGATCCCACTTTTATTGATACTGCGCTGACTACTAGTTAAGGTGACTGAACCACTCTTCTGTCTGTGAAACATTCAAGAAAACACTTGCTATTTTACACTCTCATTTTACCCAAATAAGGCTATCTGAAGATAGTAGTTTACGTGTGGAGTAGGGACTGAGAAGACAGCCAGTTTTCTGTCTTTATTTAGGTTTCAGGGCTGCAACATACAGCCCTTCCCGCCCACCAAGACGTCCAGACTTAAGGCTGGGCAGTAGTGGCCATCATCTCCCAAGTTCCGCAGTTCTACCTCAACTTCAGTGGGCAATACTGTTATGAAATAGTATACCCTTCTCTCGGCTTCTGGGCTGTGAAATGGGGCTGCTGAGCCACTGAGCTCTGCCCCCTTTTCCCGTTGGACGTGGACCCAGTCGGGGGCCCTCTTCTGTGGCAAGAGCCGCAGCCAACCCAGGCGAAAGCAAAACGCCTTCCAGGACAACACCAGCGCAACATGGGCGCCGCCATTGTCTCTCCAGAGTCCTGGTCAGGTGACACGGCCTTCCTCTGCCGCAAGGCTCTCTGGGAAACGTAGTTCTAAGAAATTAGATAAACCTCTCTAGACTCGGACCGGAAGACTACTATTACCAGAGAGCACTGCGACCAGAAGGCTTCCGCAACCGGGCGGGGAGGGGGCGGGAAGGAGAACTAGCCGGGAGAGTGGGAGGGTTTCGGGGTCGGAAGGTGTGACTCCTCCTAGTGGGGAGTTAGAGAGGCTTGTAGCTGTAAGCACGTGTGAGAGAGAGCAGGCTGTGCCAGAGATCGAAAGCTGAGAAACCTGGCTGGGATTTTATACACTAGTTAACCTGTCTGGCTGAAGTAAATGACCTTGACATCTGCGTAAAGACTTTCTGAACCCCCCCAACCCAGTTCTTTTTTCTGCTTTTTTCCACTTCAGACACCAATGTATGCATAACTGCAAGAAATAATTATTTGCATGCCAATATGGAGACGACTCTTGAGAGTCCCTTGGACTGCAAGGAGATCCAACCAGTCCATTCTAAAGGAGATCAGTCCTGGGTGTTCATTGGAAGGACTGATGCTAAAGCTGAAACGCCAATACTTTGGCCACCTCATGCGATGAGTTGACTCACTGGAAAAGACTCTGATGCTGGGGGGGATTGGGGGCGGGAGGAGACGGGGACGACAGAGAATGAGAGGGCTGGATGGCATCACCGACTCGATGGACATGAGTTTGAGTGAACTCCGGGAGTTGGTGACGGACAGGGAGGCCTGGCGTGCTGTGATTCATGGGGCTGCGAAGAGTCGGACAGGACTGAGCGACTGAACTGAACTAAACTGAATGCTCAGCATGGTTCTTAGACACGGGGAATTCAGCAGTGATCAAGGCAGATATAGCCACTATGTTCACGGAACTTACATTCTTGGTAGATTAGACATACAGAGAAGTTAACAAAAAGAGGATGCTTTCACATAGACCATAAGGACTATATTTCAGCACAGGTTCTTGGGAGATAGACAGACCTAGATTGAAACCTAAGGAACATTTTAAAATTTTCTTTTTGATCTTGGCCAGTGTTTGAAAACACTTTACTCACATACAACGGAAGCCTTGATAGTAGATACCATCATCCCAGTGGACTATTTTTTTCCTGCTTCGAAATGAATCTCCTTCTTGAAACGCCCACTGATTTCTTGTATTTGAGCACACAGTTTAGAATAGCTATTCACCATTCTCTTTTCGATCACCCTATATTAATACTCCACATAGTGCTTGTGACTATCTGATGTTTATCTTCCATCTCCACAAGCTCCTTGAGAATGGGAAATTGGTCTGCTTTATTCAACACAGTATTACCAAAGTACAAAGTAGGGCTCTCAAAAATGCTTTTTGATTGAAGGAGTGCTGTGTGAAGAATGCATTTGACAAAAGAATGGAGTACATGCCCTTCAGAGTAGTAGTTGTGTGGGAAGGAGATGATGAAATAGTGTGGTGGTGGAGGCAGAGAGAAATTGACCTCTGTGAGATCGATTAGGAAGGTAAGATTGGAGGACTTGGTATTGTATTAAATATAATGGTGGAAGCCTAGGGGAGCGTCAAGTAACTTCTGAATTTCTCGCTTTATACAACTGGATGGCTGATGAAGTTACTCACTGAGATAAGGAAATCAGAAAAGAAACAGGTTTGTCAGAAAATATGACTTTGGTTGCCTTGGAGACGTATAAGAGGAGAAGTTGAGTAAGCATCATTGATGCCTAACTGAATATTGAGTAGGGGGAAAAGCTGCATACTTCATATATGTCACATGGATAGATTTGCAGTTACTGATCAATAACCTGTTGATTGTGTATGTGTGAGCTCAGTAGTGTCCAAGTCTTTTCGACCCCATAGACTATAACCCACCAGAGTCATCTGTCCATGGAGTTTTCCAGGAAAGAATACTGGAACGAGTTGCCATTTCCTACTCCAGGGATCTTCCCCACCCAGGGATTAAACCTGAGTCTCTCACATTGGCAGGAGAATTCCTTACCACTGCGTCACCTGGGAGGCCCAACCTGTTGATTAGACATCTGTCCGTCTAGTCAAGGCTATGGTTTTTCCAGTAGCCATGTATGGATGTGAGAGTTGGACTGTGAAGAAAGCTGATCGCCAAAGAATTGATACTTTTGAACTGTGGTGCTGGAGAAGACTCTTGAGAGTCCCTTGGACTGCAAGGAGATCCAACCAGTCCATTCTAAAGGAGATCAATCCTGGGTATTTATTGGAAGGACTGATGCTAAAGCTGAAACTCCAATACTTTGGCCACATCATGCGACAAGTTGACTCACTGGAAAAGACTCTGATGCTAGGAGGGATTGGGGGTGGGAGGAGACGGGGATGACAGAGAATGAGATGGCTGAATGGCATCACCGACTCGATGGACATGAGTTTGAGTGAACTCAGGGAGTTGGTGATGGACAGGGAGGCCTGGCGTGCTGTGATTCATGGGGTCGCGGAGAGTCGGACACGACTGAGCAACTGAACTGAACTAATCTATGGTCTATTTCCATTAATACTATTGCACAGGTATAATAGTATGCAATTTAGTCCAACCAGGTAGGCAGCTTTAATTATTTTCATTAAAATTATTTAATTTTTCTATCGTTTTAATTTTTTTCTCCACTATCACGGATCCAAATTGCTATACCAGAAGTATCTTCATATGACTGAAAATGAGAGAAATAACAGAGACTGTAAAGTAGAAGTGGAGATTGGTTCCAGAATTTATCTCTAGTCAATTATTGCTCTATCAGGTTCAGATCACTCTTTAGAGCCTTTACTAGGATGTCTCCTCTGAGTTTCCCACCTTTGCTCTGGGTAAGCCTGCTCTCTTTCTCTTACTCAGCCCTCAGGTTTGCCTGGTCCAGCCTCGGGGTCAGGGGAGTTGTCTCTGTTCACATCGTGGCTCCACCTTTGACAGGACTGCAGAGGAGAGGGAGCATCCTGTATCTCAGAAGTGAGAATGGGCATCCTTCAGCCAGAAGGAGAGGGAGACCACTGCCACCTTTCCACTGGTAATTAGCCTGCTTAGGAGGCAATTCACTCCCTAGGGTGAAGGGTTGAGGGTGTTTGGAAACCTCTGTAAGAGAGCAACATACCTAATGAAAATCCTTACTTCATGGGCAAAATGTGCTCTAAAGGAAATTCATCTTTGTTTATGGGGTAGTTTTGTGCAGTAATAGCATATTCCGCCCCACCATTCAGTCAGTTCAGTTGCTCAGTCGTGTTTGACTCTTGGGGACCCCATGGACTGCAGAACGCCAGGCCTCCCTGTCCATCACCAACTCCTGGAGCCTTCTCAAACTCATGTCCTTCATGTCGGTGATGCCATCCAACCATCTCATCCTCTGTCGTCCCCTTCTCCTCCCGCCTTCAGTCTTTCCCAGCATCAGAGTCTTCTCCAATGAGTCAGTTCTTCCCATCAGGTGGCCATAGTATTGGAGTTTCAGCATCAGTCCTTCTAATAAACACCCAGGACTGATCTCCTTTAGGATGGACTGGTTGGATCTCCTTGCAGTCCAAGGGACTCTCAAGAGTCTTCTCCAACACCACAGTTTAAAGCATCAATGCTTTGGTGCTCAGCTTTCTTTATAGTCCAACTCATGCATACATGACTCCTGGAAAAATCATAACTTTGACTAGATGGACATTTTTGGCTAATGTCTCTGCTTTTTAATATGCTGTCAAGGTTGGTCATAGGTTTTCTTCCAAGGAGCAAGCCCCACCACTAGAGGGAGAGAAAATCCTAGGCACATGTTTGATCCCTTCAACAAATGGAGACCTTCCAGCTTGATGCATATGACGCAGCCCTTTCAAAACCCCGCAGGAGCTGATGGCTCCCTTCTCCCTGCAGATTATCGTCACCAGCAGTGCCCACTGGTGCCCTTGTGCTTGGTCTGGTGCCTAGGAGTGCATTGTTTTTCCTCCTGTCTAGTCAGGGGCTCCCACCAAACTTCCTACCATGGGACCATTTTTATTGTGTTCCTCCTGCATGCCAACTCTGATATCTGTCAGAACTCTTACTGACAGCTCTCAAACTGAGAGAGCTATTTTGGTTTCACCGAAAAGGTGGCTGTCATCTGGAAGACACGGAGGTTTTCATTTTCAAGAAGCTGAGAAGGTTCCTAGGACAGGGTTCCTAGCAAAAACCTTTTCTTTGGGAGACCCTCTCAGCTCTTATTTTATTCACATAATTGACACAGTACAAATAAATTTAGAACAAGTTCTTGAAAAGATATGTAAGCCAGGACAGAATTTCAAGTTGTTACTTATAAATGGCAATGGTTAGGAAATATATCTAAAATAACTTGCTTGGTTTTGTTTAGTATTCTTGAGAGAGTCTTTGAACATCAGAGTTGGAAAAGACTGGCTTACCTCTGTGCTTAACTCAAAATCCCCAGGTGTCTGTAGAAAACATATTGATTTCCAAACACAAATAATTTCTCCTTCAAATCTAAGTGGTATTTAATTGTACTTTCTTTCTGATTCTTTCACTGGATTGAGATGGGGGAAATGATGGATAGAAACACAAGATTCTCGGATTTGTAACTTCTTTAGCAACATGGATACAATGTGAGGGAATGACACAAATGGCTCTGTTTCCATTTTTTTAAAACGAAGTAAACAATTTTAATGGAAACATTGAAATTTCAAGTAAAATTAAAAGGATTCATTTGAATAATGTGTCATGTCAGTCTATCTCAAAATTGACTTGAATATAAGTCTGAATCTGAAAATTGTGTTAACTCACCTTTTATTTGACTAATGACTTTTGTGGAAACAAAGGCAGCACTTTAAAGACTTCTAGCAGACTAAAAAACAAAATGCCCCTTGCAGCCTAACAGACTGGGCGTGGATGGCTATCTGAGTATTTTTAAACACGGCTGTGCGTTTAGTTTCTCTGTGCAACTGTTGGTTTCTATCTGTTCTACAGTTAGAACACCCAGCCTCCTGTCTTGAATGTGACGTCATGTAGGGAGGGAGGAAGGTCAGGATAACTTCTCTAAGGAATAAAAGGTCCACTTCAGATGATGAGTGGATGACAAAAACTGACAGCGTCATTTTCGGGTTGGAAGGGCATGGGCACTAGAGGAAGTCCAGTTTTGGTTTTTTTTTTTTTTTTTTAAGCATTTTGAAAACCAAATTTCTTTTTAGAAAAACCACCTTATAGGTCCCAGTCGAGTGTCATTAGGGGGAGAAAAACGCTGAGAACGCATGCATGCTGGGAAATCAAGAGAATAGGATTCATTTTCTTTTATTTTTACCCTTAAGTCTTGATTCTGATAAGATACTGATGTGGAGGGAACAATTGCTTTTTCTGGAAGATTGCTTTGAGCAAAGAAATCTATAACTTTTTCTTCCTTCCAAAGCAGGGAAATAGAACATCCTGTCCAGTGTCTTAGTAGAGATGAAGTATTGTCTGGGGAAGATGGCACCAGCGCATCGCCACCATGAGCCACGCCTGCTCCATGAACTGTCATCTCTCCACGCCCCTCCTTCTTCTAGATGGTCTCAAGGGATGGTGTGCTGTTCTCTCAGGCTTTTGCTTTTTTAGAAATCTGACTAATCTTAGAAGCAGTCAGGAATTATATGTAAGAAAGAAACTCCCCCTTTCAACATGCCCCTAACACAGCTTACTTGAAAGCAGATACTCCTGAGTTGCTAGTAATGAGCAGTAGAACATGTGAAACTCGGCATGCCTGAAAGCTATGTGCTCAGATTCCCGCTGTGCACTAAGAAGCTATGTCTGTTGTATTTTGAAATTGGGTATTTGGTCTTTAAAATTATAGAGTTTGTACCTACACACACACACACACTTCTAAGCAGTATCTTATTTCAGGGTCATGCACATATAATGACCAAAAGCTTTTAGGTTTCAAACAGATGATGTTTTTGGATGAGAGATGGGTCTCTCAATTTTAAGTTCAAAGATTTCGAGGAGTACAATTATGATGGAACAGAGATATGCCACCAAGATGCACAAGCTCTGATGACACTTTTCCCTCAGTGGGTGAACCCCTACTTGATAGGAACGGAGGATGTATCAGAGTCCACAGGGTGGTACAGAAGAGAACAGGTTTATCTTGCCCATCCCGCCAAGTAATCGCTGTATCTGGGCTGGAACCTCTGTATCTAGGCTGCCCTTGAACCTAGAGTGGATGGGCTGCACGAAGCAGTAAAGGCTGAAACCTTCTTGGTGGCAGAGACTTCAGGGATCCCTGCAGTTCAACGTATGGCCGTTGAAAGGAAATTTAGTACTCCATGAAGAGGTGCCAGACTGAATTAAAATCAAGCTGCTCAGTTCAAAGACATTAGCAATCAAATGATACAATGACTGAGATAAATGCAAAGAGAGAGGCAGCAAAAAATGCCCAGCAATTCATGAATACTAATTAGAGAGGGAAAGACCAGCACAGACGTTATTCATGCCTCGTTGGAGTCCGACTCTAAAGTCTAATTCATGAATAAGATTCGATAACTTGACTCAACAATGATTTCATGTTGATGTTGATTCTACACTTAGACCAGCTTCCCTGCTGGAAGGCATTTTCACTCCCTTTTGCACGTAGTAATAATGGAAAGAAATGATGTTAAGAAAAGGACTGGAAACTATTTCTCAAAAGACATGGAAAAGTAAGATTATATAAAATGCCACGCTTGCAAATAACAAGGGCCCATCTAGCCCAATATTCTCTAAGGCTTTTGTCTTTATTTGGGCTGCCATAGTACATTGGTAAAGTGTCTCTGGGAAATATTTTGCCATGATTCAGAGCCCGTGACTTTAAAAATTTTATATTGGTTTATTAACTAAATGCATTCCCTTCTACTTGCCACACTGAAACACACAGTTTCATGATGTGTTCTCACAATTTATGAGGGTTGGTTTGACATTGCACAATCTCTCTGAGTTTTGTGTCCAGAGCAGATATCAAAATGAAGAAGCGTGAGTTTAGGAAGGAAAATAATCCATCTTGCTTAGTTCTCAAGCCCAGCGACCATTTCAGGTGCCCGGGGCCTTTCTCTTGGGGTCTATGACAGGAGGACACAAGCAGCTCTATAAGCACCTCTCACAGCAATTCTGTTTCCTGGAATAGTAGCTCACTTCCCCAAAGGAAGACCAAGAGTATTTTGCTGTTGGCTTACATTGTTTATTACCTCTCTCTAGAAATTCTGTCTAGCTTTAGTCTTACACGCTTCTGTCCTCTTTGCCCAGGAGAGATCTAAGGCGCCGCTTATTTCAAAGTGATAATGCCCCTTTGCATCTGTTCTGTTGTGTAAGAGACATTGTGAAGTGTGCTTCTCCCCGTGTCAGTTAATAGTTGCTGTCCATGGAGTTGAAAAATAAAATTGAGTATGTATTTTTGGTTGGATTTCTATGGCACCATTGAATCAAACGTTGTGTTTATTCTCTCTTCTTTCAAAAAAAAAAAAATGCTGCTATTTATTTTCCATTGTCAAGAAACAACAAGCTTGGAAGTTGTAATCTTCACTCTGTCTGAAGTGTAATGTGTCAAGACAGGCCAAATTAAGGAAAATCGATCAGCTTCTGTGTCACGAATCACGTAACTGAGGTCCTGTCCTGCCTCTGGTGACTTTGGCTGATGTCTGCTTCTCTTCAAAGGGATTCCTGGAAGAAAATCAACCATGGATTGTTTATCTAGAGAAAAACACAGATAAGACCTAGACATTTAATCTTTGTTAATCAAGACAGAGGCAGAAATACTCACCTTTCTTCCTATACTTCAAAGCCCATTTTCTTGAAAAAGCAGTTAACGTTTACTTTCTGAGGTCTAAAATTTCCAAATTCTCCAACTTCAATATGATACTATCTATGTCTCTTTTAAGGAAGACGTATTTGTTTGCTCTCGTCCGTGCCGGGTCTTCGTTGCTGTGCACGGCTTGCTCTCGTGGTGGCGAGCGGGCCTACTGTCTGGTTGTGGATGGACTTCTCACTGCGGTGGCTTCTGCTGTCGCAGAGCACGGACTGTAGGGGTGGGCTTAGCAGTCATGGTGCCCCAGTTTAGTCGTTGCTCGGCGGGTGGGATCTTCACAGACCAGGGACTGAACCCACGTCCCCTGCACTGGCAGGAAGATTCTTGACCACCGGACCACTAGGGAAGCCCTGTCTGTGCCTTTTGAAGTAAGATAAAGGCGATAATGTTTCCCAGGCATTTGGTTTCATCAAAGTAACCTCTGTGTCAAGAACTCTTCTCTGTTATCCTCTGATATGGAATCAATTAACGAGCTCAATTGGAGGAATATATTTAGGCCAAAAGTTTTCATTATTTAATAATGATATTTCTTCAAATGTTTACAGTTGAACATGCCTTCCTGCCATAATGAACATTGCTTCAAAATTTTCCTTGCTTTTCTCTTGTATGTTTTTAAGGGAACAACTTTTGTATCAAAGATTCATTTTAGTATCAGACAGCTACTTATTTTACACCGAGGGAAACCAAAGAGACCTAAAAACAGGAGCACGAAGTATATATACATATTTATTTATATTTATGTTTATGTGTGTGTGTGTGTGTATTTAAAGGTAAACAACATTGCTTACTGATTTCAGAATATCAGTGATCCCAATTTCCCTGCTGTAGAAGAGGACAAGCATAATCAATGAAATCTTCAAGTAACACTGATGCTCACTTAAAGCACAGATGTAGAAGAATTGTTTTAAAGGCTTGTTAAGCAACATAAAACTTGTAGTAAGCCAAGTTCTAACTCCTGTGTTACTTAGGGCCTATAATTAATTTTTAAAAATCAAAACACTTTTAAAAATAGCCTTGTGTATTGAATTCCAGCATGCTGCTACTTTTTGCAGAGGCATTCCTGTAAAATACAAGTTTATTTATAGATTGCAAGTGACTCAACGATGTTACAATATAAGAGGAAATGACACTCCAGAGTCTTTGTTCAGGGCTGTTTGGGGCTCTCTTAGAATTCTCAATTCACTCAGAGGATTGCTTTTAATTTTCAGAAGCAAAAGGAATTTCATAAATTAAAATTGTTGGCCAGATGGAATTTTCTGATTAAATTTTTAATGTTTGGTGTTACACAGAGTAATGAAAGGAAGAGTTCTGCGAGTAAAACCCAATTAGCATTTCACACAATTTATTGCTCTAGGTATGGCTTGCGTTTTATTTTTATGGTTTCCACCCATCATCTTGCTGGACAACCTGCCTACCTTGAAAACCACAGCATGGCCCAATCACCTCCCTCCTTCCTTCATTCCGTCCTTTTATTCTTCAATTCAACTGCTTCTCCTATTTATATCCGCCTAAGCTCTTCAGTAGCTCAGCTGGTAAAGAATCCACCTGCAGTGCAGAACTGGGGCGGGAAGATCCGTTGAAGAAGGGGTAGGCTACCCACTCCAGTATTCTCGGGCTTCCCTGGTGGCTAGCTGGTAAAGAATCCACCTGCAATGCGGGAAACCTGGGTTCGGTCCCTGGGTTGGGAAGATCCCCTTGAGGAGGGAATAGCTACCCACTCCAGTATTCTGCCCTGGAGAGTGCCATGGACTGTGCAGTCCCTGGGGTCGCAAAAAGTCGGACATAGCTGAGTGACTTTCACTTTCACTTCACTCACCTCTAGCCTTACTAGGCAACCGGCATCATTCCAGCTCTTACTTTGTCCGATTCTTCATGGATCTTGGTATAAGGAATTTTTTTCAGATTGTTTTCCATTATAGTTTATTACAAAATACTGCAAATAGTTCCTTGTGCTAGACACTTCGTCCTTGCTGTTTATCTATACTGTAGTGTATATCTGCTAATCCCACTAACCCCAAACTCCTAATTGATCCTTCCATGCCCCTATCCCCTTTGGTAACTGTAAGTTTGTTATCTATGTCTGTGAGACTGTTTCTGTCTTGTGAATAAGTTTATTTTGACTTGACTTGTATCATTTTTCTACATTTGTATCCTGTATCATTCCACATATGAGTTATATCATATGGTATTTGTCTTTCTCTGACTTACTTCACTTAGCATGATAATCTTTAGGTCTGTGTCTAGCTGCAAATGATACTATTTCATTCTTTTTTATGGCTAAGCAGTATTTCACTGTATATAAATAAACCTACCACATCTTCTTTATCTATCCATTTGTTAATAGACATTTAGGTTGCTTCCATGTCTCTGCTACTATAAATATAATATTACCGCTATGAACACTAGGGTGCATATATATTTGGTAGAGAAAATATTTTTAACAGACTATAATAGTGACTGTTGCTAGAATGGTATCACTCGTTGTACAAGAGACTCTTACTTCCATCTGTCACAGACTAGCTTACAGTTTTATAAAAATTGTTCTTTGTGATGTTGAATGCAAAGATGGACATTCTCCATATATTTTCTTTACTTACATTTTTTAAGCTTTCAGTTCAGTTCAGTTCAGTCGCTCAGTCGTGTCCGACTCTCCGCGACCCCATGAATCACAGCACGCCAGGCCTCCCTGTCCATCACCAACTCCCGGAGTACACTCAAACTCATGTCCACAGAGTCGGTGATGCCATCCAGCCATCTCATTCTCCGTCGTCCCCTTCTCCTCCCGCCCCCAACCTTTCC
Source organism: Moschus berezovskii (assembly GCF_049115385.1). NCBI lineage: Eukaryota > Metazoa > Chordata > Mammalia > Artiodactyla > Moschidae > Moschus > Moschus berezovskii. Next base: position 8,715,453 of record NC_142478.1, on the reverse strand, counting down.
CAGCATCAGAGTCTTTTCCAGTGAGTCAACTCGTCTCATAAGGTGGCCAAAGTATTGGAGTTTCAGCTTTAGCATCAGTCCCTCCAATGAACATCCAGGATTGATCTCCTTTAGAATGGACTGGTTGGATCTCCTTGCAGTATAAGGGACTCTCAAGAGTCTTCTCCAACACCACAGTTCAAAAGCATCGATTCTTCGGCGATCAGCTTTCTTCACAGTCCAACTCTCACATCCATACATGACCACGGGAAAAACCATTGCCTTGACTAGACGGACCTTGGTCGGCAAAGTAATGTCTCTGCTTTTTAATATACTATCAAGGTTGGTCATAACTTTCCTTCCAAGGAGCAAGCGTCTTTTAATTTCATGGCTGCAATCAGCATCTGCAGTGATTTTGGAGCCCAAAAAAACAAAGTCTGACACTGTTTCCACTGTTTTTCCATCTATTTCCCATGAAGTGATGGGACCAGATGCCATGATCTTTGTTTTCTGAATGTTGAGCTTCAAGCCAACCTTTTCACTCTCCTCTTTCACTTTCATCAAGAGGCTTTTGAGTTCCTCTTCACTTTCTGCCATAAGGGTAGTGTCATCTGCATATCTGAGGTTATTGATATTTCTCCCAGCAATCTTGATTCCAGCTTGTGCTTCTTCCAGCCCAGCGTTCCTCATGATGTACTCTGCATATAAGTTAAATAAGCAAGGTGACAATATACAACCTTGACGCACTCCTTTTCCTATTTGGAACCAGTCTGTTGTTCCATGACCGGTTCTAACTGTTGCTTCCTGACCTGCATACAGGTTTCTCAAGAGGCAGGTCAGGGGGTCTGGGATTCCCATCTCTTTCAGAATGTTCCACAGTTTATTGTGATCCACACAGTCAAAGGCTTTGGCATAGTCAATGAAGCAGAAATAGATGTTTTTCTGAAACTCTCTTGCTTTCTCCATGATCCAGCGGATGTTGGCAATTTGATCTCTGGTGCCTCTGCCTTTTCTAAAACCTGCTTGAACATCTGGGAGTTCACGGTTTACATACTGCTGAAGCCTGGCTTGGAGAATTTTGAGCATGACTTTACTAGCGTGTGAGATGAGTGCAATTGTGCGGTAGTTTGAGCATTCTTTGGCATTGCCTTTCTTTTATTGAGGTATAATTGACAAGTAAAATTATAAGATATTTAAAGGGTACATTATGATGATTCATAATTCATAAGTGGCTCAGTGGTAAAGAATCCGCCTGCCAATGCAAAAGATGAAAGTTTGATCCCTTGGCCAGAAAGATCCCTTGGAGTAGGAAATGACAACCCACCCCTGTATTCTTGCCTGGAAAATTCCATGGACAGAAAAGTGTGGTGGGCTACAGTCCACAGGGTCACAGAGTTGGATACAACTGAGTGACTGAGCACACACATGTGCGTGCACACGCACACACATGTGTGCGCGCGCACACACACACACACGATGATGTGGTACACAGATGCATGTGACGGAGTTCTCGAAACTGAGTTCATCGGCATATGTGTCATCTCGCATACTTACCTTTTTTTTGGAGGGGTGAGAACATTGAAGTTCTACACTCTTCAGTTCAGTTCAGTTCAGTCGCTCGGTCGTAGCGGATTTTAATTGCACAGAACAGTGTTGTCAACTAGAGTTTCCAGGCTATACCTTAGATCCTCAGACTTTGTTCATCTTCCAGCTGAAAGTTTGTGCCCTTTCCCTACTTCTCCCATTTCCTCCACCCCCAACGACCTTGACAACCACCTCTTCACTCTTTGTTTGTGAGTTCAGCCTTCTTTTTTTTTTTTTAAAATTCCACATATAAGTGATACCATGCAGTATTTGTCTTTCTCTGTCCTTCAGTTTCACCCATACTGTCACAAATGACAGGATTTTCTTCTTTTTAAAAACTAATAATATTCCATCTAGTACTGTTCATATATAAAATCTCTCTATGTGTGTGTATGTGTGTGTGTATGTATATACACACATACACATTTAGGTTGTTTCTATACATTGGCTATTGTGTGCTGCAATAGACATAATGCAGATATCTTTTCAAGATAGCAATTTTGTTTCCTTTGGATATGTACCCAGAAGTGGAATTACTGGATCATATGGTAGTTCTATTTTAATTTCTTGAGACGCCTCCACTTTCCTGAAGCAGTTAGATGTTCCCATTAGCACTCAAGATAAATATATTCATCTGGCTATGTGGATATTGCAGAAACAACTTTTCAAAAAGAGAATCTGTCTTACTAGACTGAGATTTTTGAGGGCAAGGACCATGTCTTTCATGTTTCATGTCCTTTCAGTTCTTGGAACTATGCTAGCTGTACGGACCACCATCTACCCTCTGATCCTAGGAATTCTTTCCTCTTCCGCACCCACACCACCCATGTGACCTTGTTCAGGATTTCCAAGTTGAGCTAGGACTCCATGCTACAGTTGGCTACATAACTGATGGGGTCCAGTGCAAAATTAAAATTCAGAATCCACTGTCTAAATATTACTGAGGATTTCTAGGTAGCAAGAGCAAAACTTTTAGCAAGCATGAGATCTTTCTAAGCAGAGGTCCCTATACCACTGTTCAAGTTACATACCCATCAAGCCAGGGTTATTGTGTACATAAACACATGAGCATACACACACACACACACACACACACACACACACACACAGCCATGGTTTCTTGGGTCCTAAAGGAAGGAAATATCTGACTCAAGTAAGATCAATCAGAGACCTTTCCTGGTTTATTTATTTGGATTAGAACTAAGAAAACAAGTTTGTCCTACTTGGATAAAACTAAGGACCCATTGGCCGTCTTGTTTCCAGCCACAAAAAGAAAGCTATAGACATGTTGAACACATATCCCTCCATTCTTTCTCAGATGTGGGCAGGGGAATCTTGTTTGTGCATTCCCAAACATCATCTAAGGTCCTGATAGCCAGCTGGTGTCCCAGCATCCCTGCAATGTGCTATTCACTAACCTTGAGCATCAGGAGGCTGGACCAGGCGACCTCTTGAGACTTTTTAAGATCTATAAGTCTCTGGATCTATCATCAGATTCTATAAGACTGACTTCACGTATACCCATGATGAGAAGGAATACAGGAGAGTTTGTGGTCACCCATATTTCTCAGCCGAGGTTCATAGAACAGTCATTTACTTAGATCTTGATAGTGTAGTGACCACTGAGCCAAAAACAAAAACCTGTCCTTTAAAGCTGGCCACCAGCCAAGTCAGTTTTTTAGCAAAGTGATTCTGAGTGTTTCCTTGGGGGACAACCACGGAGCAAAGAGGACCTCACACCCCAGGGAATGTCTGTCTCTACAGTTTGTCTCTTTCCCCTTTTCCCAGTAGTACAACTTCAAAGAATTTTCTCAAAGGGGATTCACAAAACACTAGTAAATGAATAAAAATTGGCTCCCAGCAGGCCTCTTAACTGGCATTCTTCTGGGAGCTAGTTTTACGGGGTGGCTTTTGGGGCAGGCACAGTCATTTTCCATAGGGCTGAGCTTGGGTATTTTCTGAGTTTTTCTATCACCACATTAGACTTATCGAGGAAAAGAAGGACTAGTATTAAATGAAGACCATACATGAAGTTTAAATTGAGTAAGTGGCTACTTCCTAAACACACACAGAAACTCGGGAAACTTAGCTGGATTTATTGTGCTATCTCATCTATTTTAAAATAAAAATGTATATAGATTAAAATCTGTTCCAGTGAGAAATAAATATATTAATATAATATATGAATAAATATACCTTAAAGATACCTGATATGTAGGGTCCTAGATTCAGAATAGCTTGTTACAGAATAACATTTAAGCACATTTTCATTCCTTGGAAGACTTTTTTGTTTATCACCTCTCTGTAAGTATATAGCCGAAGATGCTGGCTCCCAGCATGGTGAAAACTCATATTTTCACAGTGTGTGCTAAGATCCACCAGACCTCTTTTCTCCTAATCATGGCTGGGTTATTATCCAGGGCCCTGCTTCTGTGCACCACCTCAGAGGTGAGAAATTGATATGTGTCATAATGATGACTTGCTCTTACATTAATATTTTTAGTTCTTTCAATGGAATACAATTTAGCTTTTTATCTCTTAAGCAGAAACAGACCCAAGCTAAAGTGAGTGCCATAGGTCTTGAAGTGAACCCAAGCCTGCAAAGACAGTCCTCAAGGGAAGGTTCTACAAATGTCCCAAAGATTATGTCCATATGTCTTTCTGGAACTGTTGCCAAGATCGTTGCAGGATCAAAATTACTTCTTCATGGCCATTACGTGGTGTCCCATCTTCCAGAGAGAAAGGAATAAATTTCAGACATGCAGAACACACATCTCTTCAGCCTCTCTCAGGCAGGCTGTCAACTCCACAGCATTAATGCACAAATCAAAAAGGGCAGCCAGAGCCTCAAGACTTTTCCTGCGAACCTCTTCTTTACTATCTGCCTTCCTAATGCGGCAGAGTGAAAATTCTACAGCCAGACTGTTGTCTTCCACACTGCCTTCTCCCACAGAAGGCTCCAGGCTAGAAAAATAGGATAAGACATGGAATAGGGAGATAGGGAAGAGATTTCGTTGGGCAGAGAAGGAGAAAGCAGTCATGTTGTGAAGAACTGCTAGTAAAGGATCTACCACAAAAACCGTGCCTGGTGCTGCCTGGCCTTCCACTGGCCAGAGAAGCATTCTCCAAACGCCGTGACCCCTCCTCCTCGAGTCTCTCTTTCCCTTCCTCCCTGTGGTCTACCCTCCACAGCGAATGCTCCTGAGTGTTTTCCCTCTTAGAAACAGTATGATTCCTGTCAAACCACAGCTTAAACTTTTCAGAAAAGCTCTTGAGCTTTCATTTCTGTAACCAAGAGCAGCAATCTGTCATGTACAGTGGTATTTCCAACTGACTGCTAGAAATCTCCACCTGGATGCCCTGCCAGCACCTTGAAATCAACATGTCCACAATCTTAGCATCTTCCAACTTGAACGTATGTTCCATCCCTGAGCATTTTTTTTTCCGCTGTTAATAAGAAATCACTCTGTCAGTCATTCCAGCTACAGACATTGAAATTATAACTGCATCGTCATGGACACCGGAGGATCAACAGGCTTCTGGCATGGATGGCTCAGTAGAGGGCTCCACAGGAAAACGAGCATGTGTATGGGAGAGTCATAATGACTGCACGGGCTCCTCACATCCCATTCTCCCGATTCAGGGCAGGGTGACAGCCAGATGTCACCCTGCATGGACAAGAGAGATTTTGCGTTAGAGAAGAGAAACTCCGAAATTATGAATCTGGGAACCAGTAATGGTTTTGTTGGTTCTTCTTTTTCTGGCTCCTTTAGACATGACGTTAGGTTCTTTGAGAGTTTTCTCGTTTCCTGAGGTAAACTTGTTTTGCTATGAACTTCCCTCTTAGGTCTGTTTTTGCTGCATCGCGAGCGTCTTCTGCTTTCATTTAATTTGTCTCAAGGCAGAGTTCTAGGTTGACAATTGTTGGTTTTCTCCTTTTACTTTGTGGATGTTATTTCAATGTGTTCTCACGTCTATAGTGTCTGATAAGAAATTGGCTGTAATCTTTACTGTTCTTTTGTACCTAGCATGTTTCCCTTCCCCACACACACACTGATTTTAAGATTTTCTTTTTATCACTGGATTTGAGCGATTTAATAAAATTTTTTTAATTTAATAAAATTTTATTTTATTTTAAAATAAAGGATATATAGGTTTCACTAGCCATTATTTCTTCAATTTTTTCTTATCCATCTCTTCCTTCCTCCTTCTTCTTCAGGGACTCCAAATTCATAGATATTAGGCTTCTTAAAGATATCCCACAGCTTACTGAGGGCCTTTCCATTTTTTAAGTTTCATTTTTCTCTGTGCATTTTTATTAGGAGAGTTCTGTTACTACATCTTCAAATCGTTTTTTTTTTCTGTAATGTCTCATCTACATCTCTCTATAAGTTTCTCCAGTATATTTTTTAATCTCAGACAAATAATTCATCAGTAGATATTCAGAGTCCTAAAGAACTTTTCCAAAAGTGGGTATTTGGCAATTCTTTTCTTTATGCATTTGCTGACCATCCCTTCTTTCAATTTTAATTTTTGTGCAAGGTACACATACACAGTTTAATAAGCCAGCGACATACTTTTAGTATATAGATTGCTTAGAATTAGATTCAGCTGCTTTTAACAGAAACTTCCAAATGGCAGTATTTTAAATTTATAAGGATTTTTTTTTTTTTCATAGTATAAGCTATTTAGTGCTGGCTAGTCCAGGCCTTGTTTGGCAGTTCCCAGTATTATCAGGAACATCAGCTCCTTCTAGCTTTCTGTTTCTCTGTCCTTAGGGACAGTAACCTCCAGCCATTTACAAGTCTGCAGTCCAGGAGGTAGAAAGAAGAAAAGTGAAAGAACCAACAGCTTCTGTGTACATCTCACGGGCCAGCATGAAGTCCGTATTGCTACATCTGGTTGCAGGAGTACAGAAGAACCTGGTATTTTATCATTGCATATTGCTCTCCTGAGTAAAATTGGGCTTCTATTACCAAGGAAAAAGAGAAGGATGGCAGAAACATTTCTGTCATAATCTCCAAAAAACTACCTGTGCCATCTTCCTTCTCCTGATTCCTATTTCCTAGAGGCGACTATTTTCAATTTTCCTTTCTGTTTCTCCTAACATTTACCTTCATTTTCAGACAAAAGCAGTGTTGTGCTGTCAATTATTTTCTTGTTTTACATTTACTGTTGTTGTAGAGTCACTAGGTTGTGTCCAACTCTTATGATCCCATGGACTGTAGCCCACCAGGCTCCTCTGTCCGTGGGTTTTTCCAGCCAAGGATACTGGAGTGGGTTGCTGTTTCCTTCTCAAGGGGATTTTCTTGTCTCAGGGATAGAACCCGCTTCTCCTGAATTGGCAGGCAGATTCTTTACCGCTGAGCCACCAGAGAAGCCCCCTCGTCGTGCACAGTATCTATTTATTTTACTATGGAAAATGGAAGTTTACCTCTCTTAGATGTTTATGCCTATATCACTCCCAGGTCTTTTTATCCATTCTTCTAGTACAATTATGTCATAATTTAATTCACTCAGTACTCAAGAGTTATAATAATATTATTATGTTAACTCATTATTGACCATTTTTGCAGAAACTAATGCCTGTGGCTGGCGATTTATTATCTAAGCAAAATTGACACGTCTTCAGTCAATAACAAAAGACAATACATCTCTGGTCAATAATGAGTTGTTTTTGTTGTTTAGTCACTAAGTCATGTCCAGCTCTTTGCAACGCCATGAACTGCAGCACAGCAGGTTTCCCTGTCCTTCACTATCTCCTGGAGAGCTTGCTCAAACTCATGTCCATTGAGTCAGTGATGCCATCCAACCGTCTCATCCTCTTCTGCCCTCAATGTTGCCCCTTTCTTCTCCTGCCCTCAATCTTACCCAGCATCAGGGGCTTTTTCAATGATTCTGCTCTTTACATCAGGTGGCCAAAGTATTGGAGCTTCAGCTTCAGCATCAGTCTTTCTGAGAAATATTCAGGGTTAATGTGATTCAAAACTGGGTTATGTAGTATATTGTAGTTATATATATTTAAAATTTTTTACTGAACTGTTTTTTCTTTGCTTAGTTTTGCACGTCCCTAATTTATTCCCAGGCTTTTAAGTGTAAATTGCATCTCAGGACAGCCAAATATCGTTTTGTCTATCAATTTCATCTTTGTTTTAGAGACATGCTCCTGGTACCTTCTGTTTCCTCTTGTTCCCTGGTTGCTCCCTGGTCTGATACACAGATGTCTTCCTGAATAATCCTATCATCCTCCTGGGGATTCCATTCACTGTATGAATATGGACCTTCTCCTTCCTCATTCCTCTTTCTTGCTTTATTTCCTTGTTTTGGCAAAGCACATTTTCTAGTAGATTCTTGAGAAAGGACACATTGGCAGTGAATAATTTTGAAATGCATATCTGACAGCATCTTCATTCTAACCTCCTGCTTGATTGATGATTTGGATGAAACTGAAATTCAAGTATAATTTTTAATAAATAATTTTCCTCAGAATTTTTTTCCTCCTTCCTTAGACTTCTTAAAGGCGTTGTTCTATTCTAGTTTTCAATGCTATTGTTGAGAATTGCCATGCCATTTGCTTCTCAGTCTTTTTATGTCCTCTGTTTTTTTTTCTCTGGATGCTTTTAGGATATTCTCTTTATGCCTAGCATTCTGAAATTTCATAACATTGTGGGTCTTTTCTTATCTGTTGAGCTGGGCATTCCACTGATCATCTCAATCCGAAAATGTCTTTTGTTTGTGGATAAAAATTTTGAATTGTTTTTTCTGGTAATCCTCCTCTGTCTATTCTCTCTTCCCAGGGCTCTTCCTCTTCTTCAGATATTGGGCCTCCTAGATTGATCATCTTCTCTCTCAATACCTTTGTTATTGTGGGTTCAGTTCAGTTCAGTTCAGTCGCTCAGTCGTGTCCGACTCTCCGTGACCCCATGAATCACAGCACGCCAGGCCTCCCTGTCCATCACCAACTCCCGGAGTTCACTCAAACTCATGTCCATCGAGTCGGTGATGCCATCCAGCCATCTCATCCTCTGTCCTCCCCTTCTCCTCCTGCCCCCAATCCCTCCCAGCATCAGAGTCTTTTCCAGTGAGTCAACTCGTCGCAAGAGGTGGCCATATTGTGGATAAAATTCTGTTTTTATATTTTCTGTCACTTTTATATAATTTCAAAGAGTAATGGTACATACAAGTGACCAGTCCCCTGTATTTAACTAAAACCCTTTGGTCTCTTTTTAAAATTTTTTCTTATTTATGAGTTTGCTGGGTCTTCGTTGTTGCTCGGGGCTTTCCCTAGTTGTGGTGAGTGGGGGCCACCCTTGAGTTGCAGTGCGCAAGCTCCTCATTAAGACGACTTCTCTTTGTGTGGTGCACAGGCTTCAGTTGTTGTGGCTTGTGGGCGCCAGAGTGCTGGCTCAGCAGTTAGAGTGCACAGGCCCAGACACTCCGCGGCATATGGAATCTTCCTGGACCAGGGATTGAACCCATGTGACCTGCATTGGGGCAGGCGGATTCTCAACCACTGAGTCACCAGGGAAGCCCTCCTCTGATATCTTTTCAGATATTTCTATTGCAGGTAGGAGAGCTATGGTAGAAATCCATATAGTCTCTGAGAGGGGAGCCGGCTTTCCTTTTGTTAGTCTGATTCTCCCACCTATCCAGCTTTGCTCTGAGATGTTCACACAAACTAGAAATGAAGGCAAGTAGACGAAATAGAGCAGGACCAGCTGCAAGCCCTTGGGCACGTCATCCTCTCTCCCTTCCCAACCCCCTCTCTCTCATGAGGCTTTTTCATTCCCGAGATGAGGGTCAATAATGCCTACATTGTATAAGCCGGGGTGTTATGATGACCAAGTGAGGGCATGTAAATGAATATTATTGGAAATGTGTACGGTGGTATATTAGTGTGAAAGATTATGGCTCTCAGAAAGGAACACAGGACCTCCTGCTGCTGCTGCTGCTGCTAAGTCGCTTCAGTCGTGTCCGACTCTGTGCCACCCCATAGACGGCAGCTGACCAGGCTCCGCTGTCCCTGGGATTCTCCAGGCAAGAACACTGGAGTGGGTTGCCATTTCCTTCTCCAATGTGTGAAAGTGAAAAGTGAAAGTGAAGTCTCTCAGTCGTGTCCGACTAGTAGTGACCCCATGGACTGCAGCCTACCAGGCTCCTCTGTCCATGGGATTTTCTAGGCAAGAGTACTGGAGTGGCTTGCCATTGCCTTCTCCAACAGGACCTCCTAATGAACACTTAATTAGAACTTGTTGCTATTTTTGTCTAGGGAAGCCTAAATAAAGCAGGCATAGACAAAACAAGACTTGGGTAAGATAATATTCAAGGTCAGTGGAGAGGAAGTTCACAGAAGCTCTGAGCAGTGGATGGAGCAGAAGCCTTTCAGACAGACAGACAGGGTTCACACCCTGATTTCAGAACTTTTGGGGCTATCCATGGTATCTTTGAAAAATAAGAAAAAGAATGCTTACCCTGCGGTGTTGCTGTCTGAAATAGACTTACGAGGTAAAATTAAATATAAAGCCCCTGGCACTTAGCTGGTGTTCAACAAATGGTAGCAGTTTTCAGTGGTTAGGGGTTTGCTGGTTTTGGAGCCAGGTGGCTGCTTTCTGTCACATCCTACCATTTATGAATTGTGTGATTTGGGGCAAACTACGTAACCTTTCTGGGTCTGTTTGCTCATCTGATTCATGGGGTCGCGGAGAGTCGGACACGACTGAGCGACTGAACTGAACTGAACTGAAGATGGGATATTAACAGTAGCCACGATATAGGGTGGTTTTAAATGTTAAACTGGTCAGTCAGTTGAAAGTGTCTAGAAGTGAGTCATGGCACATAATCACCACTCAATGAATATTAGCTACTATCATCATTATTAACTGCTAACCAACAAAGCAACTGTATCAACTGTGCATTGAGTCATCATTTGGAGTCCAACTCAAGTCACAGATGTAATTTAATTAAATTTGCACGTAATAAATAAATAGAAGAGATGACTTGTCCTGGTACCAGGTGGCTCATTATCTAAAGGACTTTCAGTCCTGTGTCCCTTGATCCCCCAGGTCCTTAAGCCAGGCGTGGATGGAGTGAGAACATTTGAAGACATTCTGATGTCAGGGCTCTGGGCCAAGTCCGGCTTCTGTCCTGAAAAGTAGAAGTCTGAAACTGGGAAACAACCAGGGGAAGAGGGATAAATTATCTCCTAGTCAGTCTTCCTGACTTAATGGGCATCCTGAATAGCTCCAGACATCATGGCCTTTCCATTTGATTCAAAAGCTGGGACCCTAAAGAAATAACTGAATTCTGCCCCCTCCTGACTTTCAAATATTCCAATACTGGTTGCCTGCCTCAACCGATGATTAGATGGGCTGAGCTTCTCATCAGCCCCAGCTTTACCCTGGCTTGCCTTTGACTCTAAGCTGCCTCTGCCCTGGGACTGCCAAATTCACACTCTGACTTGACTCTAAATTATAAGGATGGCAGCATTGCCCAAGTACCCAATGACTATTTATTGAATAAATAATCAGTGGCTCAGACGGTAAAGAATCTACCTGCAGTGAGGGAGACCTGGGTTTGATCCATGGGTTGGGAAGATCCCCTGGGAGAGGGCATGGCAACGCACTCTAGTATTCTTGCCTGGAGAATCCCCGTGGACAGAGGAGCCTGGCAGGCTACAATCCGTGGGGTCACAAAGAGTCGGACACGACTGAGTGACTAAGCCCAGTACAATCAGTGGTGGGTAACATAATGGTTATGTCCATGTTCATATAATAGTACATATATGATATGTGAAAGTAATACATAACTTATATTTTTAAAAGTCATATTTAGTGTTTGCTGTCCTCCCCAAGGCTCAGGTACTTGTATTATAGTTATTTGGTGTTGTGTCTCCTCTGAAAGACTGAATCTCTGAAAGGCAGAGGTTTCACTTTTCTCATATATAATACCTGGGGAGTGGATGGGTGAATGAATCTATCCATTCAACAAATATTTGTTAAGCTCCCCTTGTTGATCTGAAGACATAGTAGGGCTCAAGAAGACGAGGTCTTACAGAGCTTCCATTTTACAGGAGGAGACAACTCATAAATGAGTGGATGAACAAGGTAATTTCAGATAGTGATTGCCATGAGCCCCTCATAAATTCCATCAACACACATTTCTTTGGCATTTTCTTATAAGGAAAATGTAGTGTGTAATTTGGCCCTGAGTGGCTACTCTACAGGTCTCCACAGAGGGAAGGAGTATAGACTGCAGGATTTATCTAAATTACTAAACTGTAATGATCTAGTTCTCCAAATTAAGGCAAGTAGTAGCATTGCTTAAGTGTTTTAGCTTAGCCTGCAATTTACTAATCAGAGGCTGGAGGTGACATGCCATCAAACTACACAAGTTTTCAACTGATAGGTTTATAGAAGGTTCAGCAGCAAAACTGTGCTCTTTAATTGGAAGTTTAAAGGCACAAATCTCAGGTCATTTAAATAAAAACTCAGTATTCCTTGCACCTTCTCCTTCATTTAAAAAATTGAAAAAAAAATCTGTATCTGAAATAATTTGAAAAAGGCCTGTAACTACCAAGGAAGAAAAAAATTATAGTTATTGACAATTAAGTCCTTTCCTATAGCACTTTCAACTTAAAAGTGTATGTAAAAAAAAGTCTTTCTTAAAAAGACAATAAATGTATTTTGGGAATACCACTCTACATGTGTAAATGATAAAAGGAAAACAAATTTAATTAGCTTAGACCAAATTTCACCTTTTGATACAGTCAGATAACTCCCGCTGGGATAATTATACAAAAGCCAAGGCTGTATTTGGATCTCAGAATAATATGTGTATTTCCAAGAGCAAAAGTTGATCTCTATCATGTGCCAACTGGAAAAAAAAAAAGCACAACGTGAGAGTTACAAATTAAGGTAAAATGAGACTATAGCCTGGAGACAGCATCTCTTATAGTTCTGAGAAGCCGCTCCAAAGAAGTAGAGGGGAAGGAGACTGCATACGTGATTCTGATGAAGGTGGAATACATGCAGTCAAACACATATTCTTTGCAGAAGGTTTCTACTAGTCTGGTGAAGGTTACTGCTAGTCACAAGGAGCAGATGTCACCATGAAGGATTTTAGGGCTTTTCTAGGTATGCGGAGATACAAGAATTGGGCTTATAAAATCATCTCCTGAAAATATCTAACTATTGAAGACCTGTCCTGTCAGTTTCTCCCAGAACACAGAGTGCCTCATTTCTGTTCTCTACCCCTAACTCCTTTCAGGGGTTGTTGAAAGTCAGCAGCTGCAGTAGCTTGTGATTTGATCCTTGTAGAGGTAGATGGCAAGTGGCAATTTGTAGCTGACACACGTACGCTGTGTCCTGTGCCCACACGTGGTGTTTTTCTGCATGCATAGTGCTTCTGTGTCTCTATCTACTGCTTATGAAGAGACAGGTTGTGAGAACTGAATGACCAGGTTAAGAGGGCCAACAGGATGAGCATTCATCTTCCTTCCTTGTTAAGTGATCTCTACTGTGGCTTTCAGAAAAACTTATATTTACGGGGTTTGTGTGTATGCATGCACTCATACACACATGTGTGGAGATCCTTTCTGATCCTCTGTGACTAGCTGATAGTCTCTCGATGGAAAAGAATAGGATAAATAGGAAATGGGGCCATGAAACAGAAATGTTACCAACCAGGGTACAATTCCCCCGGTGTTCTCCTCTGCCAGTGTTGTGTGGTTTTCTTTCCAGCCCTGTCATATGGACCCCTGAGTCAACAAGGGGGCACGGAACAGCAAGGAGTGTGACTGCTTTTCCTTCATGGCCATTTCCTCATGTTTAACATAAAGCTTCAGAAGCTTGGAATGACAAGCATGGAGCTTGCGGGAAGGGATGTGCCTTTAAGTTTGTATTATGTCAAAGACTCTGATGCTGGGAGGAATTGGGGCAGGAGGAGAAGGGGATGACAGGGAATGAGATGGCTGGATGGCATCATCGACTCGATGGACATGAGTTTGAGTGAACTCCGGGAGTTGGTGATGGACAGGGAGGCCTGGCGTGCTGTGATTCATAGGGTCGCAGAGAGTCAGACACGACTGAGTGACTGAACTGAACTGAACTGAACTGATGTCAAATTCTACGATAAAAATAAATTACCTGGGACTTCCCTGGTGGGGCAGTGGACAAGAATCTGCTGCCACTGCAGGGGGCATGGGTTCAATCCCTGATCCGGGAAAATTCCACATGCCACTGAGCAACTTAGCCTGGGCACCACAACTACTGAGCCCACTCTGGAGCCTGAAAGCTACAACGAAGACCTAGCCAGTCAAAAATAAATAAATGTGAATAAAAAATTATCTGTCTCATTCTAAGCATCCGTGAAAGCAGTGAGATAAATTATTCCAAAAAGATTATTCCTTAGAAAAGAGCTATTCTATAATTTCTACTCTTGCCCTAATGTTTCACTTAGATTTCTGTTCGGAATGTTATCAGAACACATTAATCCAAGCAAGATACTTCCCAAGACATTCAGTTATTATCGATTGTGCTCCATCCATACACATGCATTTATGAAGCTGGAGGAAGCACATGCACGCAGCTAGGCCGACCGAATGCATCATGCTTCGCTCTCACGGTGCAGTCGCTATGGACAGACTCATTTCCAGTAGGTGCCCACTCACTTGGTTTCACGGCTTAGCTATTCATCGTCAGACAGGATGTCTGTGTTTTCCCCATATATTTCCAGTTTGCAAAATAGTGCCAGACGGGCATCTTGTCTTGTGACTCGATAACAGATTCCACTAACAGCACATCCAGGGGGATTAACATCCAGTCCCTTTCAGCTGGGGGGAAATCTGGCAATTAGTGCCAGCCTGAGGAGTTGCACGGGCTGGGGTACGTGCCAGGTCATGCAAAAGAGGGCGACTGTGAATTCACACCCCCTGCATGCCCAAGGACTTGCAGAAAGGGAGCTTTGAAATTAAAAGGATGAGGTGGGGGGGATAATGGGGAAAGACTGTCCTGCTATCTGCCATCCTTACTTTGAGCAATCTGGGGTGAAACAAAATCACCATTGTCTCACTAGGTTGGGACCATGCCTGGCTCTGTGCTCTATTCATTCCCCAACACATTGCTAGCTCTTAATGATTATCATTATCATTATTAATGATGGTAATAATTGACAACAGGGTAAATAACTTGAAAAGCGCTAGTTTCCTGGAGGAAAAAAAAGTCACTGTAATAATGGCTCTTTTACACAGTAATAAATAGCCCATTTGTGTCTCGGTATTTTAAATTATGTCTTTGTTTGCTGAAGCTGGAGGGCATAGGGTACAATTTTGAAATCCAATAAGTGAACCAATGAATTAGCATGAGGGAAAGGGTACATGTTAATCAAAATCAGCCATTTGGATTTGGGGTCTTTAATTGCAGCGAAATTTTTGTTTTGCTTCTTTCTGTCTATTATCACTTAAGTCTGGATTTGTACAACTGACCTTGTCCATACGAGGGGGAGAATCTTGCCTACCGGGTGCTGAAATTTTAGGCTATGCCACATAAAATAGATGCCACCCTTTCATGTAGGTAAAGCTTAAATTGCAAACATACCAGAAACAGGAGCCAAGAAAGGCCTGGGAAGCTCCTGACTCATTCAACCTCTTCTCCTTGACTTTAATCAGTCAACAGTAGGAGGGAGTAGACAGACGTGGGTTATCAGTCTCTGAAACACAGAAGGTTAATACGTTTTTTTCCTGAGAAAACTGGCCAAAGATCCTGCTCAGTTGTCCGAGAAAAATGCACGTGTTTCCTTCTACCTGTATTTTGAAACATATGCTTGCAAGGTAAATAATTTCAATTAAGCTGGAATTAGAAAAAAAAAAAATAACATTTCCTGCAATGCGAAACAATAGCTCAAGCTATTTCACCTAGACTCTTTCTGTGATTTACAATGACATCTAATATGGGAATAAAAATGCAGAAATTATCTATGGAACCTGACGTGTATTTCTTTGACAAATAGTTTGCCATGAATGTATTTGTGCAACTGATCTCATATGTTTGAAAAGATGGCAGAGTAGATTTTACCTAGAATACCCCTTAGAATTCCAAATACGCGTTCTGTGGGGTATGCATTTATTCTCAGAATCTGGTAGAAAAAGACAGGAATTCATTCCAATGAAGAAATCCTTTCTGGAAATACCAGTTTGGTAGATAAAGTGTCGACTTGGTGGAAATAATAATCATAAAGATGATACTATCTCATTGAGAAAGAGATTGAGCATTGTTTCATCCCATTCTTTCCACAGAGCATCAGTGGCCAGCTGTCTGCATCTGCAGGTTATAAATCTCCGTTGCTCCCTTGCTGCCTCATTTCCTAGGGCTCCTCCACTTAAGGCACCAGAGCAATTCACACAGATCTGAGAATCATTCTCCCATCTCCTGCGTTCGAGCTTTGTCATAAATTCCTCAAGTCCTTTGCTCTACAATTAGAAACGTCTTTGCCCTACATGCTGAGACTGACTTCCATCTTGGTCCACCACAGGCCTGGTTTCCTCTGGGAATGACAACAGAGGTTCTGTGTACGGAGAAGTCTCTTTTTTGGGTTTCCTGCATCTTTCTGGCTGAGCTGGCCACTTTGTGTAGCTGTTGCCTGCAGTCAGTCACTTCTATACCACGCCCATGAGACAGAGCATCCCAATTTTCATGGAAAAGATTCCCCTTTCACTGTGCTTCCCAGTCCTAGGCTAATGCCCTGTTGAAGCCACCCTTCACACGGTACTTGTGCTGGTCTCCTAAGGCTGCTGCTAAAAAAACAAAACAAACAATAAAACCACCACAAACTGAGTGATTTAGCACAACAGAAATTTATCCTTGTATAAAAGGCTAGAAGCCCCAGATCAAAGCGTCTGCAGTGTTGACTCAAACTGGAGGTTCTGAGAGAATCATTTCCATTTCTCTCCCCGGACGGTGGCCCGCAATCCTTGGTCTTCCTCTGCATCTGGTATCCTAACTGTCAGGATTCTCGGTTCTCAACTCAGAATTCCTGTCAATGCGAACAAGAGTGGCTCAGAGCCTTCTCTGCCCAGTGACACTGCAGGGCCAATTTGCAGGAGCCAAGTTCGAAGTTGGGTGGTCTCTTCCAGGACCCTAACAGAAGATGGGAGCAAGAGACCGTCCTTGCCCTTGGTGCTCTCCTCATATCCTCTCTTATTGAGAGTAACCACCTTTGTCTGGTTCAAAGCTGGTCTTCACTCTCTCTCCTTCTTCTTGCTCTCCACTCCCCAGTCTTCTCCAGGCTCTTCCTGTTTGTTTTTGTCCTTTGATGAAAGGATGTCCTGTTGTTACCTCCTCCCCATATTGAGCAATAATGTTCACCAGCTTTCTTGTCTTAAGGGGAAAGGGACAGCTTCTCATCACAATAGAAGTGTCCCTCCCCCACTGGCCTTTCATGAAGGCTATTAGAGAACTTTCGAAAATCCTCTCAATACAAATGCCTGGCTAGTAAAGCTATTGTTTTGTGCCTAATCCTATTTTGCATGTTACAAGTGAAAATCACCCTTATCCTTCTTCTTTGTTACAGCAAATTCTAATCTCCTCCGCAGCAGATGGACACCTTGGGCCTGCTGGTACAAAAGTAAATAGGAAAAACTAATTTAATAATTTTCAAAATATCGCTTCTAATATACTAAGTAATTACAAGTTACTCAGTGATAAGTGCCAAAGAAGAAATCAGCCGGGTGATGATACAGAGTAACTCTGTGTGGGGGACACAGAGGGTTTTCCACCCCATCAGACAGCCTAGAAGGGGTGGAGTTCAGAATATTCTACTCCAAAATATGCCCTTCTGACATAAGGATTTTTTTGAGCTGAAGACAACTGAAAATAAAGAGTACACAAGAAAGGGACTTTCTTGGTGCTCCAGTGGTTGAGACTCAGTGTTTTCCCTGCAGGGAATATGGGTTCAATCTACGTTTGGGGAACTAAGATCCCTCATGCCATGTGGCACAGTCAGAAAAAAAAAGCAGCCAAGAAAACTCTCTGCCCTCTTTCTTTCTAGCAGGAAGGGTGTGACAATTGTTCATCACAGGAGATAACTCTAAACCCTTATTAGCCCAGAGATGGCAGCGCCAGAGGACCCTACAGAACCAACCCTGCCAAAACCATCTTTATCTTCCATTAGTTTCCCCCGTATATTTACCTTCCCAGAGTTTGCTACCCCTAAAAGCCCAAGGGCTTCCCTCATAGCTCAGTTGGTAAAGAATCTACTTGCAATGCAGGAGACCCTGGTTTGATTCTTGGGTCCGGAAGATCCCCTGGAGAAGGGATAGATTACCCACTCCAACATTCTTGGGCTTCTCTGATGGCTCAGCTGGTAAAGAATCCACCTGCAATGTGGGAGACTTGGGTTTGATCCCTGGGTTGGGAAGATCCCCTGGAGAAGGGAAAGGCTTCCCACTCCAATATTCTGGCCTGGAGAATTCCATGGACTGAAGAGTCCATGGGGTCACAAAAAGTCAGACAGACACGGCTGAGTGACTTTCACTTTCAAAACCCAAAGTCCCTTTCCTTTGTCTCCTTGCTTCTCTACAAAATTTATTGTTTCATTAAGGTGCTATACCAGCCCAAGTTCTAACCACTATTTTGACTTACTTATTGCTGAGTGCTCCTGGGTCTGTGCAATGCATGCGTGAATAAACTTTCATTTGTTTTCCTTTTGTTGATGTTTGGGTTTTTTTCTGCCATAAGGGTGGTGTCATCTGCATATCTGAGGTTATTGATATTTCTCCAGGCAATCTTGATTCCAGCTTGTGCTTCATCCAGCCCAGCATTTCTCATGATGGACTCTGCATATAAGTTAAATAAGCAGGGTGACAATATACAGCCTTGACGTACTCCTTTCCCTATTTGGAACCAGTCTGTTGTTCTATGTCCAGTTCTACCTGTTGCTTCCTGACCTGCATATAGATTTCTCAAGAGGCAGGTCAGGTGGTCTGGGATTCCCATCTCTTTCAGAATTTTCCATAGTTTATTGTGATTCACACAGTCAAAGGCTTTGGCATAGTCAATAAAGCAGAAGTAGATGTTTTTCTGGAACTCTCTTGCTTTTTCCATGAGCCAACGAATGTTGGCTATTTGATCTCTGGTTCCTCTGCCTTTTCTAAATCCAGCTTGAACATCTGGAATTTCACAGTCCACGTACTGTTGAAGCCTGCCTTGGAGAATTTTGAGCGTTACTTTACTAGCGTGTGAGATGAGTGCAATTGTGTGTCTGAGCATTCTCTGGCATTGTCTTTCTTTGGGATTGGAATGAAAACTGACCTTTTCCAGTCCTGTGGCCACGGCTGAGTTTTCCAAATTTGCTGGCATATTGAGTGCAGCACTTTCACAGCATCATCTTTCAGGATTTGAAATAGCTCAACTGGGATTCCGTCACCTCCACTAGCTTTGTTTGTAGTGATGATTTCTAAGGCCCACTTGACTTCGCATTCCAGGATGTCTGGCTCTAGGTGAGTGATCACACCATAGTGATTATCTGGGTCGTGAAGATATTTTTTGTACAGTTCTTCTGTGTATTCTTGACACTTCTTCTTAATATCTTCTGCTTCTGTTAGGTCCATACCATTTATGTCCTTTATTGAGCCCATCTTTGCATGAAATGTTTCCTTGATATCTCTCATTTTCTTGAAGAGATCTCCAGTCTTTCCCATTCTGTTATTTTCCTCTATTTCTTTGCACTGATCACTGAGGAAGGCTTTCTTATCTCTCCTTGCTATTCTTTGGAACTCTGCATTCAAATGGGTATTTCTTTCCTTTTCTCCTTTGCCTTTCGCTTCTCTTCTTTTCACAGATATGTGTGTATGTGTGTGTGTGTGTATAGTGTGTATATATATATTTATATGTCTAGATGTAAGAGTTTATTATTACCTAAACTCTGGTTTCTGGGACAGCATTGATCAGGTACTGAATTCTGGAAGAATTCCTTTTCTATTTCTGTAGCTGAGTTGGGTTCATGATACTTCTGTTCTGGCTGTTGGCATTGGCACGCATTTGGGTGACACTCTTCAGTCTTTGGTATACTCCTCTTCTCAATCCTTGACATCACGTATTTGTGAGCTTGTGCTGCACCATTCGACTGCCAGGACAGCTGAGTCACGACCCGCAACGTCATCCCACCCAGCGTCAAGGACACCTGGGATCTTATTGTGCAGAGTTCATGTCTTATTATAGCAGAAATTTTGGGGCTGAGCACGAGGGCTCAGATTAGGGGCACGTCTCTTACGAGACACTAGAATTATCTAATGAAGACATCTGCTCTCTCTGTGGTATCTGGTAATGTAACACCTATATTTCCATTGTGCCCATGAGTGATGGAATTAAGAATAAAATCATTAATCTTATTTCTTGGAATTCTACAGATTCCTGAAAATTAATAGATCAGATTCACTTGGGCTCACTTGGTTGGATGGCCCATGAGAGTTTGAAGTCACAGTGACTGGGATTTAAGAGTCCTCATTAATGAGGAGGTGAGAAAGAGCCCAACAGGAGCCAAGGGTAAGGAAGGGTAAGGAAGTACCTAGGGGAGGCTGCAGGTGCTGAAGAACATGTGGACTTTCTGAAGCACTGTTTTCTTCTTTGTTTAATGGTTAGAAACAACTTATTGCAGATTGTTGAGGTGGATAGGCTCTGTGGGTTGCCCAGCTCATAATAGGCACACCTCCAATGTTTGTGCAAAGAGTAGATATGAAAACAGTTTGCCAAACAAACTTATGGCTACCAAAGGGGATAGCAGGGGTGGGGGGAGAGATAAATTTGGAGTTTGGGATTAACAGATATTTACTGCTGCTGCTGCTGCTAAGTCACTTCAGTCGTGTCCGACTCTGTGTGACCCCATGGATGGAAGCCCTCCAGGCTCCCCCATCCCTGGGATTCTCCAGGCAAGAACACTGGAGTGGGTTGCCATTTCCTTCTCCAATGTGTGAAAGTGAAAAGTGAAAGTGAAGTCACTCAGTCGTGTCCAATCCTTAGTGACCCCACGGACTGCAGCCTACCAGGCTCCTCCATCCATGGGATTCTCTAGGCAAGAGTACTGGAGTGGCTTGCCATTAAGGTAAACAACAAAGACCTTCTGGGAACTATGTTCAATGTCTTGCAATAACTTATAATGAAAAGAATCTGAAAAATATATATATATATATCTGAATCACTTTGCTCTAGACTTGAAACTAACACAACATATCAACTAATTATACTTCAATTAAAAACAAAACATTAAAAAGGAAACAGCTTGTAGAAGGAGTTCCTCGTGATTGGCCCTGACTTCCTGATCCTAGCATCTAGGACTTCCATGGCCTAGACTTCCTGATGGGTCACGTTAGTAGTGAATGTGGATCTGATGCTCACCGGTTTCTCCAGCTACCTTTCCTCCTGGCTATTTGTGGGGATGGATATCATTTCTGTTTTACTCCTACATCCTCTCCACATATGCCTTTGGCTTGTCAGTCACGCCATCCCCAATTATAAATCCATTTTTATAGCTCTTCATCTGCTAGGAAAAATTGAAGTTAACTTCAATATTGTTCGCAAGTGAATTATACTCTGCTTTTCTGCCCGTGTCTTAATTTCCTATATACTTCGCTTTCGCTTTCTACCTAGTTTCTGTTCTTTCTCCATCCTCCCCAGGTGCTATTTTCTTGTTCATACAGAGATCAGGATTAAAAACGAGAGCTAGTGAAAAATTCTATTTTCGAGAAGAATTGTGATAAGGGTATACATACATACCAAGGGCGTCTTTTCCTTTTTATTAATTCTAATTTATGCTCTGCATTTTGCTGGAGTGATAAAAAGAAACAACTGGAACTAGCTCTGTTATTATCAGGATCCCAGTCAGTCCCTCAGCCCTGGTCTATTTCTTCTGGATGCTCTCTTGAGGGCCTGGCATGGAGGAAGCCCTTCATAAATGTTTATTTAATGACCAGCAAGGAAACCAAGAGGCTTTTTAAAACCCAAATTTGCTCAATAAAGAGACTGAAATGGAAATGGGGGAAGAGATTGAACAGAAATGAGATTTTAGAATTCTCTGTGGATCGTTTCTCATTTCTGCCTTTTCTCCATTGATCATTGAAAATTGACTGCATTTAATTTCGAATTTATTAATTGATGTCAATTTATTTTTCCTGAAAAATCAGTGTTGTTTGACTACTTATCAAATTGATTTACTCAATTAACTTTCAAACTTTTGACTCATTTTTAATCTCACAAGCCTGTTCTATCCTTTCGAATGGTTCAAATAAATTACCCCTGTAAAACTACTGGAAAGTTAATAGTAAAGCTTAATGTAACAAAAATCTCAATTCATGGAACCCAATTTTCCAGAGATGTAGGCTTTATGAAATGAAAATGACTGTTCCAATCTGCACTGTAGAATCTTGCTTTCCTCTCAAGGTGATGGCAGAGGCACCCTGTGTTAGTGTCTTGGGCGATTCCCTTCAATGAATTGTCCTTTGAACACCCTCCATTACATGCATTACTGGGGGTTTCTGTTTTGCAAGCCTGTCCGTTTCCTGTTCTCTCCGGTTGGCTTATTTCTTCCTCACACCATCAGATCTGAGATTTACTTCTCCACTCGAGTTTCCCAGTTCCCTACCCCCTCTTCAGTTTACAAGAACTGCTCAGGTGTTCTCTGGAGGTATCTTTTCTCCTGTAGCTCCCTTTTCCTATTTTCTAGGTTAGGCATTTGTTGATGGGTTTCCTTGGTGGTCAGCATTTGTTACCCATGGAAAATGCCTACACCTGCAAGTTTCTTCCCAGATGTCACATTCCTCGAGAACAATGGGCTGATTTCCATATTTATAGAGTTTTATTTTTAATGGAAGCGCCCTTGACCCTGACCTTCTGTAAAAACGAAATTTCATTTTATGTTCTCTCATTTTTGTGCTGGGTCTTGAACCCAATATTTTTATAGTTGAAAGCTGTGTTTTCTAGTTTTTCCCCCTCTGATTCATCTTGGCAGTTTTTACTTGGATCTCTGGTTAATTTTGGCATGAAAAGTAGCATAACAGAGTGTAACCAATTGGCTAAGAGGACACCACAAGTTCTCTTAGATTTTTAACTATACAATCAATGAGTTTACTTCAGGTTGTGTGTCCTAATGTAAAAGATAAAATCTCATTGCTTTGAAGTCTGGAATTCGCCTTTTGGATGGTGGATGTTACTTATAAATACATGAAATAGTTACTTAAAATGATGAAAGGAATAGAGGGAAATCATCAGGGGCGGAGATGGAAAAACCATTGCAGGATTGTGATTGCCCTTAAGTACTGATAATAAGACTATTGCAGAACTCATATGCAGCTTCTTCTAGTAGCAATCAGTGAGCTACATCTTAGCTAGGTTTTTTCCTAAATGTTCCAGTGGAAGTTTGAGCATTTCTCTCTTTCCCTTGTCTTCCACAGCCCAGGAAAGGGGAATTTAATAACAATTTAATACAACAGATTTTCTTCATCCCCTGCTGAGAAAGATGAGATTTTAGGTGTGTTTCATAGTCCACTGCCATTTCTAGCTCTCAAGAAACAATGATTGTGTCTTCATTTTCTCTAACTCCATCTCTCAGAATGTTAAAAATGTTGTATGCAATCGAAAGTGGATGTCTACACTGACTGTGGTAAAAAGGAAAAGAAGCAAACAACTCTCTGCCTGAGCTGTCAGCGTGAACATTGGTCCCTGACACCTGCAGTGACAAGGCAGCCCCTGGCTAGTCCTAACCACTCTGCATCCCAAATGGAAATCTTGGCCCCAATTTTATACAAGGTCGTCTCAGAGGACAAAAGACAAGTGAATGCACTCCACACCATTTTCTTGTTGCGGAAGTGAAATTTTTTTCAAGGAGGCCACACTGCCTTTCATTAAAACACTACAGTTTTCCTGAGGTTACTTAATGAGAGTATACCATGGTCACAAGACAGTGTCACGTATTGGGGCCGACCCAACAGCTGTCAGCCAATGCTAGATCCCAATGAGTGACTTTTTACTGCTCCTTTTCTTGGATTTAAATTGTGCATTTTTCTTCAGCTTAGCACCACAGGCTTTTAATGGATTTTCAATATCAACTTAATAGCCTCGTCTCTCCAGTGAGAATGTACAAATATATTTATCCGAAACTTGCATTTTTGTAGAGGACTAATCCTTTCGGGTTTAGTTGTATGAATGACTTATTGTGCAGAAAGCCAGAGGCATCTTTGGGGGAGAAGAGGAAGTAAGTAGGACTTCCTGGAGGAACCCTTTGCAGGCTGGGCTGGTCCCACATAGCAGGCAGATTGGGGATTCTGAGCTTAAGCAAACATGAATCCAGTGCTTGCTGGAGCTAAGTCAGAAGGGCCAGTGAACTTGAGTGTTTTAAATAAGATCTTGTGTTTGCAACATGGTTCCTCTGTAGAGAGAGACATTTCACAGGGTTTCTTTTGATTGACTTCTAAAGTGATTTAGGACAAATCAGAGAGACACTTGTCTGTAATGGGGTTCCTTGTAGATGAATGATGATGGCAAAAAATGGCGTGCCCACATCTGGTGAGAATTAAATGTTGTTGGAATAAGGCTTGTTGTAATCATTAATAAGGAGTTCACGAAACTGTTCATTCGGACCCTTGCTTTTTGAACAAAAACAAGCCCCTTCCCTCCCACCACACACATCCATAGAAAAGAGATAGGGAGGAAATGCATTAAAATGTTCTAAGTGCTAACTGAAAATAGTAGCACCCTCTTTTCTTTTTTAACACCAATAATGTATATTCTAAAATTTCTACAAAGTGCATACAATTATTAAAAATTAAACATCATTTTTGTCTTTTAACACTGAACTTGGTTTTGATGGCACTAAAAAAGAGAGAAAAAAAAACAACAACAACTTTCCAGAACCCCAGGAAATTAAACGAGGTCAGAAGCGTAGGGTCAGATGGGAAACCAGAGCGGGTCAATCCCATGCGCGGCCTCTCCCCGAAGCCCCCTTGCGAAGAGTGGCCATGACAGCTACTGCGGCTCAGATAACAAACCAGAGAGGGAGAGTCTTTTATGCGAATTGTCAGCCTCAGCCTTGAGATAGAGCACAAGTGGTCTTAACAGCCGAATCACATCTTTGCGAACAATGTCACAAAGATAGAAAAGGAGCATTATATTTTTTATCTCACAGATGTCCTGAATAAAGTACACTTGGTTCCAATTTCATCTTGATAGCAGATCACAGATCACAATGACAGCCTCACTGGAAAATCGCTGATACCAGCTTCAGCTTAGTTTTTTCCACTGAATGGAGAAGCTCTGAATTTTCATTAGCACAGATGCATTGCTGTTACTGACCATTTGACAATGTCTTGGTTTTGATGGATTTCTTAGGATGGGTACGAGAATGTCCCAGCTTCTCAAGGGACTAGGTGGGACAAGTGGTGGTTAGCAAGGAGCTCATCTAACTGAATACATCACTGTATCACCTACCATCTGCCATGGCATATGCTGAAAAGACATGGTTTACAAACTAAATGGACAGTAAAACTCTGGTTTCCTAGGCCCATGTGATCCCCAGTACAAAACCTTAGATATATTTTCAAAGGCATCAGGAACCCAAACAGTAATGACTTTCTGTTGGTCTCCATCACTGGGAGGACTCATATAATGAAAGGTCCATTAACCTGGGAGATGACCATAGCTGTTCAGAAAGGAATGCTCTACTCTCCCTTATTCCTGGCAAGAGCAGATCTGTGAGCAGCATAGTTAAAGGCCCCATAGAAAGTCACATTGTCTTTAATCTTAGGTTGATCCTGGAATTTATAGGGGCTTATAAATTATATCTTATATCTTATTTGGTTTGGGGCTTTACCCTATTAACTAGGAGTAATCACTGCAGATGCTGATTGCAGCCAGGAAATTAAAAGACGCTTACTCCTTGGAAGGAAAGTTATGACCAACCTAGATAGCATATTAAAAAGCAGAGACATTACTTTGCCAACCAAGGTCCATCTAGTCAAGGCTATGGTTTTTCCAGTAGTCATGTATGGATGTGAGAGTTGGACTGTGAAGAAAGCTGATCGCCGAAGAATTGATGCTTTTGAACTGTGGTGCTGGAGATGACTCTTGAGAGTCCCTTGGACTGCAAGGAGATCCAACCAGTCCATTCTAAAGGAGATCAATCCTGGGTGTTCATTGGAAGGACTGATGCTAAAGCTGAAACTCCAATACTTTGGCCACCTCATGCGACGAGTTGACTCACTGGAAAAGAGTCTGATGCTGGGAGGGATTGGGGGTGAGAGGAGACGGGGATGACAGAGAATGAGATGGCTGGATGGCATCACCGACTCGATGGACGTGAGTTTGAGTGAACTCCGGGAGTTGGTGATGGACAGGGAGGCCTGGTGTGCTGTGATTCATGGGGTCGCAAAGAGTTGGACACGACTGAGCGACTGAATTGAACTGAACTGAAAGAAAAAAAAAGGGCTTCCCTGGTGGCTCAGATGGTAAAGAATCTGCTTGCAATGCAGGAGACTTGGGTTTGACCCTTGGGTTGGGAAGATACCCTGAAGAAGTGAATGGCTACCCACTCCAGTACACTTGCCTGGAGAATTCCATGGACAGAGGAGCCTGGCAGTCTACAATCCATGGGATCACAAAGAGTTCGACATGACTGAGTGACTAACACAACACAACACAAAGAAATAAAAAGAAGGAAATCAGAGACAGGGCCTTCCCTCTTATAAGCTGTATGTAAGTGGACATTGGGCAGCAGACAAGAACACAGAAGCAAACAGGAGCCGCTTCCATGGTGTTCACACTTGTCAGGAGCAGAAGTCAGCAGCTCTTTGTGTCTTGTTGCCTCAAGGGCCCCAGGGAGCCCCAGCAGAGGCAAAGGGAAGGAGAAGAAAAGAGAAGGAGAGGAGAGGAGTAAAGGAGGAGGTCACTTATGCCTCCCCTCCCAGACTGGGACTTGAGCAGGGATATACTACCCTGAGGCTCTGCTGGCCGCAGCTTCCAACACGGGAATGGCTCAGCCTGACTATTCCTCTCCAACCTGTTGAAGTGAGATGCGATGCCTTGTGTTGACTCAGGAACTCAAATTCTAATGCAGTTTTCAATCTTCCCAAAGAACCCACTTTTCTGAACGATTCTTTAGAATCGTCATTAGTGTCAGAGAGTGTTTAATGGGTAAGTGCCCTTGACCTGGTTGGAAGGCGATCAGATACACTTACAGTGATCATATGAGCCTGTGGGAGTGGCCCATGTTGTTCCAGTCCTGTTGTTTATACCTTCAGAATACATTCAGAATCCGACTGCAGTGTGTCATCCACACAGTCCTTACCACTCTGGTCCCAGCGTGGCAGCAATCTTCTCTGCCTGCATCAGTACCATAGCTTTCTCACTGGTGTCCCTGCTTCGACTTTTGCCCTCATCTCCCACCCAGCCCCCTACCCCGCAGCAGCTATTCTCAACAAAGTAGCCAGAGTGATGCTTTCAAAATACTGGTCCAGGTTGCTACCAAACTGGGGGGAAAGCTAGAGTCGTTATCAAATATGGCACCCACTACTTCCTTGACCTCATCCACTGCTCTCCTCTTGCTCACTCTGCCCCAGTCACGTGCCAGACAAGCTTCCACCGCAGGACTTTAGCACTCACACTTTTCTCTGCTTGGAAGGCACTTCTCCTAGGTATTGGCCTCCATCAAGTCTTTGCTTAAATGTCTCCTTCCTACTAATGTGTGTGTGTGCTGAGTCGTTTGAGTTGTATCTGACTCTTTGCAAACCTATGGACCATAGCTCACCAGGCTCCTCTGCCTGTCCTCCACTCCACCAGACACACTAGAATAGAAGCCTCATTAAGGCAGGGGTTCATCTTGTTTGTATCCTCAATACCTAGAATGGTGTTTCACACAAAGTAGGTACTCCAAAGTATTGGTGAATTGAATTTGCTGAATTTTTCTAGAAGTCTTGTGGGCAGTTCTCTTGTGTACACATCTATATATTTGAAAGGTCATGTCTGATTGTAACAAGAAAAACATTTGTAAAGTCTTCTGCACACCATCTGGAAGCTGCGCGGCACCCTATATGTGAAATGAGTCGTAAGTGGCAGACAAATGCCCTGTGGATAGAAATCAACACCATGAGAGCCTGCTGGGTCCTCTGTGCTCCTTCTCCAGTGAGGGTGGAGCTCACTGGTTGGAAAAGGTGCATCTGTCTTATCTTTATCTAGGTTGGATCTGGCGCGTGGAAAATGCCATTTTCCCCAATATTTCTTTCTAACAAACTCCCCCTGCCCACACCCCAACATGTCTTTTTACTTGCAAACTTCTACAGCCAGTATTCTAAATTTCCCAATTGCTTCATTTTTTTTTTGCAATTGGTTTACATAGGATCTCAATAAGGTACATATATTCCAGTGGGTTGATATGACATTTTAATCTCCTTTAATTTATAGATTTCTTTTTTCTTTCTGCCATTTGTTTGTTGATAAAACAAACTAGCTCTTTCTGGCTGGATGTTGAGGACTGAGTTCCTGCCCCTTGTTCTCAGGAATTTCTCCAAACTCTGGGGGCTGCAGTGTGACATACAGCATAACAAACCATTTTTGATTGCCTTAAATGGTTTTAACACGAAACAAACAAACAAGAGGCATATTTGATCCCAGACCTCTCCAAACCCATGTGTATACTGCTGCATTTTTCATGACGTTAGTTTCATTAGAAACTGTGGTATAAATGATGAAGGTTTATTGGATTGTGTTTGGTTGTATAGTTGAACAATAACTTCAGAGGCCTTTCAAGGATCTCATCTAGTGCTTTTGCTGACCTTGTTCACATCCGTGAGTCCTATTGACTAAGAAGCTGTCATTATTCTCTTGACTTTTCTTTCTGAATTGATATTGCTATTGAGAATAACATCCCTGAAGACAGAGCTAGGTGATATTCATTCTTTTAAAAAGCTATTGTATTATGTTTACCTTGCTGTGAAGCATATTTTATATTTAGTCTAGAAGTGCTGTAGGGTGGCAAAATATTGTATCTTACATAATGATTGTAATTTAAACATGAAAACCACTAGGTTTTCTTTTCTTCTTTGCTTTGGTTTTGCTGTGTGATTTTGGGGGGGCTCTATCTGTAAACATACATAAAGCAAATGACAGTAATGAATTACAGAGGTAATGTTTCATTGAAGGTTTCTGGAAACAGCTTTTAGCCTCAAGAGCCAAGCTCTTACACTCTGTGTCGGATCAGACTTGCAAGACAGAATTATAGCTCCATTCCTCGGGGTTTGCTTGTTGTTAATTTTATGGAGGACATAAAAGCTAATGTAAAGCATCTGTTCCATCCTTGACCCCTTTAAGAAACGTGTATCCATGGCAGCCAATACAGGTAGGAGGAGGCGGAGGTTCCAAATCCTCACAGGGCATTTCAACAGAAAGAAATGTCTGTCTCTTGAATGTGGCATTGATGTTAAATCTGTGTGGTGGTAAGATTGGGATAAATTTCATTCTATTCAGTTAACATGCTTATGGCGCTCATACTGTGTGGCAGGCCATGTTCTAGATGCTGAGCTTCCAGCAGTAAACAAATCAGGCAAGAAACTCTCCTGCCATCTTAGTGCTTACTTACACTGGAGTTAAGCAAGTAGAATATAAAATATGTTACATGTAATGAGTCATTTCACACAGCATTGGTTAAAGAAAGATAGCTGAGGGGGATAGGGCTTTAGGGGCTGGGAACAAGGTTGCTGTTTTAAATAGCTATAGTGTTAGTCACTCAGTCGTGTCCAGCTCTTTGTGACCCCCATGGACTGTAGCCCACCAGGCTCCTCTGTCCGTGGATTTCTCCAGGCAAGAATACTAGATTAGATCTCACTGATATGGTGGTATTTGAGCAGAGACTCTCAAGGAGGCCCGGGAGCCTGTCCTGATGCAGATCACTGAGAGAAGGGCCTTCCAGGCAGAGAGGAGAGTCTGTGCAAAGGTCCCGAGATGGAAGGCTTGGCAGAGAAGCAACGATGCTGGTGTAACTAAAGCTGAATGGTTGAGGAAGGGGTGGTGGGGGATGAGGTACCACAAGATTCAGAGGACTGTATCCTACGGGCCTTTCTAAGGCAGAGGAAAGCCTCAGCATCCTCTGAGTGGATTGGGAAGAACAAGGAGTTTTCACTGAGCAGAGAAATGATTATTCAAGAGGATTATTCTGGATGTTTCATAGAAAATAGACACCCAGGAGGCAAGAGTTTAAATAAGAGATCGCTTAGGAAGCTACAGCTACAAAAATCCAGGCATCAGAGTAAAGTGGCTTGACGGAAGATGGCAGGCAGAGGTGGTAACATGCACTCTCCTTTCAACCACGTGCTGAAGGAAGAGCCCACAGAACTGGCTCCCAGGTAGGATGTGGTGCCACCCCACAGGTCTGCTTTCCGGGAGCTGCTGCCTGGGTGCACAGACATCTCTGTTGTTGCCGCCCTGCCCGCTCCTGTCCTGATAAGAAGTTCTTAACACCACCCCATGGATCGTACTTGGGTTTGCTTTTGCCTTGGCTGGCTTTGCCCTGGGCACATAGATAGCATTTGCTGGGGCACAAGAGCATTATTTTGCTGCCCTTCTGTTTACTGAGACTTGATTTCTTGCTGCCCTTGCCTGGAGTTCCTGCTGGTGTCAGCTGTTCTCCTGGATCCAGGAACAGCAAGGGTCTGTGTCTCCCCACACCACCATCTCACCATGTCCATGAGTCCTCCACCAGAGCCTCAGATTCTGAGATCACGTATCACTTTCTTCCCAACGCTTCTCCAGCTGCTTCACGTTAGACTCCAGTTATAATTTTCATACTGGCATTTTTGTTTTCTTGCTTCCAGAAAACAAGCAGCCAGAAGCAAAAATTATCCTTGTCCGAGTACATTTTGTGGGCTTCCCAGATGGTGTTAGTGGTAAGAACCTGTCTGCCAATGGAGGAGACATAAGAGACATGAGTTCGATCCCTAGGAGGGATCCTAAAGAGGCCACAGCAACCCACTCCAGTTTTCTTGCCTGGAGAATCTCATGGACAGAGGAGCCTGGCAGGCTACAGTCCGTGGGGTTGCACAGAGTTGGACGTGACTAAAGTGACTTAGCACTCATGCAGTTACATTTTCATCATGCCACGATCCCTTTCAGATTCCTGCGTGGCTTTCAATTCTTCCTATCCTGATCGCCTCAAGTTCTCACCACATCCTTTTTCATCATCATCAGATGTTCATAGGATTTTTGATTCACTCTGGCAAACCACTCTGAGAACTAGCACATACCCTAAGACTAGATGCCTTGTAGCTGGTCCCGATTGGTCAGGAGAGGACTTCTGCACATATGATGACAAAAAGGCAAATCACACAAGGATGAAGTCTGAATTGAGAGGTTTCCCTTGTTCCCACGATCTGATTGCCCATGTCCCGCACTGGAGATCTGATCATCATAAGCATCATTGTACCAGTGAGTATCAGTGGGAGAGGTAACTCTTTGTGAATCTTCACTTTCTTTCTTAGTGATCAGTCATGAATTGGTGTGTTAATCATTTATGCAATGCACCAAATATTTCTATACTTCAGATACACAGAGAAAGATTGTACTTCCTGCCTCCTTTCTGGTTGGGTGGAGAAATATGGTTAATTCCGGTCAATGACTTGAGAGTAGAAGTAAAATTTACAATTTTTGAACCAGTGCACTTAATTGCTAGGAAAAGACTTTAGAGCCTTCTTTCCTTTCGTGATGATTTCAACTTTTGAGACGGTGGCCTGGGTCACTCCACTCAGTGGAGCAGAGTCCTTTAGCAACCTGTGGTGGATGGGCAACAGGATTGAAAAACCCTTGTTTTGGCCACTGAAATTTTGGGATTGTTAATTACTGCAGCATCACTTACCTTATCCTGCCTAATGTCTTCAGGTCAACTCTCCAAGATAGTTACTTGAGAACAGGACCTCGGGCAAATGAAGGTTTGGCTAGGCGTAAAGGACAAACCTAAGTTAGATCATGGTCACTGGGTTCTAAGAATGGCGGTCCTAGCAAAGAGAACGAGGTTACATGTGGAGAAAATAGGACCTAAGAAGAGCAGAGCAAGATCTAAGTTTTGTCTAGATTGGTGACAGAAAAAAGATGTAGTGATCTCTGCCTAATACATGCCCTGATGCTAGGTGCCTTGCAGTCCGCATTGCATTTGGTCAGGAGGGGATTTCCGCATACATGATGACAAGAAGGCAAGACCAGGGGTCTGGCTGCCTCTGTCTCATCACCTCCAAAAAGGACGGCTACCCCATTCACTCTGGTCCACGGTGGCCGTTCAGATGAGTGATCGTGAACAACATCTGGGAGGAGGCCCTACCAGGCCAGAACTCAACAGAGCCTGATGCTGTGTAAGAGCCTCAGCACGTCAAAGCCATGATTTCTAGCTTCCTGTAGTTACCATTAGTGAAATTGCACTGTCTGCTTCTAGGACCGCCCTTGCCAGGATCAGTGTTTCCCTGGGTTGAACTTTGCAGGGAGGAGGAGTTGGGGGAGGTAGTTGCCCTGTGCCTTCCTCCCTTTTGTGTGGAGCCTGTAAAAGAAGCCCGCTGTTTAGAAAGGTGCTTTGGTTTTAATTGGCAGGAGGAGGCTTGTGAGGATCTCCAGTTTTCTCCTTGTGTTATGATTTCGTGACAGTGTGAAGTCAATCTTAGAGCAGTTACTGCTCTCTTGAGCTGTCAGCAGCTCAGAGACTTCAACTCTGATTAAAATACATGACTAAAAAAATTACCATAATCCAGAGACAGTGAAGAAAAAGTCATAATAATACTGATAACACTGTGCCAGTTAAGAGGCTATTTAGTGCCTTCCTTCAACACAGGAGAATCTCCTCCAAGTTGCCCCTGATAGAACCAGGGCCTTGTTAATGGATGTGATAGGGCAGATACACCTGGAGAAGGAAGAGGTAAGTTGAATGCCCACTGGATAATGTGTTTGCTAGAAGATCTGTGAGTGGCACCAAGTAAAAGCCATAGATGTGATCTCTGCTCTGCACCAGCGTGTTAAGAGACCAGCAAGGAATGGGACTCTAGATCTTAGTCCAATGATCCAACATGTCCAATGACTTGCCTAGCCCCAATGAACACTGCTCTTGAAGCCTCTCACCACCTCAAACATCACCCTATGTTGTCCCTTTGGCCACCAGAGCCATCCTCTGCCTCCAAACCATCCAGGACATTTCCTCTACCCACTGTACCCTGACTTTGCCCTCTGTATAACACTGCATACTCAGGTCTCAGTATCTTGGGGCCTCTCTAGGTGACCCCAGCTACCTGATAAGCTAACTTGTTAATACTCCTAATGGTTTAAGATGCTAGCCTTTCCAGCTCTGTCTATTTGCATCTTAACAGGCACCTTTCAGCTTGAAGCCAAAGGTGTCACTGCTTAGAATTCACGGTATACAACAAAAGGCTGGTGGGAGGTGGCATTTGGAAGCAGGAAGCTGTTTGGGGGACACTTTAATCACACCAGGTAAGTAGTTCTTTGCTTTGCCTAGACATGCAGGCGAGCAATTCAGCCCCCTATTTGCAGTTTGGGAGTCTGCACTGCTCCAGTTCTTTACAGTCAGATACAATTATACCGCTTTCAGACACTCTCGCTTTACTGAAATCTATGCATTGCACTGCTTGTTGGCTTTCTCTCTCCAGACTTACTGTACACAGGTTCAGTATAAATATTGAATATAAATTGAATATAAATATTGAATATAAATATTTATATTGAATATAAATATTCACAGTATATTTGAATATGTTTGTGGGACACACAGAAACCTGTCATTTAAACATTACAGGTAGTCATGTGAAAATTTCCCTAACATGGAAAAGGAAACAGTCACCCAAGTTCAGGAAGCACAGAGTCCTGTACAGGGTCAACTCAAGGGAAAACACACCAAGACACACAGGAGTCAAACTGACAGAAATTAAAGACCAAGAGAAAATATTAAAAGCAACAAGGGAAAAACAATAAATAACATATAAGGGAATCCCCATAACACTATCAGCTGATTTTTCAGCAGGAACTCTGCAGGCCAGAAGGTAGTGATGGGAGGGAATACAACCAAGAATACCCAGCAAAGCTTGTATTTCAGATTTGATGAGGAAATCAAAAGCTTTACAGAAAAGCAAAAACTAAAAGAATTCAGGACCTCCAAGCCACCTTTACAACAAATCCTAAAGGAATCCCTGTAAGCAGAAAAGGCCACTACTAGAAAAAGGAAAACTACCAAATGGGAAGGAAAGCTTGTTGGGAATGGCAAATGTACAGTAAAGATACGAAATCATCCACATATAAATATGATAGCGAAATCAGTAAAGAGGAGGAGAGTAAAAATGCAGGATGTTTTAAATGCATTTGAAATTCAGATATCAACAACTTAAAATCTAATACTATATAAAATAGAGTAGTATATATGTAAAATATAGTAGTATATATATAAAATATAGTAGTGTATATATATATATATATATATTGCTTTACCAAAGCCTCTTGGTAATCACAAACCAAAAATCTATAATAGATATACACTCAAAAATGAAAAAAGAGGGACTTCCCTGGTGGTCTAGGGGTTAAGACTTCACGCTTCCACCACAGGGAGCAAGTTTTGATCCCTGGTTGGGGAACTAAGGTCCTGCATGTCACATGATGTGGCCAAAAAAAGAAAATGAATGGAAACAGAACACCAAGATTGTCATCAAAGAGAAGAGAAAAAATAGAAAAGGAAAAAAAAATCTAAAAACAAATCCAAAACAGTAAAATGGCAATAAGAAGACATATCAATGATTACCTTAAATGTAAAGGGATTAAATGTGCCAGTCAAAAGACATAGACTGGCTGAATGGATACAAAAACAAGGCCTGTATCGACGCTGTCTACGAGAGATCTGCTTCAGGTCTGGAGACACATACAGACTGAAAGTGAAGGGGTAGAAAAAAGCATTCCGTGAAAATGAAAATCAAAACAAAGCTGGAGTGGCAATACTTAAATCAGACAAAATAGACTTTAAAACACTGATTGCTACAAGAGACAAAGACGGACACTACATAATAATCAAGGGATCCAGCCTAGAAGAAGATAGAGCAACTGCAAATTTTTATGCACCCAACATAGGAGCACCTTAACATATAAGGGAAATGTTAACAGACATAAAGGAGAAACTGACAGTAACACAGTGACAGTGGGAGACTTTAAACTCTACTTATGTCAATGCACAGATCATCCAGACAGAAAATCAGTAAGGAACATGGGCCTTAAATGACACATTAGACTGATGGACTCAATTGATACTTATAGAGCATCCCATTGAAAAATAGCAGAATATACATTCTTTTTGAGTGCCCATGGAACATTCTCCAGGATAAATAACATGCCAGGTCATAAAAGAGGGCTTGGTAAATTTAAGAAAACTGAAATCATTTTAAGCATCTTTTCCAAAAATACTGCTATCAGATTAGAAATCAACTATAAGAAAAATACTGCAAAAGACACAATCATGTAGAGGCTAAACAATATGCTACCAAGCAACCAATGGAAAATTAAATTAAATTTTCAAAGAGAAAATTTTAAAAAATCTAGAGACAAGTGAAAATGAAAACATCATGATCCAAAACCTGTGGGATGCAGCAAAAGTAGTTCTAAGAGAGAAGTTTATAGTGATACAGCTTACCTCAGGAAACAAGGAAAACCTCAAATGAACGACCTAACCTTGTACTTAAAGCACCTAGAGAAAGAAGAACAAACAAAACCTAAAGTTGGTAGAGGGAAAGAAATTACAAAGATTAGAGCAGAAAGAAATGAAACAGATGAAGAAAACAATAGAAAAGATCCATGAAACTAAAAGCTGCTTCTTTGAAAAGATAAGCAAAATTAATAGATCTTTAGCCAGACTCATCAAGAAAAAAATGAAGAGGGCCCAAATTAATAAAACTAGAAACGAAAAAGAAGTTACAGTTTACCCCACAGAAATACAAACTACCATAAAAGACTATTTCAAGGCCAAAGCAAGGAAAAACCTAGATGAAATGGATAAATTCTTTGAAAGATACAATCTCCCAAGTCTGAGCCAGGAAGAAATAGAAACTATGAACAGACTAGTTTCAAGCACTTTTAATACTTTCATTGAATCTGTGGTTTTAAAACTCCCAACAAAAGTTCAAGAGCAGATGACTTCACAGGCAAATTCCACCAAACATTTAGATTCTAGTTAACAGCTATTCTTCTGAAACTATTCCAAAAAATTGCAGAGGAAGAAACACTTCCAAACTAATTCTATGAGACAACCACCATCACTCTGATACCAAAACCAGACAAAGATACTACAAAAAAGAAAATTATAGGACAGCATCACTGATGAACATAGGTGCAAAAATTCTCAACAAATATTAACAAACCAAATTCAACAACAATACATTAAAAGGATGCAAACACCATGGCCAAGTGGGATTTATCCTAGGAATGAAAAGATTTTTCAATATCCACAAAATCAAACAATCACATCAATCAACTGAACAATAAAAAAACATGATTATCTCAATAGATGCAGAAAAATGATAAAATTCAACATCCTTTTATAATAAAAAAGAGCTCTTCATAAAATGAACACAAAGGAAACATTCCTCAACATAATAAAGGCCATGTGAAAAACCCACAACTAAAATCATACTTAATGGTGAAAAGCTGAAAGCACTTCCTGCAGGATCAGGAACAAGACAAGGATGTCCACTCTCACAACTTTTATTAGACATAGTTTTGGTAATCCTAGCCACAGTAATCAGAGAAGAAAAATAAATAAGTAAAAGGGATCCAATTTTGAATGAAGTAAAAATGTCACTGTTTGCAAATAACATGGTACTATGTATAGAAAAATCCTAAAGACACTTCTAGAAAACCACTAGAGTTCATCAATGAATTGAATAAAGTTGTAGGATACAAAATTAATACACAGAAATCTATTGCATTTCTATACACTAACAACCAAATATCAGAAAGAGAAATTAATAATCCCATTTATCATCACATTGAAAAAAAATACCTAGGAATAAACCTACCTAAGGAGGCAAAAACCTGTACTCTGAAAACTATAAGGTGCTGATGAAAGAAACTGAAGACCACAAAAACCAATGGAAAGATGTACCATGTTCTTGGATTGGAAGAGTCATCATTGTTAAATTGACTATACTGTCCAAGACAATCAACAGATTCAATGCAATCTCTATGAAATTACCATTGGCATTTTCCACAGAACTAGAACAAACTTTTTTAAAACTTGTGTGGAAACACAAAAGACCCCGAAAAGCCAAAACAATCTTGAGAAAAAATAATGGAGCTGGAGGATTCAGGCTCCTTGGCTTCAGACTGTACTACAAAGCTAGAATAATCGAGACAGTGTGGCGCTGGCACAATAACAGACAAGTAGATCAGTGTAACAGGATGGAAAGCCCAGAAATCAACCCACGTATCTATGGCCAATTAATCCACACAAAGAAGCAGGAATGTACAATGGAGAAAAGAAAATCTATTCAATAAGTGGCGTTGGGAAAACTGGATAGCTACATGTG
Organism: Moschus berezovskii; assembly: GCF_049115385.1. Taxonomy (NCBI): domain Eukaryota; kingdom Metazoa; phylum Chordata; class Mammalia; order Artiodactyla; family Moschidae; genus Moschus; species Moschus berezovskii. Next base: position 8,678,318 of record NC_142478.1, on the reverse strand, counting down.
AAAGAATGAGATTAGAACATTCTCTAACACCATATACAAAAATAAAGTCCAAGTAGATTAAAGACCTAAATGTAAGACTGGATACTATAAAACTCCTCGAGGAAAACAGGCAGAACACTATTTGACGTAAATTACATCAATATCTTTTTGCTGTCTCCTAGAGTAATGGAGATAAAAACAAAAATAAACAAATGAGACCCAATTAAATTCAAAAGACTTTGTTCAGCAAAGGAAACTATATATAAAACAAAAGACAACCTACAGAGTGAGAGAAAAGGATAAGACTGGCAGGGATTTATTTTCAAAATACACAAATAACTCATACAGCTCCATATTTAAATTTAAAAAAACAGCAATTAGAAAATAAGCAGAATATCTAAATAGACATTTCTCCAAAGAAGACATACAAATGGCCAACAGGCACATAAAAAAATGCTCATTTAGCATCACTAATTATTAGAGAAACGCAAATAAAAACTACAATGAGATATCAATTCACTTAGGTCAGAAAGTCCATCATCAAAAAGTCTACGCTTGGAGAGGGTGTAGAGGAAAAGCAGTCATCCCATACTCTTGATTGGAAAGTAAATTGGGTAGAGTCACTAAGGAGGATAGTATAGAGGTTCCTTAAAAAAACTAAAAATAGAATTAACATATGATCCTGCAGTCCCATTCCTGAGCATACATCTGGAGAAAACTATAATCTGAAAAGATACACAGTACTGTTTACAATAGTCAAGACAGGAAAGCGACTTCAGTCTCCACTGACAGAAGAACGGCTAAAGACGATGTAGTATATACACACCATGGAATACTACTCAGCCATAGTACAGAATGAAATATTGCCACATGTAACACGGCTCCATTAGAGATTATCATACTAAATGAAATAGGCCACGCAAGGAAAACAAATATTGCATGATATTGCTTATATGTGGAACCTAAAAACAAAAGATGCAAATAAACTTATTCTCAAAACAGAAGGAGACTCACAGATGCAGAAAACAAACATGGATACCAAAGGGGGTAGCCAATTAGGAGATGGAACTAGCATGCAGTATATATAAAGTAGGTAACTAACAAGAATGTACTATATAGCACAGGGAAAGAGAGTCTGAAAAATGAGTATATATACTTATTTATAGTTTTATTGATTTAGGTCCTCTCCATTTTTTTTTTTCCTTGAAGGGTCTGGCTAAAGGTTTATTTAAAAAACAAACCCAAAACATAAACAAAAAAATTCACAAAGGGCTCTGTGATAAGTGGGAAATTTTTGCAGAAAAATTTGACAAATGAGTGTCAAAAGTTACAGACATAGCAAAAAAGTGATGGTAAACAGCAGGGAGAGGTGGGGGACGGGCAAAGGTGGGCGTGCGGGATAAAGAACTACAGATTGCCATGTGTAAAGCAGTGAGAAGGATGTCATTGTATAGCACAGGGGTAAAGCCAGCATTTTGCAGTATCTGTTAATGGAATATAGCATTTGAAGATTATGAATCACTATGTTGTACACCTGTAACTTATGTAATATTGTCATCAACTATACTTCAATAAAATTTTTTAAGTCTCAGAAGTTTTAAAAATGTGCATATTCTTTGACTCAGCAATTTACATCTAGGAATTTATTCTAAGATATCAGAGGTGTTCATAAAATTTATGACTAATATACGAGGATATTAATCAGAGCATTTTCATAAAAAAGTATTAGCAATAATTCACAGGGACTACCCTCATGGTCCAGGGGCTAAGACTCTGTGCTCCCAATGCAGGAGATCCAGGTTTGATCCCTGGTCAAGGAACTAGATCCCACACGCTGCAACTAAGAGTTTGCATGGTATTAACTAAGACGTGGTGCAGCCAAATAAACAAATAAATACTGAAAAAATGAAATAATTCACATAATGGAGGATTAGTGAATGGGTATTTATTAATAAATGGGTATTATATATAAATGGGTGATTATAAACTAGAAAACTAGAAATTAGCCATTTAAAATTCCTATTTTAGGAGAATAATTAATGACACGGTAAAATGCTCACAATACATTTTTGCTTAAAATGAAGATAGGTTACAAGATACAGTGAGTTTAATATAAATTTTGGAAAACATACAATATAGGTATGGAAAAAGATCAGGACATACACCAAAATGTTAACAGTGGCTATCTCTGAGTGCTTGTAGGAATGATTTAAAATTTCTTCCTTACATTTCAAATTGTCAATGAGTTATTCTTTTATAATCTGAAAAAGGTAATTAAAGAAGATAAAACTCATTTGTTCAAAAATTCAGTATGATAAACCTACTAAGTCATATATAGGAAAGCTTGGTAAACTATGACAACCCTTGGTGAAGATTGTTAGGACAGCGTAGGAGAATGTTGTTGTTTAGTCGCTAAGTGGTGTCCAACTCTTTTCTGACCCCATGGACTGTAGCCCTCCAGGTTCCTCTGTCCATGGAATTTCCCAGGCAAGAGTACTGGAGTGGGTTGCCATCTCCTTCTCCAGGGGGATCTTCCTGACCCAGGGATTGAACCCACTTCTGTGCATTGCCTGCATTGCAGGTGGATTCTTTACTACTGAGTCACTGGGGAAATCATAGTAGAATAGTTCTGGCCTTCAAATCCAGCAAGACTGAATTGGACTCCTAGTTCTGCCACTTCACTTGTGGCATATTATTTAATCTAAGCTTTGATTTTCACTTCTGGTAAAGGAAACAGTAAAACCCACCTTCTAGACTTATCTTGAAGATTAACGAGGAGCCTTCAAAAATACTACTGTTTTCTGTGGCACAGTGTGACAGGGTGGTCCTTTGCAATCACCTCTGCTTTATCCATTTTTGCTTCCTATGAGAGCTACACTGGCCATATTTATCCTCTCACCTATACTCACAAGCCTCTGCCCTATTATATAGGTTTTATTATTTAGTTGCAGCAAGGCCGATAGATTAGGCTATGATTGCCATTGAAAATAGTCTGTTGTACTCACATGTTCCTAGGGGAGGGAACATGCCATGCTTCAGGGGCTGCTTGGGGAGGCACCAGAGTTAGTCAGGAAGGAGAAGGGGAAAACTTGGACAAGAGTCTTTTCTGGTATGCATGAAAGAATTGGTGAAGTAGGGTAGTTCCACTTAGAATTGGGTAGTTTGAATGATTTCAGTGGGCTCTGAGGCATAGCGGCTGCCCCTAGTTTTCTAATTCTTGGCTCTAGTGTGATTAGGGCAGGTGTATAGTGGCCCAGTGCATGAGCCCTGAGTATGAGCAACCTCTAAAGGAGATGGTTGGGAGTATGGGCTCTGGATTAGTTGGTTTCTATACGAAAGGTGTGGAGCCCTTTATAATCCCTGCTGCTGCTGCTGCTGCTGCTGCTAAGTCACTTCAGTCGTGTCCGACTCTGTGTGACTCCATAGACGGAAGCCCACCAGGCTTCCCCGTCCCTGGGATTCTCCAGGCAAGAACACCGGAGCCGGCTGCCATTTCCTTCTCCAATGTGTGAAAGTGAAAAGTGAAAGCGAAGTCGCTCAGTCGTGTCCGACCCTCAGCGACCCTACGGACTGCAGCCTGCCAGGCTTAAGAATTGGCTATTCCGGGGAGGGGCAGTCTTTCTGTGGTCAGCATCAAAAATGCAGAATAAAAAGACAAGATTAATATGTTGGGAAAATTAGCAATTCTAACTTTTATCACCTCTATAAGGAAAAGGGTCAGATCCTTGCCAACCTCTGTTTTATAGAATCATAGTTATATTTGTTTTTTGGTTATCTAGTCCTATACGACGAACTGCCCTCCCCCGTGCAACTTATGATTAAGAACATCAATCACTTTACTTGTTTATGATTTTGCCGTTAGGCTGTATTCAACTGGGTGCTTCTTTTGCTGTCCTCATGAGACTTTATTGAGCTAGCCAGGCAGCTCTGGGTTGGCTCAGTTGGGATGCTGGAATGGCTGGGTTTCTCTCTTTTTCTTTCTTCCTCTCCTTGAGAGCTCAGGACCTCATGTTTTCCAAATGAACCCTCCAGCAGAGAAGCCAGACATCTTACCTAGCACCTCAGGCCTCCCGGGATGCAGAAATGGGAGTTGCCAGGCCTTTGTAAGGCTTGGTTCTGAAACAGAACAGCACCTCTTCTGCCATATTCTCTTGATGAAAGCAAGCCGCAGGTTTCGCCCAGATTCAGTTGGAGGGGAGTAGACAGGGTATGAATTCCAGGACATGGGCACATGAGGAGGGATGTTCTATAGGCCCATCAATGTAATGAACTGTCAGGAGAGGTGAGACAGCATCCATTGTAGCAGTCCTTTTAGAGACTCCAGAATCTTAGAGTCATTGAGCCCCAGCCAGTGAGGACACAGTGATCTGAATGATCACACCATCCACAAGGGCTGTCTGAATGTTCTGGGCTCTCTCCTAAAGAAGGGGCAAGATAAGGAACCACACTTGCTTTATAATGAAAGGAAACTTTGAAAAGGTAGATACCAATTTTCAAGGAGCAGGCCTCAGAAAATGAGGTTTTGCTGTATTTTTAGACAAAGTATGCCAGGTCGTGACTGATCAAAGAGTCAATGGAGAGCCTTGATGGGACGACCAGACAGCTCCTTATTTGAATTCACTTCAGCCGATGGAAAGGTGTTTCTTTTGCTTTATAGGCTTTAAATAGAAGAAAGTGTTTTGTGAAACTGAATAATCTGTCTCTAAAGAAATGAAAGAAATCCTGGGAAGCAGCAAGATTCACGAATTTTGCTAAATGCCAAATTTCCTCCTAGACTTTACTTTTCTTAAAAAAAAAAAAAAAAAAAAGTCACTGGACTACCGTGATTGCTCTAAATCCCTAGGTTGGAAATTAGATGCAAGCGGTAGTTTGCTCAGCTGAATTTTCTGAGCACTTTCTCAGAAATGGGTCTGATATCTTCAAGAACCAGCTCAGACTCTCCCAACACAGCACCTCTTATGGCAGAGGAAAAGAATGCAGGACCTAAATCATTTTTAGTTCTAAACGTACCAGCAAACACATTTCCTGGCATTCTCCTTTTAATCTTTAAAATGTATGCTAATTTTCCTTCCTGTTTCATTATATATTCATTGTTGATTTAAAATGAAAGGTAATGTTTTGGATAATTCATTACTTACCCCAGGGATAACCAAGGGTATCTCTTCTCTGATTTCCCTCTACTTACTGGATAATTGTCTCTTTTGTTTTATATTAGATTATTATTTAGCAAATATTAAGTCCTTCCTTTTGACTACAGGGGAAGGGTAGATGTTCCTACCTCCATTTTCTTCAATATTTTCTGAATTCTAAGTTTATCCCTTCTTGCACACTCTTACTCAGTTTTAGGGTAAACACTGGAGTTCTCTGTCTTTATCATCCCATTGACTAGCTCTGAAACATGCAACAAAAAAACCCAAAAAAACACCTCTTTTTCTCTAGTCTGGGGTCATGCCGTATCTTGCTTGGAATTTTTCTTAGTTTGGGCTGCTATAAAAAAGTACCAAAGTTTGGGTGGTTGGAACAACAGGCATTTATTTCTCATAGTTTTACAGGTTAGGAGGTCCAAGGCGAAGGTGCCCCAGATTTGGCCCTTTTTGAAAGCCCCCTTCCTGTCTTACCTGCCTTCTTGCTGTATCTGAACATGGTAGAGAGCAAGTGTTCTGGTGTGTCTTCCTCTACTTACAAGGGCACTAGTTCAGCCAGAGGGGCTCTACCCTCGTTGTTGCGAGAGACCACCCTCAGCAGAAAACTCCTTTGTCTTGTCACTTTAGCAGAGCTATATTGTAACTAATCTTAAACCAGGCACCCCCATGTTCTACTCATCTCTGTCCCTAATACACCTTTCAAATCTTTTGATCACACAATACCTTGTCTAACCTGTTGGATCTTTCCATAGATCAATTAGTAGAAACAAAGAATAAGTAATTAACAGATGACCGGATCTCTTCCCTAATTTCTCCCTTCAGTAATCCTGCAAACCATGTGAACACAATAACATCTAAAGAAAGATCACAAGAAATTGATGAGTCTACATGCAGTGAGAAATGGCAACCAGTCTGACCCCCTATCTCAGTGATTAACTAAAATTAGTTCCCCTTTCCCTTTAAAATTTTCCTGGCTGAGCAGAATCCTGGGAGTTTGTTTTTGGGGAACACGAGTCCATCTTCTCCCTAGATTGCCAGCATTCTAATTAAAAGCAACTTTCCTTTTACCAACAACTGCCTCTCAGGTATGGATTTTTGTGTTGAGGAGCCAGACTGAGCTCAATAGCATCGTGAACTCATGGAAACCTAATTATCTCCCAAAGGCCCCCCTCCTAATATCACCATTTGGGGGATAGGGTTTCAAGATATGAATTTGGAGGAGACACAAACATTCAGTCCATAGCAGGCTTTTACACTGATGTCTTAACTGGGTCCCCTCACTTTCAGTCTCTTTTACATCGTTTTCAGATTTGTCTTCCTAAAATGCAGAATCAGCACATCACTTGTTTCAATATTCTCTGATTTACTGAGTCATGCTGCTGATATTTGCAGCAGGTCGGAATCAGGTCCCTCCCAACTCTTCCATTTTAGCTTCATCTCCAGTTACTCCTCCTCCTTTCAACCCTCTCTTCTTTGCTTCCTTTGCTGAAACTCTTTCCTCTAACCCCATCTGCTTGGCAAGGCAAATACTGCTCATTCTTTCTGGCCCAGCTCAAATTTGATAGCTTTTGTGAAGTCTCCTCCCCAGGCAGAATCAATTATTCCCTTGTCTTGTTATTTACAGGTAAGTGTCTCTTAATGCTGGTTGCATATTAAGATCACCTGGTTCTCCAAATGATCTATACACACACACACACATATATATACACACATACATACACACACATAAAACAAGACGTTCACTCACAGGGTTACAAGGGCTGACAAGTCTGAATCATCGTTGTCAGCAAGCTGGAGACACAGGAGTGCCAATGGTGTGGTTCAGGTCCAAAGGCCAGCAGACTCAAGATTGGGAAAGAGCTGATGTTTCAGTTCAAGTTTAAAGACAGGGGGAAAAAAATGTCCTAGCATGAGGAACCAGGCTGGAGGAATTATCTCTTATTCAGGAGAGGGTCAGAATTTTTGTTTTATTCAGACCTTCAACCCTCACAGAAACACCAGAATGATGTTTGACCAAATATCCAGGTACCCTGCGGCGCAGTCATGTCAATACATAAAATTGACCATCATACCTGGGGAACTATTAAAAATACAAATACTGCTGGCCCCATCCCCGGGCTTTAGTTCCACTGGTCGGGGCAGAACATCAATATATTCAATGTTTTAAACTTCTTTCTTGCGTGAGTGGAGAACGCCCAGTAAATTACTCATACATACGTCTGTTATAGACAGTGGGACCTTTGAGGGCAGGAAAGGTCCTTACTCCTGGTGACCTCAAAACCTGCCTCCATGGTAGCTAATACTAGATACTGAACTGTTGTTTTTGTTTAGTTGCTAAGTCGTCTCTGACTCTTTGTGACCCCACGGACTGCAGCATTCCAGGCTCCTCTGTCCTCCACTAACTCCTCGAGTTTGCTCAGATTCATGTCCCGCTGAGCTTGCTATGTAACCATCCCATTCTCTGCTGCCCCTTCTTTTGCCTTCAGCCTTTCCTAACTGAATCGATGCTTCACGTTTAATGGGACCACAGTGTGGTCTCACTACAGTTATAGGTCGAATCACTGCTTAGTCACTTGATCTTGTCTGACTCTCTGTCGCTCCATGGACTGTAGCCAGCTAGTCTCCTCTGTCCATGGAATTTTCCAGGCAAGAATAAATACTGGAAATTGGTTGCTATTTCCTACTTCAGGGGATCCTCCCAACCCAGGGGTTGAACCCGAGTCTCTTGTGTCCCCTGCGTCGGCAGGTGGAATTCTTTACCACTGGCGCCCACTGAGAAGCCCACAGGTTGAATTATGTCCCCCCAAAAGACTTGAGACCCTCGAAGTCCATGTGATTTCATGATATATATTGCAAGTCTCTTGACTTGAACAATTTTCTAGAATGGATCATCTGAACTGGTCTCATTCAGAAGCTATCCATAGATCCACTAGAAATTAACAAGCAGGCACCTGGATTATCAATTCATCCTTTCTTCCCCAGAGCTTGATCAACTCAGGATCTGTTGGAGGAAGTTCAGGATGAACCTGCGGGCTTGGGTGTCCCATCAAGGTCACCGAGAGGCTCGGCTGGCTCAGCCATCTGCCCCTCACTCTTGGACGTCTCTTCAAATTAAACACCACGCCCTGTGGTAAAATTGCTCCTGCTTTATAAATAACAGACTTGGCTGGAGTTGCACTGAAAATGCTACAGAGGAAGGGTGTCAGAGAGAAGAAAAAGGAAAAGCCACAGATGCAAGGGCGAATTTCTTGGTCAGAGGACTCCAGTCTCTAAGGAATCTAAGAGCTCTCTGTGTAAAGGAGGTATTCCTGGGAGGCTCTCCCCTCACAGCTCTTATGAGGGTTTTATTTTTAGATTTTTTTTTTTTTGATGTGGACCATTTAAAAATATTTATTGAATTTGTTACAATATTGCTTTTATTTTATCATTTGGTTTTTTGACTCCAAGGCACGTGGGATCTTAGCTCTCCTACCAGGGATTGAACCCTCACACCCTGCGATGGAAGGGGAAATCTTAACCATGGGGTCACCAGGGAAGTCCCAGTGACTTAAAATCTCATCCACCCAAGCAAATGTCCCCCCAGTCCCTCCCCCACTGTTTGCACCCCTTGACCTTGGTCGGGAAATTGCTCCGAGGTTACTTTAAGAACAGCACACATGCAGGCCCCTTTCTGTGGCCTCACGGCACACTCCTAATTTCAGTCACATCACTGCGGAATTAAACCGGAAACTGGCCACAGGCAACACATTGTCACTGACGCTTTCTGCAGCCACGTCGTTATAATATCATAATACCGTTTTATGACCGCTGGCCTACGGTTTTATAGGGCTGCTACAAACCTCACATCCACTCGCAGAAACGGGCGCTGAGTCTCCTAACTTCACTTGTTCTCTGTGCTCTTCTCTCTGCCTCTTCAGTCCCATCCCCAGTGGGCACTGCTTCCTCCTGCTGGTTGACTCTTCATGGCGTCACCTCACCACGGTCAGTCCTGCCGAAGCCCCTCAGCCAATTTTGTTTTCATATTTGACCTTTGCCCATTCATTGCCTGCCACTCCCATGGCTCACATTCTCTACACACACACACACACACACACACACACACACGCACGCACGCACGCATGCACGCCTGCTGCCTGCCTGCACAGTCCCGCCCTTCCCTGCTGGCCACGTGCTAGGCCAGCCTTTAAATCCAGGTCCCCTCTGTGAACTGTGGGGTCAAGTCAGACAGGGAGGCTGTGCCCAGGGACAAGGGTTCTCAGCGCCCCTGAGAGACTCACCTGGTCCCCGATCCTTCCATGTCTGGAAAAGCTGTATATCACACTGGTGGCCCAGGGCATCCTTGGGGGCTCCATCTACCAGGCAGGTGCAGGATACAGAGAACCCAGGGTAGGAGATACTGCTGGGCTCATCTTTCTCAGAGGCTGGTTCTTTTTCTTTTTTTAATTTCTGCTCCTCTCCATAGACGGTGAGGCTTCCAGCATCTCGGGTGACTCTGAGGGTCACTTTGGTGTCTGCATGACATATGGCTTGCTTATTTCTCCTCGTCCATAGTTCTCTGGCTGTAAAGCAGGGCAGGAAGGCCAGAGCATTAGGAGTGCACCAGATGGCTTGACTTGCTCTCCCTACCCCTAACCTGGACCATCCCCCCTCGGACTGTGGAGGGCTTCTGTACAACCATGTTCCTTCTCTGAGTGATGTCTGGAGCGCAGCAGCCTCGGCACCACCAGGGAGCTTGATCCACCTGCAGAATTTCAAGCCCTGCCCCAGACTTCCCGAGTCAGAATCTCATTTCAGTGGGATCCCCAGGTAGTTCAGCGGGCCGGGTGGTGGGCCCTGGGGCTGGGTTCTGGCTGAGTGGTGTTACAATCAGGTGTGAGCAGTCCTGGGGTGGGAGGGTCCAGGGCCCACGGTGATGTGGAAGGCAAGCCCTCGAGAATGTTCGCAGGCTCAGTGTATTTACGGGATATCAATGTGTCAGCGCAGCAACCTCTTTATGGGGATAGTTTAATTAACTCTAATTGCTCTTGGCCTATTGTGTGACTGGAGCAGGATTTACAGAACATCACCATAATCTAAAACCCTGTAAAAGAGCCATTGTCTTTAGAGGCCTTGTAACTCATGCCCGGAAACATCCTTGGATCTTTGATGCATCACCCTGATTGTGAATGCTGCCTGTATTTGCATAATTCTCAGAGGTATCCAGGCGCTTCCTTTTTAGGGTGTCAGTTGCGTCCAGGTGAAGAGCGGTGCTCTGTTATGGGGGTGGCAGTTGGTGAGAATTTGCTTTACAAAGAGAGATGGATGGCTAATGCAGTTTTACCACCCAATTCTGTGCTTTCATGGATTCCATAAATTCTGCCGTTGTTGCTATTGCCTTCAGGCCGATGGATATAGAAAGTTGTTTCCACGTTGCTCGGACCCCCATTGCTCCTCCTCTTAGTGCCTGCAGGTTAGCGAGAGGAAGGGGCAGACTTGAGATCACAGTGACCAGGACCCATGAAGAGCCCTGGCACCATCAGCGGAAGCGCACAGGACACTTGCCAGTGACGGGGACCTCTGCAGCCACCACTGACAGGTGAGGAAGATCAGGCAGCTGTCGAGTGGGGGGCCTGCCTGCCTGTGCCAAACCCATGTCTGAGATCACAGCCATTTGAGAAAAAGAACACGTCAGTCTTGTCAACATTGACCTTTGGCCTCCTTGCCCTCTTGCTCACCACCTGCCTTGACCTTTTCTCTTAGTCTCTCCATTCCCTTTCATTTGAAAGGGACGTAGGTGTGTTTTGAGCTCATTCTCATTCTGCTTCAACTAACCTCAGCAGTAATTTACTTCCCACAGTTACTACCCTCCGAGAGGAGTTGGGCCTCTGAAACGTTCACACCTCAAAATATGCAAAATCATTCCTCAAGGTTTCTTTTCCTCAATGAATCGTCTCTTGTTTTGAACTTTGGAAATGATCTCTTGCATGGTTCATGCCTTTCATCTCCTCCCCAATCACAGAGCAACATTGCCTGGCTCAAGACCAAATACTACCCATCTTCGGTGAGTTGGGTTTATTTTTACTCTTGTTGTTTTCTTGCAATCTCACTAAAATCCCATGACGTTAAGTAGGATGGGTATCCTAATGCCTGCTTCACAGGTAAAGGTACCAAGGTCAGGGAGCCTCTGTCAGAAAGCAGAACTGAATTGAGATGAGGACCTCTGGCTTCCTGTCCCCAGCCTTCGGGGGCGCCAAGGGCTAGGTCTTGCCTTCAGGCATGGTGGGAGCAGCGGCACCGGCCCTCTGCTCAGCCTTGCCCTCAGTCTACCCCGGGAAGGCCAAGGTCAAGAGCCTCACTGACACTGCACCCCTTCTTGAGCTTGGATCGCCATCCTGCTGTGAGCTCGTGCCCCCACGTGTCAGGGGAGACCCGCGCTTCCACGATTAGCCCACGACACAAAGGCTCTGCTCCTCTCAGGACTCCGAGTCTGCGTGGTGGTTGGTCTGGGAGGCATGACCCATTTTTCTACACTGAGCAGGCATCTGCCATCTGCAGGCTCTCTCACCCAGATGATTCAAACTCTCTTAAATCCAGTTACACTGTCACTTGTCATTTGTTCTGCGTCCCAGCTTCGCATCGTCTGCTAATCTAGAGATCTGAATTTCTGTCATTTCAGTCCTTGCAATCTGTGGATGAATTGACAGAGATTCAATGATTCCCAGAAAAGAGAGAGAGAAAATGCCTCCCTTCCTCCCACATTTATTAGTGAGCATTTGCCTCGCCTCAAGCCCAGTGCTGGGTGCTGGGGGACAAAGCTGCCCAAGCAGAGATGATTCCTGGCCTCCAGGAGCAAACATGTCAGTGGGCTCATCCCTTAGTGAAACAACACAAAACAGACAAGAAGGAGGTAGCATTGAATGTGAAATCCCTTCCATATCCCACTAGAATTAAGCTCCTGGATGGCTGGGGGCAGGGGGAAAGCCAGTCTTGTTTGCTGATAGATCCCCGGCACAGAAGAATGCCTGGCACACGCTGGTGTCTAGTTCGAAGTGAACTGAGTCTCAGTTTGCCTTACTGGCCCCAGTTCCCCCTCTTTCCTGTTCACATCCTTACCGCGAGACGAGGCGGCTCCTCTAAGGGAGGAGACTAGCTCCCTGCTGCTCGGCTGTGACCCGCGGCAGGGCCAGGGAAGCACGTGATGCCACGTGAGTTCCCAGTGGAGGCTCCTAAGAGATGCACACACATTTCCACTCACTTTTGGGCTCTATCACTGCCATGAGAAGAGCATATCCTGGCTAGCCTCCTGGTCTAAGGAAGGGGAAAGACAGCAGTACAGATCCAGACCTGCAGTGTGGAGTGACAGCCCCAGCCTAGCCTTGCCTGTGTTGGCTCAGCCCACCCCCCACCCCACAGATGCACAAGTGAGTCCAGCCAAGACGAGCAGAGTGGCCGCAGCTGAGCCTGGCTCACCCATAGATGGGCAAACCACACTATTGCTATTTCAGCCATGGAGATTTGGGATGGTTTGTTATGCGGCATTATTGTGAAAATAGCAAACTGGCGGGCTTCCCTGGTGGCTCAGTTGATAAAGAATCCACCTGCAATGCAGGAGACCCCAGTTCAATTCCTGCTGCTGCTGCTGCTGCTAAGTCACTTCAGTCATGTCCGACTCTGTGTGACCCCATAGACGGAAGCCCACCAGGCTCCCCCATCCCTCGGATTCTCCAGGCAAGAACGCTGGAGTGGGTTGCCATTTCCTTCTCCAGTGTGTGACAGTGGAAAGTGAAAGTGAAGTCAGGCAGATATGCCGGAGAAGGGAGAGGCTACCCACTCCAGTATTCTTGGACTTCCCTTGTGGCTCAGCTGGTAAAGAATCCGCCTGCAATGTGGGAGACCTGGGTTCAATCCCTGGGTTGGGAAGATCCCCTGGAGAAGGGAAAGGCTACCTACTCTGTTATTCTGGCCTGGAGAATTCCATGGATTCCATGGGGTCACAAAGAGTCAGACACGACTGAGCAACTTTCACTTCACTTCACTTCAGCTAACTGATGACCCTCTCAGTTTGTTACCTGATTTCTTTCAGGGCCTGGACCTCTAAGTTGTTATTTACCCTTTTGGTTGTTCTAAAATCAGGGGTTGGCAAACTTGTGCATGAAGTTTCAGATAGTCACTGTCCGCAGCTTTGAGGGCCCACACCATGGTCTCTGTTGCATACTCCCTTCCTCCCTCACTCCCTTCCTCTCTCCCTTCCTTTCCAGGCACATTTTATAAGAGGGCCTCTAGTTGATAAAAGGAGCTCTGGGAATCATTGAATCTCTGTCCGTTTATCTACAGATTGCAATAAGCAGAACAACAGAAATTCAGATCTCCAGATCAGCAGGCAGTGTAAAGCTGGGATGCAAAACAAATGACCAGTGACAATGAAAATGAATTTAAGAGAATTCAAATTTGAATCATTTGGGCCAGAATCTTAATTTGGACTCTTGCTCTGGGCCCCTTTTAATTTGAAGGATATTAAGCACTAGCTTCAGAATCCCTCCAGTCATTGCTTTCAGCATTTAAAATCAAAACAGAATTAATGCATTATTTAAAAAGTAGGTTCATTTGAATACTAACCAGCCATAAAAAATAAGATGTTGCCATTTGCAGCAACATGGATGGACTTGGAGGGCATTATACTAAGTGAAAGAAATCAGAGAGAGAAAGACCAATACTGTATGATATCACTGATATGTGGTATCTAGAAAATACAACAAACTAATGCATATGACAAAAAAGAAGCAGACTCAGATATAGAGAGCAAAGTGGTTACCACTGTAGGCGTAGGGGAGTGAGGAGTACACACCATCGGGTGTGAGATAGGCTCAAGGGTGTATTATACAACATGGGGAATAGAGTTGATATTTTGTAATAACTGTAAATGGAAAATAACCTTTAAAATTGTACAAAAATTAAAAAAAAGAAAAGTAGGTTCAATTAAATGGTGCAAAAGCCAAAAGGTACAAAATGGTATACAGTGAAAATTAAATCACCTACTCACTCTTTTTTTAAAAAAAATTTTGTCACATTATTTTTTTAATTGAAGGATATTTGCTTTACAAAATTTTGTGGTTTTCTGTCATACATCAACAAGAATCAGCCATGATCCCTCCCTCCTGAAACTTTCTTCCATCTCCCTTCCCATCCCACCCTTCTAGATCGTCACAGAGACCCTGGCTGAGTTCTCTGACTCATACAGTAAATTGGCTATCTATCTTACATATGGTACTGTAAGTTTCCTCGTTATTCTCCCCATACACCTCACCCTCTCCCTCCTCACCTTCCCCGTGTCCTTAGGTCTGTTCTCCATGTCTGTTCTCCATTGCTGCCCTGAGAATAAATTCATCAGCACCACCTTTATAGATTCCATATATATGTGTCAGTATAGGATATTTATATTTCTCTTTCTGACTTACTTCACTCTGTATAATAGGCTCTATGTTTGTCTACTTCATGAGAACTGACTCGAATGCATTCCTTTTCATGGCTGAGTAGTATTCCATTGTATATATGCACCACAGCTTCTTTATCCCTTCATCTGTTGATAGACATCTAGGTTGCTTCCATGTTCTAGCTATTGTAAATAGTGCTGCAATGAACAATGGGCTACGTGTGTCTTTTTCAGTTTTGGTTTCCTCAGGGTATATGCCTCGTAGTGGGATTGTTGGGTCAAACGGTGGTTTTATTCCTAGTTTTTTAAAGAATCTCCATTTCCTGGCATGCCGTGGGGGATGGAGTTGGGGAGGACTCCCACGCCCCAGCCTCCCTGACTTCTCCACGTCAGTCTGGTCCCACTATGAAGAGGATGGAGTTGGCTAGCGGCCCTGCAGCTCCAGAAAACGGAGACTCTAAAGCAGTGTCTGCTGTGCTTCAACAACAGCTGGGCACAACATGGTACAGTGGCCTCTTGCCTCAAGGAGCTGAGGAACAAGGCTTGTGACATTCTGGCCATTGATAAGTCCCTGGCACCAGTCACTCTGGTCCTGGCAAAGGATGGCACCATAGTGGATGATGATGATTACTTCCTGTGTCTTCCTGCCAACGCTGTTTGTGGCATTGGCTGGGAATGAGACACACAGTTCAGATGGAGGTACAGCTTGGATTACCCAAGAGTCCTTCGAAAGAGATGAGACAGATAGTGGGACAGGGTTGAAGTGGAATGACATGGTCAGGCAGCTGAAGGAAGACCGATCCAGCATCATCCTGCTGTCCGAGGAGGAGCTCCAGGTGCTCACTGATGTCCCATGTTCGGAGTTGGCTCAGAAACTCGGCCAAAGTCATGTGGCAGTCCAGGGGCTCCAGAATACCCTCCAGTAGGTGCTTGACCAGACAGAAGAAGCCTGTCAGTCCAGGCAGCTCCTGAAACGTTACCTCCAGGCTTTGAAGAAGGAAGGCAGCATCTTGTCAATGCAGCAAGAATCCAGAGCTGACTTTGGGGACGAGCGGGACACTGTTGACAGCAGCATTAGAGAGAGCTCCTCTAAAGTTATGCCTGCAAGACAGATCCTCTTGGTACTGAAGGAGAAATCTGCCCCAGAGCTGAGTTTGTCTAGTCAGGAGCTGGAGGTGGGCAAGCACCAGGGACCCTGACCTTTGCAGGGAGACACTTGTATTGGGGTTTTTCACCTCTGCAGACCCTGAATCATAGCTGCCAATTTGCCTAATATTACATGCAAATCTTCCCTTGGAGCTCAGTTGGTAAAAAATCTGTCTACAATGCAGGATACCTGGCTTTGATTCCTGGGTTGGGAAGATCCCCTGGAGAAGGAAATGGCAACCCACTCCAGTATTCTTGCCTAGAGAATCCCAAGGACTGTAGCCTATCAGGCTCCTCTGTCCATGGGGGTCACAAGACAGAGAGTAATTGGACACAATTTAGCGACTAAACCACCACCATACCGTCTTCCATAGTGGCTGCATCAATTTACATTCCCACCAGAAATGCCAGAGGGTTCCCTTTTCTCCACACCCTCTCCAGCATTTGTTGTTTGTAGACTTTTTGATGATGGCCATTCTGATTGGTGTAAGGCGGTATCTGATTGTAGTTTTGATTTGCATTGCTCTAATAATGAGACTAGCTTTGTTCGTAGTGATGCTTTCTAAGGCCCACTTGACTTCACATTCCAAGATGTCTGGTTCCAGGTGAGTGATCACGCCATCGTGATCACGCTACGAACAAAGCTAGTGGAGGTGATGGAATTCCAATTGAGCTATTTCAAATCCTGAAAGATGACGCTGTGAAAGTGCTGCACTCAATATGCCAGCAAATTTGGAAAACTCAGCACTGGCCACAGGACTGGAAAAGGTCAATCTTCATTCCAATCCCAAAGAAAGGCAATGCCAAAGAATGCTCAAACTACCGCACAATTGCACTCATCTCACACGCTAGTAAAGTCATGCTCAAAATTCTCCAAGCCAGGCTTCAGCAATATGTGAACCGTGAACTTCGAGATGTTCAAGCAGGTTTTAGAAAAGGCAGAGGCACCAGAGATCAAATTGCCAACATCCGCTGGATCATGGAGAAAGCAAGAGAGTTCCAGAAAAACATCTATTTCTGGTTCATTGACTATGCCAAAGCCTTTGACTGTGTGGATCACCATAAACTGTGGAAAATTCTGAAAGAGATGGGAATCCCAGACCACCTGACCTGCCTCTTGAGAAACCTGTATGCAGGTCAGGAAGCAACAGTTAGAACTGGACATGGAACAACAGGCTGGTTCCAAATAGGGAAAGGAGTACGTCAAGGTATATTGTCACCTGCTTATTTAACTTCTATGCAGAGTACATCATGAGGAACGCTGGGCTGGAAGAAGCACAAGCTGGAATCAAGATTGCCGGGAGAAATATCAATAACCTCAGATATGCAGATGACACCACCCTTCTGGCAGAAAGTGAAGAGGAACTCAAAGGCCTCTTGATGAAAGTGAAAGAGGAGAATGAAAAGGTTGGCTTGAAGCTCAACATTCAGGAAACGAAGATCATGGCATCTGGTCCCATCACTTCATGGGAAAAAGATGGGGAAACAGTGCAAACAGAGTCAGACTTTATTTTTTTGGGCTCCAAAATCACTGCAAATGCTGATTGCAGCCATGAAATTAAAAGACGCTTACTCCTTGGAAGGAAAATTATGACCAACCTAGACAGCATATTAAAAAGCAGAGACATTACTTTGCCAACAAAGGTCCGTCTAGTCAAGGCTATGGTTTTTCCCATGGTCATGTATGGATGTGAGAGTTGGACTGTGAAGAGGGCTGATCACCGAAGAATTGATGCTTTTGAACTGTGGTGCTGGAGAAGACTCTTGAGAGTCCCTTGTACCGCAAGGAGATCCAACCAGTCCATTCTAAAGGAGATCAATCCTGGGTGTTCATTGGAAGGACTGATGCTAAAGCTGAAACTGCAATACTTTGGCCACCTTATGCGACGAGTTGACTCACTGGAAAAGAGTCTGATGCTGGGAGGGATTGGGGGTGGGAGGAGACGAGGATGACAGAGAATGAGATGGCCGGATGGCATCACCGACTTGATGGACTCTGGGAGCTGGTGATGGACAGGGAGGCCTGGCGTGCTGTGATTCATGGAGTCGCAAGGAGTTGGACACAACTGAGCGACTGAACTGAACTGAACTGAACTGAATAATGAGCAATGTTGAGCATCGTTTAATGTCCTTGTTAGCCACCTGTATGTCTTCTTTGGAGAAATGTCTGTTTAGGTCTTTCCCTCACTTTTTGATTGGTTTGTTTGTTTTTCTGATATTGAGTTGTGTGAGCTGCTGTATATTTTGGAAATTAATTCTTTGTCGGTTGTTTTCTTTGTTATTATTTTCTCCCTTTCTGAGGGTTGTCTTTTCACTTTGTTTGTAGTTTCCTTTGCTGTGCAAAAGCTTTTAAGTTTCATTAGGTCACACTTATTTATTTTTGTTTTTATTTCCATTACTCTAGGAGGTGGGTCATAGAAGATCTTGCTTTGATTTATGTCATTGAGTGTTCTGCCTATGCTTTCCTCTAAGAGTTTTTCTTCTTTTTTCAAATTTATCTTTGTGTAGGGGCTTCCCTTGTGGCTCAGACGGTAAAGCGTCTGCCTACAATGCAGGAGACCTGGGTTTGATCCCTGGGTTGGGAAGATCCTCTGGAAAGGAAATGGCAACCCACTCCAGTACTCTTGCCTGGAAAATCCCATGGACAGAGGAGCCTGGTAGGCTATAGTCCATGGGGTCACAAAGAGTCGGACACGACTGAGAGACTTCACTTTACTTCACTTCATGGCATTAGAAAGTGTTCTAATTTCATTCTTTTGCATGTAGCTATCCAGTTTTTCCAGCACCACTTATTGAAGAAGTTATCTTTGTCCCATTGTATATTCTTCCTCCTTTGTCAAAAAATACCTGTAGGTACATGGGTCTATCTCTGGGCTTTCTGTCTTGTTCCATTGGTCTATATTTCAGTTTTTTTGCCAGTACCATACTGTCTTGATGACTACAGATTTGTAGCATAGTGTGAAGTCAGGAAGATTGGTTCCTCTAGCTCCATTCTTCTTCCTCAAGCTTTCTTTGGCTACTGAAGGTCTTTTGCGTTTCCATATTGTGAAATTTTTTGCTCTGGTTCTGTGAAAAATGCCATTGGTAATTTGATAGGGATCACATTGAATCTGTAGATTGTATTTGGTGGTGTAGTCATTTTTGCAATATTGATTCTTCCTACACAGGAGCATAGACTGTCTCTCCATCTGTTTATGTCATCTTTGATTTCTTGTCTTGTAATTTTCTGTATACAGTTCTTTTGTTTCCTCAGGTAGATTTGTTCCTAGATATTTTATTCTTTCTGTTGTATTGGTTAATGGGATTGATTCCTAAATTTCTTTTTCTGATTTTTCATTGTTAGTATATAGGATTGCAATTATAGGATTGTTAGTATATAGGATTTCTGTATATTGACCTTGTATCCCACTACTTTGCTGAATTCACTGAATACCTCTAGTAATTTTCTGATAGTTTCCTTTGGGTTTTCCATGTAGAGTATCAAGTCATTTGCAGACAGTGAGAGTTTTACTTCTTTTCTGATATGGATTCCTTGTATTTCTTTTTCTTCTCTAACTGCCATAGCTAGGACTCCCAAAATTATGTTGAATGATAGAGGTGGGAGTGGACACCCTTGTCTTGTTCCTGATCTTACAGGGAATGCTTTTAGTTTTTCGCCACTGAGAATAATGTTTGCTGTGGGCTTATCATATATGGCCTTTACTATGTTGAGGTAGGTTTCTTCTATGCCCATTTTCTGAGGCATTTTTTTTAATCATAAATGTGTGCTGAATTTTGTCGAAGGCTTTTTCTGCATCTATTGAGATGATTGTATGGTTTTTTATCTTTGTTAACATGGTGTATCACATATTACAGTGTATTAATTTGTTAATATGGTGTATCAGTTGATTGATTTGTGTATATTGAAGAATTTTTTGGATAGCAGCCATTCTGACTGGTGTGAAATGGTATCTCATTGTGGTTTTGATTTGCATTTCTCTGATTATGAGGGATGTTGAGCATTTTTTCATGTGTTTGTTAGCCATCTTTATGTCTTCTTTGGAGAAATGTCTGTTTAGTTCTTTGGCCCATTTTTTGATTGGGTCATTTATTTTTCTGGAATTGAGCTGCAGGAGCTGGTTGTATATTTTGGAGATTAATCCTTTATCAGTTGCTTCATTTGCTGTTATTTTCTCCCATTCTGAAGCCTGTCTTTTCACCTTGCTCATAGTTTCCTTTGCTGTGCAGAAGCTTTTGATTTTAATTAGGTCCCATTTGTTTATTTTTGCTTTTATTTCCAATATTCTGGGAGGTGGGTCTTGGAGGATCCTGCTGTGATTTATGTCAGAGAGTGTTTTGCCTCGTTCTCCTCTAGGAGTTTTATAATTTCTGGTCTTACATTTAGCTCTCTAATCCATTTTGAGTTTATTTTGGTGTATGGCGTTAGGAAGTGTTCTAGTTTCATTCTTTTACAAGTGGCTGACCAGTTTTCCCAGCACCACTTGTTAAAGAGACTGTCTTTTCTCCATTTTATATTCTTGCCTCCTTTGTCAAAGATAAGGTGTCCATAGGTGTGTGGATTTATCTACATGCAATAAATGCTGGAGAGGGTGTGGAGAGAAGGGAACCCTCTTACACTGTTGGTGGGAATGCAAACTAGTACAGCCACTATGGAGAACAGTGTGGAGATTCCTCAAAAAACTGGAAATAGAACTGCCATATGATCCAGCAATCGCACTCCTGGGCATACACACCGAGGAAACCAGAATTGAAAGACACACATGTACTCCAATGTTCATTGCAGCACTGTTTATAATAGCCAGGACATGGAAGCAACCTAGATGTCCATCTGCAGACGAATGGATAAGAAAGCTTTGGTACATATACACAATGGAGTATTACTCAGCCATTAAAATGAATGCATTTGAACCAGTTCTAATGAGGTGGATGCGGCTAGAGCCTATTATACAGAGTGAAGTAAGCCAGAAAGAAAAACACCAATACAATATACTAACGCATATATATGGAATTTAGAAAGATGCAAATGAGAACCCTGTATACGAGACAGCAAAAGAGACACAGATGTATAAAACAGTCTTTGGGACTCTGGGAGAGGGTGAGGGTGGGATGGTTTGGGAGAATGGCATTGAAACATGTATATTATCATATGTGAAATGAATCACCAGTTCAGGGTCGATGCATGTTACAGGATGCTTGGGGCTGGTGTGCAGGGATGACCCAGAGGGAGGATAAGGGGAGGAGGAAGGTGGGAGGGGGTTCGGGAGGGGGAACTCAATGTACACCCGGGGCGAATTCATGTCAATGCAAAAAAAAAAAAAAAAATCCTTCTCTGTTACAAAAAATAGAAAGATATTTTTAAATCTGAAAAAAAAAAAAAAAAAGAATCCTTGCATCCCTGGAGTAAACCCAACTTGATCATGGTGTGTGAGCCTTTTAATGTGTTGTTGAATTCTGTTTGCTAGAATTTTGTTGAGGATTTTTGCATCAATGTCATCAGTGATATTGCCTGTAATTTTCTCTTTTTTTTGGTATTGTCTTTGCCTGGTTTTGGAATCAGGGTGATTGTGGCCTTGTAGAATGAGTTTGGAAGTATTTCTTACTCTGAATTTTTTGGAAGAGTTTCAGAAAAATAGGTGTTTACTCTTCTCTAAGTGTTTGATAGAATTCCCCTGTGAAGCCGTCTGGCCCTGGGCTTTTGTTTTTTGGGCGAGTTTTGATCACACTTTCATACCCAGTGTTTGTAATTGCCTTGTTCATAATTTCTATTTCTCTCTGGTTTAGTCTTGGAGGTTGAACTTTCCTAAGAATTTGTCCATTTCCTCTAGGTTGTCCATTTTATTAGCATATAGTTGCTCATATTATTCTCTTATGATCCTTTTTATTTTCATGTTGTCTGTTGTAACGTCTCCTTTTTCATTTCTAATTTTGTTGATTTGATTTTCTCCGTTTTTTTCTTGATGAGTCTGGCTAGTGGTTTGTCTATTTTGTTTATCTTCTCAAAGAACCATCTTTTAGTTTTATTAACCTTTGCTATTGGTTCCTTCATTTCTTTCTGCTCTGATCTTTATGATTTCTTTCCTTCTGCTGACTTTGGGGATTTTTTGTTCTTCTTTTCCCAGCTGCTTTAGATGTAGAGTTAGGTTGTCTATTCGATGCTTTTCTTGTTTATTGAGATAGGATTGTATTGCTATAAAATTCCCTCTTAGAACTGCTTTTGCAAAATCCCATAGGTTTTGGGTCATCATGTTTTCATTGTCATTTGTTTCTAGGAATCTTTTGATTTCTGTTATTTCTTCAGTAATGTGTTCACTTAGTATTATATTGTTTAATTTCCATGAGTTTGTGTTTTTTTGTGTGTGTTTTTTCCCCCTGTAGTTGTTATCTAGCCTCATAGCGTTGTGGTCAGAAAAGATACTCGATACGGCTTCAATTTTCTTAAATTTTCTGAGGCTTGATTTGTGGCCCAGGATGTGGTCTATCTGGGAGAATGCTCCATGTGCACTTGAGAAGAAAGTGTATTCTTCTGCATTTGGATGGAAAGTCCTGAAGATATCATTTAGGTCCACTTGATCTAATGTTTCATTTAAGGTTTGTGTTTCCTTATTGATTCTCTGTTTTGATCTGTCCATTGGTGTAAGTGGGGTGTTAAAGTCACCTACTATTATTGGGCTTCCCTGGTGGCTCAGAGGTTAAAGCGTCTGCCACCAATGCGGGAGACCCAGGTTTGATCCCTGGGTCGGGAAGATCCCCTGGAGAAGGAAATGGTAACCCACTCCAGTATTCTTGCCTGGAGAATCCCATGGACGGAGAAGCCTGGTAGGCTGCAGTCCATGGGGTCGCAAAGAGTCAGACACGACTGAGTGACTGAATGGAACGGAACTATTATTGTGGTGCTGTCAATTTCCTTTCTTATGCCTGTTAGTGTTTACGTTATGTATTGAGGTGCTCCTATGTTGGGTGCATAAATATTTACAGTCGTTATGTCTTCTTGGCTTGATCCCTTGATCAATCATTATGCAGTGTCCTCTTCGTCTCTTATAATATTCTTTAGTTTAAAGTCTATTTTGTCTGAAATAAGGATTGCCACTTGGTTTACTTTGGGTTTCCATTTGCATGGAATATCTTTTTCCATCCTTTTATTTTCAGTCTGTATGTGTCTCTAGGTCTGAGGTACGTATCTTGTAGGCAGTACATATATGGGTCTTGTTTTTGTATACATTTAGTCAGTCTGTATCTTTTGGCTGGTGCATTTAGTTCATTTATATTTAAGGTAA